>NC_053395.1:88870805-89215370 GCF_905171765.1 Bufo bufo
TACAGTCACATACTCCTGTATATAGTCCCTTAAGAGTCCTTCAAGCATTTTCCTACAACAGAAGTTAAACTAACTGGTCTATAATTACATGTAGAGGGCCTAGACCCTTTTTTGAATATGGGCACCATATTTGCCTTGCGCCAATCACTTTTCACTGTACAAGTACCTAGAGAATTTTTAGAAATTATAAACAAGGGCACAGGAATCACTGAACTGAGCTCTTTAAGAACTCTTGGGTGTAATCCATCTAGAACCAGAGTTTTGTTCACATTTACCTTATTTAACTTAGCTTGGACCATATCTACAGTTAGCCAGTTGAGTATATTAATGGATGTACTAATAGCCCTGGCACCACTGATATCGGCTCCTTTCTCTTCTTTTGTATATACAGAGCTAAAAAAAACATTTAGTAACTCTGCCTTTTCCTTATCTTCTGTGACTAACCCCCCCTTTATCATTATTAATTGTAGCCATTTATACTTGTTACCTAAAGAATACACTCACCTAAAGAATTATTAGGAACAGCATACTAATACGGTGTTGGACCCCCTTTTGCCTTCAGAACTGCCTTAATTCTACGTGGCATTGATTCCACAAGGTGCTGATAGCATTCTTTAGAAATGTTGGCCCATATTAATAGGATAGCATCTTGCAGTTGATGGAGATTTGAGGGATGCACATCCAAGGCACGAAGCTCCCGTTCCACCACATTCCAAAGATGCTCTATTGGGTTGAGATCTGGTGACTGTGGGGGCCATTTTAGTACAGTGAACTCATTGTGATGATCAAGAAACCAATTTGAAATGATTCGAGCTTTGTGACATGGTGCATTATCCTGCTGGAAGTAGCCATCAGAGGATGGGTACATGGTGGTCATGAAGGGATGGACATGGTCAGAAACAATGCTCAGGTAGCCCGTGGAATTTTAACGATGCCCAATTGGCACTAAGGGGCCTAAAGTGTGCCCAGAAAACATCCCCCACACCATTACACCACCACCACCAGCCTGCACAGTGGTAATAAGGCATGATGGATACATGTTCTCATTCTGTTTACGCCAAATTCAGACTCTACCATTTGAATGTCTCAACAGAAATCGAGACTCATCAGACCAGGCAACATTTTTCCAGTCTTCAACAGTCCAATTTTGGTGAGCTCGTGCAAATTGTAGCCTCTTTTTCCTATTTGTAGTGGAGATAAGTGGTACCCGGTGGGGTCTTCTGCTGTTGTAGCCCATCCGCCTCAAGGTTGTGCGTGTTGTGGCTTCACAAATGCTTTGCTGCATACCTCGGTTGTAACGAGTGGTTATTTCAGTCAATGTTGCTCTTCTATCAGCTTGAATCAGTTGGCCCATTCTCCTCTGACCGCTAGCATCCACAAGGCATTTTCGCCCACAGGACTGCCGCATACTGGATGTTTTTCCCTTTTCACACCATTCTTTGTAAACCCTAGAAATGGTTGTGCGTGAAAATCCCAGTAACTGAGCAGATTGTGAAATACTCAGACCGGCCCGTCTGGCACCAACAACCATGCCACGCTCAAAGTTGCTTAAATCACCTTTCTTTCCCATTCTGACATTCAGTTTGGAGTTCAGGAGATTGTCTTGACCAGGAGCACCCCCCTAAATGCATTGAAGCAACTGCCATGTGATTGGTTGACTAGATAATTGCATTAATGAGAAATAGAACAGGTGTTCCTAATAATTCTTTAGGTGAGTGTACATTTTTAGTGCAATAACTCAATGTGGATTTAAAGCTCTCCCATTTATCCTTAGTATTATTATGTGACAGTAGCTGATCTTATGCCCTGAAATACTGCCCTCAACCAGTGGAAATTGGCCTTTTTAAAATTCAGTGTTTTTACTCTACCAGACAGATTTTTCTTCTCAAAGTTCTGGGGAATATAATAATATTGTGGCCACTATTAGAGATGAGCGAATTTCTTAAAAGTTCGATTCGGCTGATTTGCCAAATTTCGGAAAAAAATTTGCTTTGTGAAGAATTACTTCATCACGGAGCGCATTTTTTTTGTAAGTAGCGGGTGCAATGACAGGGAACTTTGATAGTGCCGCCCCCGACATTGTACTCTTCAGATGCCGCGTTCATACATGATCGCGGCATCTGAGTGTAAAATTAACAATAAAAAAAAATTCTATCAAACTTACCACCTCTATTTGCCCGCGACGGGCCGGCCGCCACCATCTTGCTTGAAGATCTCAACCCAAATCCTGTGATCTTCAATAGTGATAGGCGAGCACAAAACTATTCGGGTGTTAGGCCTGAACACATTGCTATATTCGTGTGCTCGGCCGAGCACCAGAGTATAATGGAACTCAATAGGAGACAACTATGCTCCCCCTGCTCTGAAGAGGGGAGGGTGCCTGGTCCATTGGAAAATGTCAGAAAGTAACAGAAACACCACCAAAATGTATTGGGAACAGCATGGGGACAATGTCTGGATGCATCTTGGACTCCCAGGTCGCTGCTGTGAACCATGTTGTCCGAGTTGTACGCCACTTTTACAGACTGACAAAAATATGTACAAAACCCCACCCAAAAATCTATTTTACAGGAAAAATTGTTAGGAAACATTCTTTCCTGTATATTCAATTATATATAAAGTGCAAGTGCTGCAAAAAATTACAAACAAGAGGCACTCCAAAACAGCCTGTATATCACATGAAGGAGGGCCTCATTCACATTGTGGTACAATTGTTCAGGTAGTGGGACTCCGAAACTCATAAAGCCTATGGACTAAGTAAAAGGGCTGCCAAAAATTACAAGGAACTGGAACTCCAAAACACCCTTTGTTACGCAAAAAGGAAGTCAACATACACACCCTTGAAAAATTATAATTAAAGGCCTGCTGGTGACCCCCAAAAACATTTTGAGCAAGGGCCTGCTGATCTGACCATCTAAAACCTTAGGGGCGAGGGCCTGCTGCCGCAATGGTGACTCTAGATAACCTCTGGCATTTAAACGTCCCTGTGACGGCGATGATCCATTTGGATGTCTACCCTATCAACTTTCGATGTTCTTTTCTGTGCCTACCATTGTGATCACAGGTAACGGGGAATCATGAATCGATGCCGGAGTGGGAGCTTGATAAAGGGATACCACATGCAAGGGAGGTCAATGGCTGAAATCTGATTGGCTGTTGTTGCCTTACAACTTTTTTTTCCTAATTGTGAACCACCCAGAGAGGGTGGGTCAAGTTATTAAAGCACAAGATTCCAAGGAAGGCAGCAGGAGCACGGCAATTACACACTCCCGACTCGATAAATAAATAACAATATATCACTTCTAAGCGCCCCTGTTTTTGGAATGAGTACACTTTCCGTTAACGAGGATCTATTGGATAAATAACAATATAGCACTCCTAAGCGCCCCTGTTTTTGGAATGAGTACACTTTCCGTTAACGAGGATCTATTGGAAGGCAAGTCTGGTGCCAGCAGCCAACTTACTCCCGGCCTCCACAATGTTCACCCAGCGTGCCATCATGCTTAGGATTGTGTTGACCAGACTCTTGGCTACTGAGACTGGACTTGTAGGTGAGGGCCTGCTGCCTCTTTGTTGACTCTAGATAACTTCTAGGCAATCACACGACCCAGTGACAGCGACGATCAATTTGGATGTCTGCCCTATCAACTTTGGAGCAATTTTTCAAAAGGATCTTCTGGTATTGCACCGTTTTGCTTGTTCTCTCCACCAGAGGAATGAGAGATGAGAAGTTCTCTTTGTAGCGGGGGTCGAGAAGGAAGTATAACCAGTAATCCGTGTTGTCTAAAATGCATATAACGCGCGGGTCGCAGGAAAGGCAACCTAACATGAAGTCAGCCATGTGTGCCTGAGTACCAACAGGCAAGACTTCGCTGTCATAATCAGAAGGCGAGCTGACCCTGTAAAAGATTTTAGGCGAGGGCCTGCAGGTGAGCTGACCCTGTAAAACATTATATGCAAGGGCCTGCTGCTAGGCTGACCCTCTAAAACATTATATGCGAGGGCCTGCAGTTGAGCTGATGCTCTAAAACATTATATGCGAGTGCCTGCTGTGAACTGATGCTCTAAAACATTATATGCGAGTGCCTGCTGGTGAGCTGACGCTCTAAAACATTATATGCTAGTGCCTGCAGGTGTGCTGACGCTCTAAAACATTATATGCGAGTGCATGCTGTTCAGCTGACCCTATAAAAATATTTGAGTTGAGGGCCTGCAGTTGAGCTGACCCTATAAAAAAATTAGAGTAGAGGGAATATAGACAATCTGGATGATGAGGAGGAGAAAACAAGATTCAACCATATACTCTTTTTTAGTGGTGTAAAAGGTGCATGGGAATACACTACAGTAGATTGAGTACATTATAAATGATAGATTGAAATTGCCTTTATGTTCATCATCAGCTCAGCTCTCCTCTGGTGGAGTTGAGAAGTCAGGGGCAATCCAGGCCTTGTTCATTTTTATCTGAGTCATCCTGTCAGCAATGCCAGTGGACAAGTGGATACGCTTATCTGTTATAATGCCACCAGCAGCACTAAATACACGCTCAGAAAAACGCTGGTGGCAGGGCAGGCCAGCACCTCCAAGGCGTAGAGCGCAAGTTCGTGCCACGTGTCCAGCTTGGACATCCAGTAGTTGTAAGACACTGAGAGATCATTTAGGACGCTGACACGGTATACTATGTATTCCTTCACAATCTTCCAAAACTTTTCCCTCCTTGTACCACTAGGCCGCGCTTCAGGGTGAGGTTGCTGGCTGGGTGTCATGAAAGTGTCCCATGCCTTGGAAAGTGTTGCCCTGCCTTTGTTGGAACTGCTGTGTGTTCCCCTTGTCTCCCTTCCTCAGTTGCCTAAGGAAGTATGGACTCTGCTGGTAGCGTTGTCAGATGGAAAATTATGGAGCAATCTCTCAACAAGTTCCTTCTGGTATTGCACCGTTTTACTCATCCTCTCCACCACAGGAACAAGAGATGAGAAGTTCTCTTTGTAGCGGGGGTCGAGAAGGGTGAACAACCAGCAATCTGTGTTATCTAAAATGAGTATGACGCGAGGGTCGCGGGAAAGTCAGCCTAACATGAAGTCAGCCATGTGTGCCAGAGTACCAACAGGCAAGACATCGATGTCAACATCAGGATGACTCTCCATTTCCTCGTCCTCCTCTTCCTCTTCTGCCCATCCACGCTGAACAGATGGAATTAAAGTTCCATGGGTACTACCCGCTGTAGCAAACGCAACTGTCTCCAGCTCTTCCTACTCCTATTCATAGTCCAATTTGCGCTGAGAAGACGAACTGTGGGTGGTCTGGCTATCACTTTGTGTAATGTCCTCCCCCATTTCCTCGTCTGCCACATTCAGAGCGACGTCCTTAATTGTGAGCAGCGATTGTTTGAGTAGACACAGCAGTGGGATGGTTACGCTGATAATAGCGTTATCGCCACTAACCATCTGTGTGGATTCATCAAAGTTTTTTAAAACCTCACAGAGGTCTGACATCAATGCCCACTCTTTGCTTGTGAATAGTGGCAGTTGACTCAAAAGGCGACCACCATGTTGCAACTGCCCTCTGCTGCTCACAAAGCCTGGCCAACATGTGGAATGTAGAGTTCCAGCGCGTGCTCGCGTCGCACAACAGTCGGTGAGCTGGAAGCTGCAAGCGCTGCTGCAGCGTTGACAGACCGGCTGAAGCTGTGGACAACTTGCAGAAATGGGCACACACGTGGCGCGCCTTCACTAGTAGCTCTGGCAAATTAGGGCTAGATTTTGATAAACAGCTGAACCATTAAGTTTAAGACATGCTCTAGGCATTGGATGTTTGTCAGGATGCCGAGCTGCAAAGCCGCGACCAAGTTACGGCCATTATCAGACACAACCATGCCTGTTTGTAGGTTGAGTGGCAAGATCCACAGCTCGGTCTGGTCCCTTGTATTGTAAACAATGTCCAGCTCACCTGCTGCCTCTATCCCTTGTGTCGACTTCCTTGATGCTCGGAGACCTTGGTAAGACCGTGAAATAGTAGAAATAAAGCGATGAATCCAGCATCAAAGTTAGAAAATATTGTGGGTTCCTTTATTCAGTATAGAACAGATCCATACATTGACAGCATCACCTCAGTGTTCCAAATGAACATCTACGTGTTTCGAACAAACATGTTCTTAGTCATGACCGATCAGAAATCCAATTGGCCATGTCTATATAGGCTAGTCGCAACCTCTCCTCCCACCTCCAGGTGATAATTAGAAGGAGCTGATTGCAGCACACCCAAGGCACAGCCAATAGGAACAACTGAAATTAACATTGGTGCAAATATAACATCTATACAAACCAAGTGAGTGCACATAAAAATATATATACTAGTCAGGCTCCTGGGTCCTAATCAGGAATGACAAAACATGGCAGTCTTCGAAAAAAATTCAGCAAAGGCGAGACATTCGCAGAAAACATATATGACTTCCTGAAAAACCGCATGGTCTGAATAGTAGTTTACAATGTTAAAAACAGAAAAATGCAAATTAGACATGGCGAAAGTATCCTCATAGCTGCTAATCTGGATGAAACAACACAATAAGAATATATATAAGAGCACACCAGGAATGGACCAAATCCTAATTTAGATACATGAGTTCCTTTTTTAAGTTCAAACCATTCAGATGTCTTGTTTTTAATCGTAGAATCCAAAAGGCCTCCCTTTGTATTAATCGCCTTTGGAAATCGCCCCCTCGAATAGAGGGAAAAACTTGCTCGATTCCAAAGGCAGAAAAAGTTTGCAAGCTTCTACCATGCATCGAAACAAAGTGCCTAGCAGCATTCGAAATATTGACATAGGAAGAAGTAGTAACTTAATAATTCAAATGTTCCAGGATTCTATTCTTTAACCTTCTTGTGGTGCTTCCCACATAAAGAAGGTCACACTCAGTACATCTGATAACATAAATTACCCCAGTGGTATTGCAATTTATATAAGATTTAATAGAGAAAGTTGAGATATGTTCTGAATCCTCGAAGATTTTGGTGGGGACAACATAGCTGCAAGTTTTGCAGGGATGACTGCTGCACCGTGTGAACCCGGTGTATTTAAGCCAGGTGTTGGTCTGAGTTCTTTTCGAAGCTGATTTAAATAATGAAGGTGACAGGGATGAAGCCAGCGTCGGAGACCGTCTGGCTGCCACTCTATAGCCATCCTGCATTAAACCATGTAAAATATCGTCATCATATAGAATCGATATACATTCCGATACTACCTGTTTGACCTGCTGAGATTGATTACTGTAGGTAAGAACCAAAGTAGGTGGATTAATGCGATCTTTCACACCCGCTGTGTTTCCTTCCTTCTCTGCCTTATCATCTCTCCCAAAAAGTAATGTTTTACGATTTTTCGTCTGTGCAATTTTTTCAGCTTTCTTGATCATCCAGGTAGGATAACCCCTTACTAGTAATCGTGATGTGATGAGTCGGCATTCCAATGTGAAGGTCGTACCATCACTGCAATTTCTTCTGGCACGCAACATCTCTCCTACCGGAATAGACTTAATAGTATGTATAGGATGATGGCTGTTGGCTCTTAAAATCGCATTCCCAGAGACTGGTTTACGGTAAGTAGTTGTATGTATATTCGACCAGGGGATACCCGTAAGAGTTAAATCGAGAAAATTAATCGTAAACCTATCCTGCGAATAAGCAAATCTCGGATTATAAGGATTGTCGTTGAGGTAGCGCATAAATTCAGGTATGGCAGGCACATCGCCGCTCCAAATGATCAGCAAATCATCGATGTACCTGCCATACCAATCCAATGCTGCTGCAAAAGGGTTATCCGTGGTATATATATACCTTTCTTCCCAGTACGACATGGTTAGATTTGCTAGGGAAGGGGAAAATTTGGCCCCCATCGAAACTCCCCGTATTTGCAAAAAGAACAAGCCAACAAAAGAAAAATAGTTATGAGTCAATAAAAATTCAGTGACTTCTATAACATAATCTATGTAATATGGCTCAAGGCAGCTATACTTGTGCAAATGAAATTCTAATGCGAATAAAGCCACGCTGTGAGGGATAAAAGGGTAAAGCGATGAAACATCAATAGTAAGCCAGGTGAAACTTTTCTCCCAGGCTGTGAGCTCTGCAATGCGATTGGCCAGCGCTTCAGAAGAACAAGGCCACATAACTTAGTGAGCGGAGATACCGGAGGACATAGCAGGAGAATGGAGCGGCGCCCGGGGATAATAGTAAGTGCAGTGAGATCCCCGGGCGCCGCTCTACATGTCTGTATAGTTAGTTCATAGTGTAATAATCGGTGAAAGGTCCTCTTTAAGATGTCTCCAGTGTCTTTAATGTAACCTGGCGCTCGTTTGACAAGGGGCTGTAAAATCGCATCTAACCACTCTCCTAATTTTTCGGTCAGGGAGCCTATGCCAGAGACAATAGGCCGCAGTGGGGTGGATTTAACCCCTTATGAATTTTGGGTAAGGCATGTATGATGGGTGTTATGGGGGACTCCACCTGTAGGTACAAAAATTGTTTATGGTTAAAATAGCCTAAATTAGGGATGAGCGAACCCGAACTGTATAGTTCGGGTTCGTACCGAATTTTGGGGTGTCCATGACACGGACCCGAACCCGAACATTTTCGTAAAAGTCTGGGTTCGGGTTCGGTGTTCGGCGCTTTCTTGGCGCTTTTTGAAAGGCTGCAAAGCAGCCAATCAACAAGCGTCATACTACTTGCCCCAAGAGGCCATCACAGCCTTGCCTACTATTGGCATGGCTGTGATTGGCCAGTGCAGCATGTGACCCAGCCTCTATATAAGCTTGGGTCACGTTGTGCTGCACGTCACTCTGCTGATTCAAGCATAGGGAGAGGTTGCAGCTGCGACGTTAGGGCGAGATTAGGCAGATTAACTCCTCCAAAAGACTTCATTCTGTGATCGATCTCCAGCTGTGGATCATTGAAGTTCTAATATCGACTTGCTCACTTTTTTGAGGCTGCCCAGAGCGTTTTTAGATCATTTTTTTTCTGGGGTGATCGGCGGCCATTTTGTGACTTGTGGTGCGCCAGCACAAGCTATCACCAAGTGTATTTAACCATCAATAGTGTGGTTATTTTGTGCTATATCCTACATCAGCTGCAGGCTGAGCCTGTGTCACCGAAGTGCATTTAACCATCAACAGTCTGGTTATTTTTTGGCCATATACTACATCAGCTGCAGGCTGAGCCTGTGTCACCGAAGTGCATTTAACCATCAACAGTCTGGTTATTTTTTGGCCATATACTACATCTGGTGCAGGCTGAGCCTGTGTCACCCAAGTGCATTTAACCATCAACAGTGTGGTTATTTTTTGGCCATATACTACATCAGGGGCAAGTTGAGCCTGTCACCCAGCGCCTAAAAAATAGACCTGACATTTCTATTCAACCAAATCTGTACTGTTTTAGTTGGTCAAGTTATTTGTAGTGACCGTAAAAGCACACTTTTTGTTCTGGGTTGAAAAACTATTCCCAAATTTGCCATTCTCAAAATAACTAGTTTCTGGTATATGAGGCCTACTGGAAATCTATCCCAAAAAGGATATCTTACATTGAAGGTGCTGATAGTGTCATTCAGCAAAACCTAAGACACACGCTACCGTGCAGATAGAAGTCTGATTCTGTGATTAAACCTATACCTGTCACACAGCGCAAAAAAAAAACAGGCCTGACATTTCTATTCAACCAAATCTGTACTGTTTTAGCTGGTCAAGTTATTTGTAGTGACCGTAAAAGCAGACATTTTGTTCTGGGTTGAAAAACTATTCCCAAATTTGCCATTCTCAAAATAACTAGTTTCTGGTATATGAGGCCAACTTGAAATCTATCCCAAAAAGGATATCTTACATTGAAGGTGCTGATAGTGTCATTCAGAAAAACCTAAGACACACGCTACCGTGCAGATAGAAGTCTGATTCTGTGATTAAACCTATACCTGTCACACAGCGCAAAAAAAAAACAG
Organism: Bufo bufo; assembly: GCF_905171765.1. Taxonomy (NCBI): domain Eukaryota; kingdom Metazoa; phylum Chordata; class Amphibia; order Anura; family Bufonidae; genus Bufo; species Bufo bufo. The sequence goes on from NC_053395.1 coordinate 88,880,781, forward strand.
GCCTGACATTTCTATTCAACCAAATCTGTACTGTTTTAGCTGGTCAAGTTATTTGTAGTGACCGTAAAAGCAGACTTTTTGTTCTGGGTTGAAAAACTATTCCCAAATTTGCCATTCTCAAAATAACTAGTTTCTGGTATATGAGGCCTACTTGAAATCTATCCCAAAAAGGATATCTTACATTGAAGGTGCTGATAGTGTCATTCAGAAAAACCTAAGACACACGCTACCGTGCAGATAGAAGTCTAATTCTGTGATTAAACCTATACCTGTCACATAGCGCAAAAAAAAAACAGGCCTGACATTTCTATTCAACCAAATCTGTAGTGTTGTAGCTGGTCAAGTTATTTGTAGTGACCGTAAAAGCACACTTTTTGTTCTGGGTTGAAAAACTATTCCCAAATTTGCCATTCTCAAAATAACTAGTTTCTGGTATTTGAGGCCTACTTGAAATCTATCCCAAAAAGGATATCTTACATTGAAGGTGCTGATAGTGTCATTCAGAAAAACCTAAGACACACGCTACCGTGCAGATAGAAGTCTGATTCTGTGATTAAACCTATACCTGTCACATAGCGAAAAAAAAAAACAGGCCTGACATTTCTATTCAACCAAATCTGTAGTGTTTTAGCTGCTCAAGTTATTTGTAGTGACCGTAAAAGCAGACTTTTTGTTCTGGGTTGAAAAACTATTCCCAAATTTGCCATTCTCAAAATAACTAGTTTCTGGTATATGAGGCCTACTTGAAATCTATCCCAAAAAGGATATCTTACATTGAAGGTGCTGATAGTGTCATTCAGAAAAACCTAAGACACAGGCTACCGTGCAGATAGAAGTCTGATTCTGTGATTAAACCTATACCTGTCACATAGCGCAAAAAAGTTATTTGTAGTGACCGTAAAAGCACATTTTTTGTTCTGGGTTGAAAAACTATTCCCAAATTTGCCATTCTCAAAATTGTGGTGAACGGGAACAATGAGGAAAACATCTAATAAGGGACGCGGACGCGGACGTGGACATGGTCGTGGTGGTGTTAGTGGACCTTCTGGTGTTGGGAGAGGACGTGGCCGTTCTGCCACAGCCACACGTCCTAGTGAACCAACTACCTCAGGTCCCAGTAGCCAGCAGAATTTACAGCGATATTTGGTGGGGCCCAATGCCGTTCTAAGGATGGTAAGGCCTGAGCAGGTACAGGCATTAGTCAATTGGGTGGCCGACAGTGGATCCAGCACGTTCACATTATCTCCCACCCAGTCTTCTGCAGAAAGCGCACAGATGGCGCATGAAAACCAAGCCCATCGGTCTGTCACATCACCTTCATGCATATCAGGGAAACTGTCTGAGCCTCAACTTATGCAGCAGTCTCTTATGCTGTTTGAAGACTCTGCTGCCAGGGTTTCCCAAGGGCATCCACCTAGCCCTTCCCCAGGGGTGAAAGAGATAGAATGCACTAACGCACAACCACTTATTTTTCCTGATGATGAGGACATGGGAATACCACCTCAGCACGTCTCTGATGATGACGAAACACAGGTGCCAACTGCTGCGTCTTTCTGCAGTGTGCAGACTGAACAGGAGGTCAGGAATCAAGACTGGGTGGAAGACGATGCAGGGTACGATGAGGTCCTAGACCCCACATGGAATGAAGGTCGTGCCACTGACTTTCACAGTTCGGAGGAAGAGGCAGTGGTGAGACCGAGCCAACAGCGTAGCAAAAGAGGGAGCAGTGGGCAAAATCAGAACACCCGCCACCAAGAGACTCCGCCTGCTACTGACCGCCGCCATCTGGGACCGAGCACACCAAAGGCAGCTTCAAGGAGTTCACTGGCATGGCACTTCTTCAAACAATGTGCTGACGATAAGACCCGAGTGGTTTGCACGCTGTGCCATCAGAGCCTGAAGTGAGGCACTAACGTTCTGAACCTTAGCACAACCTGCATGACCAGGCACCTGCATGCAAAGCATGAACTGCAGTGGAGTAAACACCTTAAAAACAAGGAAGTCACTCAGGCTCCCCCTGCTACCTCTTCTGCTGCTGCCGCCTCGGCCTCTTCTGCTGCTGCCGCCGCCTCGGCCTCTTCCTCTGCCTCTGGAGAACGTTGGCACCTGCCGCCCAGCAAACATGGGATGTACCACCAACACCACCACCTGAGTCACCAAGCATCTCAACCATGTCACACGGCAGCGTTCAGCTCTCCATCTCACAAACATTTGAGAGAAAACGTAAATTCCCACCTAGCCACCCTCGATCCCTGGCCCTGAATGCCAGCATTTCTAAACTACTGGCCTATGAAATGCTGTCATTTAGGCTGGTGGACACACACAGCTTCAAACAGCTCATGTCACTTGCTGTCCCTCAGTATGTTGTTCCCAGCCGCCACTACTTCTCCAAGAGAGCCGTGCCTTCCCTGCACAAACAAGTGTCCGATAAAATCAAGTGTGCACTGCGCAACGCCATCTGTGGCAAGGTCCACCTAACCACAGATACGTGGACCAGTAAGCACGACCAGGGACGCTATATCTCCCTAACTGCACACTGGGTAAATGTAGTGGCGGCTGGGCCCCAGGCGGAGAGCTGTTTGGCGCACGTCCTTCCGCCGCCAAGGATCGCAGGGCAACATTCTTTGCCTCCTGTCTCCTCCTCCTCCTACTCGGCTTCCTCCTCCTCTTCTTCCACCTGCTCATCCAGTCAGCCACACACCTTCACCACCAACTTCAGCACAGCCCGGGGTAAACGTCAGCAGGCCATTCTGAAACTCATATGTTTGGGGGACAGGCCCCACACCGCACAGGAGTTGTGAAGGGGTATAGAACAACAGACCGACGAGTGGTTGCTGCCGGTGAGCCTCAAGCCCGGCCTGGTGGTGTGCGATAATGGGCGAAATCTCGTTGCAGCCCTGGGACTAGCCGGTTTGACGCACATCCCTTGCCTGGCGCATGTGCTGAATTTGGTGGTGCAGAAGTTCATTCGCAACTACCCCGACATGTCAGAGCTGCTGCATAAAGTGCGGGCCGTCTGTTCGCGCTTCCGGCGTTCACACCCTGCCGCTGCTCGCCTGTCTGCGCTACAGCGTAACTTCGGCCTTCCCGCTCACCGCCTCATATGCGACGTGCCCACCAGGTGGAACTCCACCTTGCATATGCTGGACAGACTGTGCGAGCAGCAGCAGGCCATAGTGGAGTTTCAGCTGCAGCACGCACGGGTCAGTCGCACTGCGGATCAGACACACTTCACCACCAATGACTGGGCCTCCATGCGAGACCTGTGTGCCCTGTTGCGTTGTTTCGAGTACTCCACCAACATGGCCAGTGGCGATGACGCTGTTATCAGCGTTACAATACCACTTCTATGTCTCCTTGAGAAAACACTTAGGGCGATGATGGAAGAGGAGGTAGCCCAGGAGGAGGAGGAGGAGGAAGAGGGGTCATTTTTAGCACTTTCAGGCCAGTCTCTTCAAAGTGACTCAGAGGGAGGTTTTTTGCAACACCAGAGGCCAGGTACAAATGTGGCCAGACAAGGCCCACTACTGGAGGACGAGGAAGACGAGGAGGAGGTGGAGGAGGATGAGGATGAAGCATGTTCACAGCGGGGTGGCACCCAAAGCAGCTCGGGCCCATCACTGGTGCGTGGCTGAGGGGAAACTCAGGACGATGACGATACGCCTCCCACAGAGGACAGCTTGTCCTTACCTCTGGGCAGCCTGGCACACATGAGCGACTACATGCTGCAGTGCCTGCGCAACGACAGCAGAGTTGCCCACATTTTAACGTGTGCGGACTACTGGGTTGCCACCCTGCTGGATCCCCGGTACAAAGACAATGTGCCCACCTTACTTCCTACACTGGAGTGTGATAGGAAGATGCGCGAGTACAAGCGCACGTTGGTAGACGCGCTACTGAGAGCATTCCCAAATGTCACAGGGGAACCAGTGGAAGCCCAAGGCGAAGGCAGAGGAGGAGCAAGAGGTCGCCAACGCAGCTGTGTCACGGCCAGCTCCTCTGAGGGCAGGGTTAGCATGGCAGAGATGTGGAAAAGTTTTGTTAACACGCCACAGCTAACTGCACCACCACCTGATACGGAACGTGTTAGCAGGAGGCAACATTTCACTAACATGGTGGAACAGTACCTGTGCACACCCCTCCACGTACTGACTGATGGTTCGGCCCCATTCAACTTCTGGGTCTCCAAATTGTCCACGTGGCCAGAGCTAGCCTTTTATGCCTTGGAGGTGCTGGCCTGCCCGGCGGCCAGCGTTTTGTCTGAACGTGTATTCAGCACGGCAGGGGGCGTCATTACAGACAAACGCAGCCGCCTGTCTACAGCCAATGTGGACAAGCTGACGTTCATAAAAATGAACCAGGAATGGATCCCACAGGACCTGTCCATCCCTTGTGCAGATTAGATATTAACTACCTCCCCTTAACAATATATTATTCTACTCCAGGGCACTTCCTCATTCAATACTATTTTTAATTTCATTTTACCATTATATTGCGGGGCAACCCAAAGTTGAATGAACCTCTCCTCTGTCTGGGTGCCGGGGCCTAAATGTGTGACAGTGGCCTGTTGCAGTGGTGGGTGACGTGAAGCCTGATTCTCTGCTATGACATGAAGACTTATTCTGTGCTGACATGAAGCCAGATTCTCTGTTACGCGACCTCTCTCCTCTGCCTGGGTGCCTGGGCCTAAATATGTGACAGTGGCCTGTTCCAGTGGTGGGTGACGTGAAGCCTGATTCTCTGCTATGACATGAAGACAGATTCTGCGCTGACATAAGGCCAGATTCTCTGTTACGGGACCTCTCTCCTCTGCCTGGGTGCCTGGGCCTAAATGTGTGACAGTGGCCTGTTCCAGTGGTGGGTGACGTGAAGCCTGATTCTCTGCTATGACATGAAGACAGATTCTGTGCTGACATAAGGCCAGATTCTCTGTTACGGGACCTCTCTCCTCTGCCTGGGTGCCTGGGCCTAAATGTGTGACAGTGGCCTGTTCCAGTGGTGGGTGACGTGAAGCCTGATTCTCTGCTATGACATGAAGACTTATTCTGTGCTGACATGAAGCCAGATTCTCTGTTACGCGACCTTTCTCCTCTGCCTGGGTGCCTGGGCCTAAATATGTGACAGTGGCCTGTTCTAGTGGTGGGTGACGTGAAACCTGATTCTCTGCTATGACATGAAGACAGATTCTGCGCTGGCATAAGGCCAGATTCTCTGTTACGGGACCTCTCTCCTCTGCCTGGGTGCCTGGGCCTAAATGTGTGACAGTGGCCTGTTCCAGTGGTGGGTGACGTGAAGCCTGATTCTCTGCTATGACATGAAGACAGATTCTGCGCTGACATAAGGTCAGATTCTCTGTTACGGGACCTCTCTCCTCTGCCTGGGTGCCTGGGCCTAAATGTGTGACAGTGGCCTGTTCCAGTGGTGGGTGACGTGAAGCCTGATTCTCTGCTATGACATGAAGACAGATTCTGCGCTGACATAAGGCCAGATTCTCTGTTACGGGACCTCTCTCCTCTGCCTGGGTGCCTGGGCCTAAATATGTGACAGTGGCCTGTTCCAGTGGTGGGTGACGTGAAGCCTGATTCTCTGCTATGACATGAAGACAGATTCTGCGCTGACATAAGGCCAGATTCTCTGTTACGGGACCTCTCTCCTCTGCCTGGGTGCCTGGGCCTAAATGTGTGACAGTGGCCTGTTCCAGTGGTGGGTGACGTGAAGCCTGATTCTCTGCTATGACATGAAGACAGATTCTGCGCTGAAATAAGGCCAGATTCTCTGTTACGGGACCTCTCTCCTCTGCCTGGGTGCCTGGGCCTAAATGTGTGACAGTGGCCTATTCCAGTGGTGGGTGACGTGAAGCCTGATTCTCTGCTATGACATGAAGACAGATTCTGCGCTGACATAAGGCCAGATTCTCTGTTACGGGACCTCTCTCCTCTGCCTGGGTGCCTGGGCCTAAATGTGTGACAGTGGCCTGTTCCAGTGGTGGGTGACGTGAAGCCTGATTCTCTGCTATGACATGAAGACAGATTCTGTGCTGACATAAGGCCAGATTCTCTGTTACGGGACCTCTCTCCTCTGCCTGGGTGCCTGGGCCTAAATGTGTGACAGTGGCCTGTTCCAGTGGTGGGTGACGTGAAGCCTGATTCTCTGCTATGACATGAAGACTTATTCTGTGCTGACATGAAGCCAGATTCTCTGTTACGCGACCTCTCTCCTCTGCCTGGCTGCCTGGGCCTAAATATGTGACAGTGGCCTGTTCTAGTGGTGGGTGACGTGAAGCCTGATTCTCTGCTATGACATGAAGACAGATTCTGCGCTGACATAAGGCCAGATTCTCTGTTACGGGACCTCTCTCCTCTGCCTGGGTGCCTGGGCCTAAATGTGTGACAGTGGCCTGTTCCAGTGGTGGGTGACGTGAAGCCTGATTCTCTGCTATGACATGAAGACTTATTCTGTGCTGACATGAAGCCAGATTCTCTGTTACGCGACCTCTCTCCTCTGCCTGGCTGCCTGGGCCTAAATATGTGACAGTGGCCTGTTCTAGTGGTGGGTGACGTGAAGCCTGATTCTCTGCTATGACATGAAGACAGATTCTGCGCTGACATAATGCCAGATTCTCTGTTACGGGACCTCTCTCCTCTGCCTGGGTGCCTGGGCCTAAATGTGTGACAGTGGCCTGTTCCAGTGGTGGGTGACGTGAAGCCTGATTCTCTGCTATGACATGAAGACAGATTCTGCGCTGACATAAGGCCAGATTCTCTGTTACGGGACCTCTCTCCTCTGCCTGGGTGCCTGGGCCTAAATGTGTGACAGTGGCCTGTTCCAGTGGTGGGTGACGTGAAGCCTGATTCTCTGCTATGACATGAAGACAGATTCTGCGCTGACATAAGGCCAGATTCTCTGTTACGGGACCTCTCTCCTCTGCCTGGGTGCCTGGGCCTAAATGTGTGACAGTGGCCTGTTCCAGTGGTGGGTGACGTGAAGCCTGATTCTCTGCTATGACATGAAGACAGATTCTGCGCTGACATAAGGCCAGATTCTCTGTTACGGGACCTCTCTCCTCTGCCTGGGTGCCTGGGCCTAAATGTGTGACAGTGGCCTGTTCCAGTGGTGGGTGACGTGAAGCCTGATTCTCTGCTATGACATGAAGACAGATTCTGCGCTGACATAAGGCCAGATTCTCTGTTACGGGACCGCTCTCCTCTGTCTGGGTGCCGGGGCCTAAATATGTGACAGTGGCCTCTTCCAGTGGTGGGTGACATGAAGCCAGATTCTCTGCTATGGCATGAAGAGACTGATTCTCTGCTGACATGAAGCCAGATTCTTTGCTATGGCATGAAGAGACTGATTCTCTGCTGACGTGAAGCCAGATTCTCTGCTATGGGACCTCTGTCCAATTGATATTGGATCATTTTTATTTTTTTTATTTTATTTTAATTCATTTCCCTATCCACATTTGTTTGCAGGGGATTTACCTACATGTTGCTGCCTTTTGCAGCCCTCTAGCTCTTTCCTGGGCTGTTTTACAGCCTTTTTAGTGCCCAAAGGTTCGGGTCCTCATTGACTTCAATGGGGTTCGGGTTCGGGACGAAGTTCGGTTCGGGTTCGGATCCCGAACCCGAACATTTCCGGGAAGTTCGGCCGAACTTCTCGAACCCGAACATCCAGGTGTTCGCTCAACTCTAGCCTAAATCCTTGCCCTTGTTTAAAAGAGCAAGATATTGTGCCTGGAAATCGACAATTGGATCGTTTTTTAATTGTTTATAGGGGGAGGTATCCAGAACAATATCCATCATTTGTTGCTTATAAGGCTACTTTCACACTTTCGTTCGGAGCGGATCCGTCTGGTATCTGCACAGACGAATCCGCTCCTATAATGCAAACGATGGTATCCGTTCAGAACGGATCCGTCTGCATTATATTTCAGAAAAAAAACAAAGTCTAAAAGTTAGTCAGACAGATCCGTCCTGACTTTGCATTGAAAGTCAATGGGGGACGGATCCGTTTGAAATTGCACCATATTGTGTCAACTTCAAACGGATCCGTCCCCATTGACTTACATTGTAAGTCTGGACAAATCCGTTTGGCTCCGCACGGCCAGGCGGACACCCGAACGCTGCAAGCTGCGTTTGGGTGTCCGCCTGCTGAGCGGAACGGAGGCCAAACGGTGCCAGACTGATGCATTCTCAGCGGATCCGCATCCACTCAGAATGCATTGGGGCTGTACGGATCCGTTCGGGGCCGCTTGTGAGAGCCTTCAAACGGAACTCACAAGCGGAACCCCGAAAGCAAGTGTGAAAGTAGCCTATCAAAGTACAACCCTCGTTCTCTAGGTGTCGCTAGGTCCTCCAAACCTCAGGCTATTCAAAGCCTTGTGGCCCCTCAGTCCTCCTGACTGAGACCACACATACTGAGCCTCTGCTTCACAAAAACATTCTCGCTCTCCCTCCTTAGACTGACCTACTCTGAGGCACTTTATGCCAGCCTGACTACAGCAGGCCTCACCTGCGATCACCTCAGGTAGAAAGGAAAACCCGTACTGGAAGGGTGTGGACTGGGAACTCCCTCTACCAAGCCTAGCCACCAGTCCAAGTAAAATCCAGCCCAGAAAATGTATACAGAAATGTCTCAGCAAACTATGCTTTGCTGAGACTACTGCTACTCTCAGGATTTTATCTGTCTCACCCATCTGAGGTACCTGAAGTGGGACAACACACCTTCCAGCACTATTCACATTACCACAGTGTATTGCGCATTTGCTCTCTCCTCCCCCACTCATACACCTGTTTGTGATGATAATCGTATAAGTCTCTCTGAAACTTTCTATGCTTAATTTCAGTTATACTTTCTTCAAGTTGACAAACTGAAGTGCCGATTTTTTGTTGTAGGGCTTCATACTCAGGGAGAGATTCATATTGTTTGAAATTCCATTTACACTCATCTATTTCCATTTGTAAGCTTGAGACCCTCCTGTTCAACAATCAGAGACATCAATTTGAGTGAGCAGTCAGTAAAAGTGTTGTTCCAGTCTTACAAATGGAAATAGATGAGTGTAAATTGAATTTCAAAAGATATGAATCTCTCCCTGAGTATGAAGCCCTACAACTAAAAATCGCCACTTCAGTTTGTCAACTTGAAGAAAGCATGACTGAAATTAAGCGTAGAAAGTTTCATAGAGACTTATACGATTATCATCACAAACAAGTGTATGAGTGGTCGAGGAGAGAGCAAATGCGCAATACACCAAGACCCATTCTCAAAAAATCGAAAAACAAACACAAGTCTCCGTCCAGAACTCGGATTTTCAGCTTTTCTTCAGAATCTGAATAAATTTGCAATCCAATTCTGAACATGATGACCCCTTGACCGAACATGAAGCTGATATCCCGTCTAACAAATGTTCGTATTACAAAAAATCGAAAAATAAAGGTAAAGGTGATAAAATTTCAAAAAAGACCCAGAAGAGGGGGCCGCAAACACAGGAAAGCCGCATACCATGGCTACGCGGCATCATAAGAAATGAACCCCATTGCGGGGACTGCAATGATTTTGAAGTTATCAATCTGTCAGACGAACTGTTAACTGATAATCAAATTGACATATTGAGACTTGGTTAGAATTTTGCTCCGACCCATGATTTTGATTTATTTTCAACTCTCATGGACATCAACAAATTTATTAGAGACCTTACGGTCAAGAGACATTTTCATGGGTCTGAGAACATGTCCAACCAATTCTCACATCCACAACAATGTAATGAATTTACTAGTATGTCTTTTACTGAACAATTTTCCCTAGTCAATTTGATCGAGCTCCAGTCAGACTATGATGGTAGCACTGCGACTTCCGAGGTTCTGGATTTTCGAACCGGGAACACGCGATTCTACCCTCTGAATTCACGTACACCAGGAATGGACCTTTTCCAAGAGGTGGTCAAAAAAGGCTTCTCTCTGTTCAAAGAGAAGCTAGCTCCCAACAAAACAATCTGTCCAAATCCCAAAGAAATGCTCTTCTTGAACTAAAAGACAAAGAGAATATCATTGTAAAAATGGCAGACAAGGGGGGCGCAGTGGTGGTATTGAATAAAATGGTTTATAAGCAACAAATGATGGATATTGTTCTGGATACCTCCACCTATAAACAATTAAACAAGGCACAATACCTTGCTCTTTTAAACAAGGGCAAGGATTTAGGCTATTTTAGCCATAAACAATTTTTGTACCTACAGGTGGAGTCACCCATAACACCCATAATACATGCCTTACACAAAATTCATAAGGGTTTAAATCCACCCCCACTGCGGCCTATTGTCTCTGGCATAGGCTCCCTGACCGAAAAATTGGGAGAGTGGTTAGATGCGATTTTACAGCCCCTTGTCAAACGAATGCCAAGTTACATTAAAGACACTGGAGACATCTTAAGAAGTTTTTATCAGAAAGAGTGGTCTTCCAGTTTCACCTGGCTTACTAGTGATGTTTCATCGCTTTACCCTTCTATCCCTCACAGTGTGGCTTTATTCGCATTAGAATTTCATTTGCACAAGTACAGCTGCCATGAGCCATATTACATAGATTATGTTGTAGAAGTCAATGAATTTTTATTGACTCATAACTATTTTTCTTTTGTTGGCTTGTTCTTTCTGCAAATACGGGGAGTTTCAATGGGGGCCAAATTTTCCCCTTCCCTAGCGAATCTAACCATGTCGTACTGGGAAGAAAGGTATATATATACCACGGATAACCCTTTTGCAGCAGCATTGGATAGGTATGGCAGGTACATCGATGATTTGCTCATCATTTGGAGCGGCGATGTGCCTGCCATACCTGATTTTATGCGCTACCTCAACGACAATCCTTATAATCTGACATTTACTTATTCGCAGGATAGGTTTACGATTAATTTTCTCGATTTAACTCTTACGGGCATCCCCTGGTCGAATATACATACAACTACTTACCATAAACCAGTCTCTGGGAATGCGATCTTAAGAGCCAACAGCCATCATCCTATACATACTATTAAGTCTATTCCGGTAGGAGAGATGTTGCGTGCCAGAAGAAATTGCAGTGATGATACGACCTTCACATTGGAATGCCGACACATCACATCACGATTACTAGTAAGGGGTTATCCTACCTGGATGATCAAGAGAGCTGAAAACATAGCACAGACGAAAAATCGTAAAACATTACTTTTTGGGAGAGATGATAAGGCAGGGAAGGAAGGAAACACAGCGGGTGTGAAAGATCGCATTAATCCACCTACTTTGGTTCTTACCTACAGTAATAAATTTCAGCAGGTCAAATGGGTAGTATCGGAATGTATATCGATTCTATATGATGACAATAATTTACATGGTTTACTGCAGGATGGCTATAGAGTGGCAGCCAGACGGTCTCCCATGCTGGCTTCATCCTTGTCCCCTTCATTATTTACAGTCAGGTTCATAAATATTGGGACATCAACACAATTCTAAAATTTTTGGCTGTATACACCACTATAATGGATTTGAAATTAAACAAACACGATGTGCTTTAACTGCAGACTGTCAGCTTTAATTTGAGCATATTTACATCCAAATCAGGTGAACAGTGTAGGAATTACAACAGTTTTCATATGTGCCTCCTACTTGTTAAGGTACCAAAAGTAATGGGACAACTGGCTTCTCAGCAGTTTCATGGCCAGGTGTGTTATTCCCTCATTATCGCAAGTACAATAAGCAGATAAAAGGTCCAGAGTTAATTTCAAGTGTGCTATTTGCATTTGGAATCTGTTGCTGTCAACTCTCAATGTGAGATCCAAAGAGCTGTCACTATCAGTGAAGCAAGTCATCAGGCTGAAAAAACAAAACAAACCCATCAGAGAGATAGCAAAAACATTAGGCGTGGCCAAAACAACTGTTTGGATTATTCTTAAAAAGGAGGAACGCACCGGTGAGCTCAGCAACACCAAAAAACCTGGAAGACCACGGAAAACAACTGTGGTGGATGACCGAAGAATTCTTTCCCTGGTGAAGAAAACACCCTTCACAACAGTTGGCCAGATCAAGAACACTCTCTAGGAGGTAGGTGTATATGTGTCAAAGTCAACAATCAAGAGAAGACTTCACCAGAGTAAATATAGTGGGTTCACCGGAAGATGTAAACCATTGGTGATCCTCAAAAACAGGAAGGCAAGATTAGAGTTTGCCAAACGACATCTAAAAGAGCCTTCACAGTTCTGGAACAACATCCTATGGACAGATGAGACCAAGATCAACTTGTACCAAAGTGATGGGAAGAGAAGAGTATGGAGAAGGAAAAGTACTGCTCATGATCCTGAGCATACCACCTCATCAGTGAAGCATGGTGGTGGTATTGTCATTGCATGGGCATGTATGGCTGCCAATGGAACTGGTTCTCTTGTATTTATTGATGATGTGACTGCTGACAAAAGCAGCAGGATGAATTCTGAAGTGTTTTGGGCAATATTATCTGCTCATATTCAGCCAAATGCTTCAGAACTCATTGGACGGCGCTTCACAGATGGACAATGACCTAAAGCATACTGCAAAAGCAACCAAAGAGTTTTTTTAAGGGAAAGAGGTGGAATGTTATGCAATGGCCAAGTCAATCACCTGACCTGAATCCGATTGAGCATGCATTTCACTTGCTAAAGACAAAACTGAAGGGAAAATGCCCCAAGAACAAGCAGGAACTGAAGACAGTTGCAGTAGAGGCCTGGCAGAGCATCACCAGGGATGAAACCCAGCATCTGGTGATGTCTATGCGTTCCAGACTTCAGGCTGTAATTGACTGCAAAGGATTTGCAACCAAATATTAAAAAGTGAAAGTTTGATTTATGTTTATTATTCTGTCCCATTACTTTTGGTCCCTTAACAAGTGGGTGGCACATATGCAAACTGTTGTAATTCCTACACCGTTCACCTGATTTGGATGTAAATACCCTCAAATTAAAGCTGACAGTCTGCAGTTAAAGCACATCTTGTTCGTTTCATTTCAAATCCATTTTGGTGGTGTATAGAGCCAAAAATGTTAGAATTGTGTTGATGTCCCAATATTTATGGACCTGACTGTAAATCAGCTTCGAAAAGAACTCAGACCAACACCTGGCTTAAATACACCGGGTTCACACGGTGCGGCAGTCATCCCTGCAAAACTTGCAGCTATGTTGTCCCACCAAAATCTTCGAGGATTCAGAACATATCTCAACCTTCTCTATTAAATCCTATATACATTTCAATACCACTGGGGTAATTTATGTTATCAGATGTACTCAGTGTGACCTTTTTTATGTGGGAAGCACCACAAGAAGGTTAAAGAATAGAATACTGTCAATATTTCGAATGCTGCTAGGCGCTTTGTTTCGATGCATGGTAGGAGCTTACAAGCTTTTTCTGCCTTTGGAATCGAGCGGGTTTTTCCCTCTATTCGAGGGGGCGATTTCCAAAGGCGATTAATACAAAGGGAGGCCTTTTGGATTCTACGATTAAAAACCAGACATCTGAATGGTTTGAACTTAAAAAAGGAACTCATGTATCTTTATTAGGATTTGGTCCATTCCTGTTGTGCTCCTATATATATTCTTATTGTGTTGTTTCATCCAGATTAGCAGCTATGAGGATACTTTCGCCATGTCTAATTTGCATTTTTCAGTTTTTAACATTGTAAACTACTATTCAGACCATGCGGTTTTTCAGGAAGTCATATATGTTTTCTGCGAATGTCTCGTCTTTGCTGAATTTTTTCGGAGACTGGCATGTTTTGCCATTCCTGTTTAGGACCCAGGAGCCTGACTAGTATATATATTTTTATGTGCACTCACTTGGTTTTTATAGATGTTATATTTGCACCTGTAACGGTCACGTCCACACACACACAGGGGGAAGGATAGTGACCACTGCGCTCCACCCTCACCACTGGCCCTGCCTACTTGCCTCACGAGTCCTGATGACAGGGGACAACTGGACGACAGTCCCTAACTTAGGATACGTGCAGGGAAGACAGACAAGACAAAATACGGAACATGAACGGACCGGGTCAGAACCAAGAGAGCTACGCAGTACAAAGGGTTAAGCAAAGAATGGTCAGGAGAAGCCGGGGTCAAATACCAGGAGAGTAGAGAAGTACAAGAGGAGTCCTAAGAGAGTAGTCAGGTGGGAGCCGAGGTCACAATACCAGGATGGATGCGCAGTACAGGAGGAGCAGGCAAAAGGATTGTCAGGGAACGGAATCAGGTGAGTATTCAGTAGTCCAACAAATAGCCAGGAACCTAGAAATTAACAGGCAACCTGTGGCTAGCAGGCTGCCTGTATTTATAGTGGGGAGTGAGGGCCATGTGACGTGGCCAGCGTCACATGACCGACAGACCAACCAGTTGAGCACCGAGTGATCAGCTCGGCGCTCAAGGCAGACTTAGGAGAAGGGAGCCACCCAGCAGTAAAGCCGCCCTGGGAATGAGGTCAAACACAGATCCTCATTCCCAAAGCTAAGCAAAAGTTCTGCGGGCAATGGGGGACCGAGTGCACCTTTGGAACCCCGTTACAGTACCCCCCCTTTTACGAGGGGCCACCGGACCCAAGACTTCAGGCGATGGCTTTTCAGGGTGTTCTAAATGAAATTTACGAACCAGTCTAGGAGCATGAACCTCCCTGGCAGGTACCCAAGATCTCTCTTCAAGTCCATACCCCTTCCAGTGAATCAGGTACTGCAAGGAGTTACGCACCTTCCTGACATCCACTATTTTAGACACGACATACTCGACAGCATCATTAACAAGAACCGGCGGAGGCGAGGCTTTCGATGGTACTACCGGTTCAAAATATTTTTTAAGTAGAGATTTATGGAACACATTATGAATGTGGAATGACTCGGGCAGCTCCAACCTAAATGATACCGGGTTAATCACCTCCGTGATCTTATATGGTCCAATAAAACCAGGAGCAAATTTTCTAGAAGCTATACTTTATCCCCAACCTGAAGTTCACCCCCCTTGAACGTCTCCTATCGGCCTTTTTTGAGAATTTTCTAGGTTCGACTGAACCCGGGCCCAAACTGTGCACAGATCGGAGGAGAGTTTATCAGCCTCAGGGTTAGAGGAGGAGACGGACGACCCAGAATGAAAACGGGGATGAAAACCATGGTTACAAAAGAAAGGGGAGACCCCAGCAGAAGAATTAACACTGTTATTCAAAGCAAATTCAGCCAACGGAAGGAATTTGACCCATAATTGCTGGTCATCAGCAACATACAACCTCAGGAATTGTTCCACAGACTGATTAAGGCGTTCAGTCTGCCCATTACTCTCAGGATGGTAGGCGGAAGAAAAAGACAATGAAATTTTACATCTTTGACAGAAGGCCCTTGTAACGGGGTTCCGAAGGTGCACTCGGTCCCCCATTGCCCGCAGAACTGTTGCTTAGCTTTGGGAATGAGGATCTGTGTTTGACCTCATTCCCAGGGTAGCTTTACTGCTGGGTGGCTCCCTGCTCCTAAGTCTGCCTTGAGCACCGAGCTGATCACTCGGTGCTCAACTGGTTGGTCTGTCGGTCATGTGACGCTGGCCACGTCACATGACCCTCACTCCCCACTATAAATACAGGCAGCCTGCTAGCCACAGGTTGCCTGTTAATTTCTATGTTCCTGGCTCTTTGTTGGACTACTGAATACTTACCTGATTCCGTTCCCTGACGATCCTTTTGCCTGCTCCTCCTGTACTGTGCATCCGTCCTGGCATTGTGACCTCGGCTACCACCTGACTACTCTCTTAGGACTCCTCTTATACTTCTCTACTCTCCTGGTATTTGACCCCAGCTTCTCCTGACCATTCTTTGCTTAACCCTTTGTACTGCGTAGCTCTCTTGGTTCTGACCCGGTCCGTTCATGTTCCGTATTTTGTCTTGTCTGTCTTCCCTGCACGTATCCAAGGTTAGGGACTGTCGTCCAGTTGTCCCCTGTCATCAGGACTCGTGAGGCAAGTAGGCAGGGCCAGGGGTGAGGGGGGAGCGCAGTGGTCACTATCCTTCCCCCTGTGTGTGTGTTGACGTGATCGTTACAGCCCTCCAGAATTTGGACACAAACTGCACACCCCTGTCCGAAACAATATTTTCCGGGATGCCATGTAAACGAACAATCTCTCTCACAAAAATAGACGCCAGGGTTTTAGCATTCGGAAGTTTAGACAGGGGAATGAAATGAACCATCTTGCTAAACCTATCGACCACTACCGAAACCACAGTCTTACCCTCCGCCAGCAGAAGGTCAGTTATAAAGTCCCTCGAGATATAGGACCAGGGTCTACTGGGAATGGGTAGGGGTCGTAGGTTACCAGCAGGGCGAGTCCTAGGTGTCTTAGACCTGGCACAAACCTCACAGGCTGACACGTAGGACTTGACATTCCTGGTCAGAGTGGGCCACCAATAAGATCTAGAAACCAGATCCTTAGTGCCGTCAACACCCGGATGTCCACAAAAGGCAGAATCGTGACACTCACCCAACAGCTGGAGACAAAATTGTACGGGAACAAACAACTTATCTGTTGGGGTGGATGCCGGTGCCAGATGTTGTTCAGCCTTAATGCGAGCCGAGATATCCTGGGTTAGAGCCGCTAAGAAGATGCTTGCTGGTAGGATGGATTCAGGCGGCGTCTCAGTGGGTTGAAAAGCATGGAAGCTCCGAGATAATGCGTCTGCCTTCACATTTTTACTTCCCGGCATGAACGTAATGGAGAAATCAAAACGGGTAAAAAACAGAGCCCATCAGGCTTGTCGGGGATTCAACCTCTTAGCGGACTCGAGAAACATTAGGTTTTTATGATCAGTGACAACAGTTACTCGATGCCTTGCCTCCTCCAAAAAATGTCTCCACTCCTCAAATGCCCATTTAATAGCCAGCAGCTCCCTATTTCCTATGTCGTAGTTTCTCTCCGTGGGAGAGAATTTCCTAGAGAGGAAGGCACACGGTCTCAGGTTAGTGAGGCTAGCAGGACCTTGTGAAAGGACTGCTCCTGTGCCGTCATCGGACGCATCCACCTCAACAATAAAGGGTCTCTCCTGATCAGGCTGGATCGGAATGGGAGCGCTACTAAATGCCTTTTTTTAATGTTTCAAATGAAGAAATGGCCTTGGTAGACCAATTCTCCAAATCCGCCCCTTTCTTAGTAAGTTCGGTCAATGGCTTAGCAATTACAGAAAAATTCATGATAAATTTACGGTAGTAATTAGCGAAACCCCAAAAACTTTGCAAAGCCTTTAAGGATGAAGGCCTTACCCATTCATTAATTGCTAAAACCTTACCAGGATCCATCTTAAAGGCGTGAGGAGTCAAAACATGCCCTAGAAACAGTATCTCCTGCACACCAAAGACACATTTCTCTTGATTAGCGGATAGCTGGTTCTCCCTCATCACCTCTAATACTTGTTTGACATGGGACACATGAGATTCGAAATCAGGAGAGAATATCAAAATGTCGTCAAGATAGACAATAATAAATTTACCTAAGAACTCCCTAAGAATATCGTTCATTAAGTTTTGGAACACAGCTGGGGCATTGCTGAGTCCAAAAGGCATCACCTGATATTCAAAGTGTCCTATCGGAGTATTGAATGCTGTCTTCCATTCGTCTCCCTCCTTGATTCGGATTAGATTGTATGCCCCTTTCAGGTCAATCTTGGAAAACCAGGTTGCCCCCAAAACCTGGTTAAATAAATCCGGAATCAATGGGAGAGAGTATCTATTTTGGACAGTGATTTTATTTAATCTCCGGTAATCAATACAAGGCCTAAGACCACCATCCTTCTTTTTAACAAAGAAAAACCCTGATCCCATAGGAGAGACTGAAGGTCTAATATGCCCTTTAGCAAGGCTCTCCTTAATATAATCTTCCATAGCCTTGCGTTCGGGCCCTGAAAGATTATAAATTCGACCTTTAGGAAATTCGGCACCCTCAATTAGCTCTATGGCGCAATCATAAGGTCTATGGGGGGGTAGAACCTCTGGAGTAAGGGACGAGAACACATCAGAATATTCCTTAATAATAGAGGGTAATGTATTAGACCTTACTGAAACCCCAGCCTGGACCACGGACAAGCATGAGTCACACTTAGGTCCCCATTTCACCAACTCTCCTTTGGACCAATCAATTGTGGGGTTATGTAAACGGAGCCAAGCCAACCCTAGTACCACCTCAACTGGTAGGTTCTCCAGGACTAGAAGAGAACATCTCTCAGAGTGGCACACACCCACGGACAGAGAAATTTCAGAGGTACATGACCTCACCGTACCACCAATCTGGGGAGTAGCATCAATAGCCATGACATGGAAAGGTGTAGGTAAAGCAAACATTGGAATACCCAATTTACTAGCAAACTCAAAGTCAATAAAGCTGGCCGCTGAACCGGAGTCAATAAAGGCCTTACCCGGCCACTTATTAACCCCCAGAGAAATTGTTATGGATACCAAAAGCTTACCTTTAGAAAAATCAGGGTGTACCTGGTCTTTAGGTTGTCTTGCCTTAGGAGACTTGTCAGATAGGACCCTCTTAGGGCACTTGTGGATCCAATGGCCAGGATCTCCACAGTAGAAGCACTCTCCGCGTCTGCGACGAAGATTACCCCAGGTCATGCCAACCTGCGTGGGTTCCTCGGTGGAGACCTCAGTGTTGTCCCTGGAAAATGCCTCTGGCTGGACCACCATCTGAGAACAGAACTGTCGTTCTTGTCGTCTCTCTAACTCGTCTGTCAAGTCGGACAACTAGGGTCATCATCTCCTCTAAGGTCTCAGGAATTTGGTAATTGACTAATAGATCTTTTAAATTATCAGATAGACCAGACCTAAACTGACTCTTCAGGGCTGGTTCATTCCATCCTGAGGGGACGCACTACCGTCTGAATTGGGTGCAATACTCCTCCGCAGGGAGATGGCCCTGAACCAGTGCCCTAAGAGCTGTCTCGGCTACCAGGGCGCTGTCTGGTTCGTCATAGAGGGTACCCAGGGCCTGAAAAAAAACCTCCACAGATGTTAGACAACTGGCCCCAGGAGGTAACGAAAATGCCCAGTCCTGGGGATCACCTTGTAGTAGAGAAATGATAATCCCCACACGTTGGCTCTCGGGACCGGAGGACACGGGGCGCAAACGGAAGTAGAGTTTGCAATTCTCCTTAAAGGAGAGAAACCTCTTCTGGTCTCCAGAAAAGGGTTCTGGGAGCTTGAGCTGGGGTTCAAAATGTGGACTGGAGGACAGAGGAGTCGAAGAACCTTGCCCTAACTCACAAGAACGGAGTTTCTCTCCTAGCTCCTGCACCCTCTGTGTCAAGTTAGAGACATGGTCAGTCAGGGTAGTAAGAGGATTCATGATACAGTGGTTATTGGGCCTGTTAATCTGTAACGGTCACGTCCACACACACACAGGGGAAAGGATAGTGACCACTGCGCTCCAACCTCACCCCTGGCCCTGCCTACTTGCCTCACGAGTCCTGATGACAGGGGACAACTGGACGACAGTCCCTAACATAGGATACGTGCAGGGAAGACAGACAAGACAAAATACGGAACATGAACGGACCGGGTCAGAACCAAGAGAGCTACGCAGTACAAAGGGTTAAGCAAAGAATGGTCAGGAGAAGCCGGGGTCAAATACCAGGAGAGTAGAGAAGTACAAGAGGAGTCCTAAGAGAGTAGTCAGGTGGGAGCCTAGGTCACAATACCAGGACGGATGCGCAGTACAGGAGGAGCAGGCAAAAGGATCGTCAGGGAACTGTCACAACCAGACAGTTGAGAAGCTCTGACAGGAGCTTTCCAGATCCTCCTCCTTGAGTTTCTTTGTTTTGGTTAAGTTCCTCATCTCGTTAGTCTATCTCAGCTGTCATGCAGTTGGACTGATTGCTTCCCTTTAAGTTCCTCCCCAGGATGCATTAGGTTGCGGCTTATACAACTTCCTGGAGTGTGTGTGCATGCTGTTTCTATTCCTCAGTCCTCTGCAAGATAAGTGCTGTTCCTTTATTTGTGATTTTCTGTCTTCTGGATTTTCAGGTGACCCTGACTCCCTCCGTGTCTTGTGTAGGGAGCCGGTGGTCGTGTCCCCTCACTATTGTAGGGTCTTCAGGTATTAAATAGCCGAGGTACGTGGATATGCGCCCATCCACCTTTGGGGTGTTCGCATAGGCTGAGCAATTAGGGAGAGTGGCAGGTCTCATGTAGGGGTCTCCCTTTTGTTCCTTAGTTTTGTGGATCCAGTGAGTCATTAATTGTATTGCATTGTCTTGTTTCCTGTACACCATCCGTGACAGGAAAGGAATCAGGTAAGTATTCAGTAGTCCAACAAATAGCCAGGAACCTAGAAATTAACAGGCAACCTGTGGCTAGCAGGCTGCCTGTATTTATAGTGGGGAGTGAGGGTCATGTGACGTGGCCAGCGTCACATGACCGACAGACCAACCAGTTGAGCACCGAGTGATCAGCTCGGCGCTCAAGGCAGACTTAGGAGCAGGGAGCCAGCCAGCAGTAAAGCCACCCTGGGAATGAGGTCAAACACAGATCCTCATTCCCAAAGCTAAGCAAAAGTTCTGCGGGCAATGGGGGACCGAGTGCACCTTCGGAACCCTGTTACAGCACCAATGTTAATTTCAGTTATTCCTATTGGCTGTGCCTTGGGTGTGCTGCAATCAGCTCCGTCTAATTATCACCTGGAGGTGGGAGGAGAGGTTGCGACTAGCCTATATAGACATGGCCAATTGGATTTCTGATCGGTCACGACTAAGAACATGTTTGTTCGAAACGCGTAGACGTTCATTTGGAAAACTGAGGGGATGCTGTCACTGTATGGATCTGTACTATACTGAATAAAGGAACCCACAGTTTTTTCTAACTTCGATGCTGGATTCATCGCTTTATTTCTGGTCCCTTGTACCCTACCACAGCTCTGTGGCGGTGTGCTGTTTGTCCCCTAGCAGATCAACTTCAGCGCGGCCTGTTGACACTTACCCACAGCAGTGCTACACTGCTTCCAGCTAGTGACTGATGTCTGACTGCTGTTGGAGGTGGAAGTGGAGGAGGAGGTGGCGGAGGAAGAGAAGTGGGGTTTGTTGGAGCAAGTAACATAACTGCTGGCAGAGACCCTGATGGACGTAGGGCCCACAATCCTGGGCATGGGTAGCACCTGTGCTATCTCAGGGTACGACTCACTCCCGGCCTCCACAACATTCACCCAGTGTGTGGTCAGGGAAATGTAAAGTCCCTGGCCACCAGCACTTGTCCATGTGTTCGTGGTTAAGTGGGCCTTCCCAGTAATTGCGTTGGTCAGGGCACGAGTGATGTTCTGGGACATATGCTGGTGTAAGGCGGGCATGGCACACCGTGAAAAATATTGGCAGCTGGGGACTGCATACCAAGTGACGGCCGCCGATATCAGGCTGCGGAAGACCTCAGTGTCCACAAGTCTAAATGGCAACATATCAAGGGCCAGTAATTTAGATAGTTGCGCATTTAGTGTTATGACCTGTGGGTGGGTACTTCCGCTTGCGTTCAAATGACTGTGTTATGGACATTTAGACGCTGCGCTGAGACAGGGAAGTGGATGTTGTTGATGATGGTTCATGCGAAGGTCCAGGTGCAGGGCGAGGGGGATCGGAGCCTGCGCCTTCGACAGGGGATTGGCCAGCAGTGCGTAACACATGGGAAGAGGAGGAAATGGTGTGAACCGCAGACCCAGATTGTGGACCCAGGCATTCGGCCGACTTATTAGGGTTCTTGGATGCCATGTGGTGGATCGTGCTGGTGGTGGTGAGGTTGCTTGTGTTCACGCCCCGGCTCATTTTGGTACGGCACAGGTTGCAAACTACCACTCTTTTGTTGTCTCCGATTTCCTAAAAAAAGCGCCATACTGCAGGACACCTATGCATGGGGGTGCTCGGTGTAATGGTTGCATGCCTTTTTCGTTTGGGCTTACTTCTCCCTTTTGTAACCACACTCCCTCCCCCTCTGTACTGCTGTCCACGCACGGGTCAGTGACCTCATCGTCAACCACGTCCTCTTCCACTTCCTCACTCTGCTCATCCTCCTGACTTGACCTAACCACAACCTCAGTGATTGACAACTGTGTCTCATCATCATCCACCTCGTGAATGAAAAATTGCCGTTCACCACCGTCTGTCACTACCAGAGCTTTGAGACGTTCTCACAGCTCTGTTTCTCCACCCCTGTGATGATGTCATTACTAGAGCTTGGAGGAGTTCTCTCTGCTCTGTTTCTCCGCCCCTGTGATGAGGTCTTTACTTTCTGTTTCCTTCCTCCCAGCTGTTCCTCCTGTGTTTGATTTCTCTGCCTTTAAATCACCCCTCCTCCTTTGTAGGGTGCGGATTATATTTCTCATTTTAGTTGTATCTCTCGCTTGAGTATCTTCACTTGTGTGCTATCATTTCACTGGACCTGTGTTCTGCTGCAGCAAGTACTCCGGATATTGCCAGCTGTCTGTGGATCTGTCTTCACTGCTGCTGCAGCTCCTTCAGTTAAGTGTGCAGACATTGTTTGTTTCTGTTTGTTTTCTGACTGGATCTGAGGCGACCCCGGTTCCGTCCATATACTGAGCAGGGCACCGGTGGCTGTGCCCCTTCCACTATTGTAGGGGTTACAGTGGTCATCAGTCTTAGGTACGCGGGCATGCCTCGATCCACCATTTGGATCCGGGCATGTGCTTAGCAGCATAGGGAGAGCTTTGAGGGTCTGACAGGGGTCACCCTTTATCCTCCCTAGTTTGGGTCCGGTCAGTAGCTCTATTTTCTGTGTATGCTCTTGTTGCTCACATACAGCCGTGACATTATAATCCGCCAAAACCGTCCTTTTTGACATGGATCCCCTTTCTGGCCTGGTTGACCGCATGCAGGGTCTTTCTTTAGAGGTAGCGGATCTCCGTCAATCTATGACTCAGCTTCATGCATTGGGCTATGCTCCGGCCCATGGAGTCTGTTGTGAGACAAAGGTCTCACTTCTGGAAACGTTCTCCGGGGGCAGTGAGAATTTTGTTCGCTTCAGAGAGGCATGCAAACTCCATTTTTGCTTGTGTCCCCATTCCTCTGGTAATGAGGAGCAGAGGGTGAGGATTGTCATCTCCCTGCTCAGGGGTAATGCTCAGACTTGGGCTTTTTCGCTGCCATCGGGGGATCCCTCCCTTCGATCCGTGGAAAGATTTTTTGTGGCCCTGGGGCAGATATATGATGACCCGGATCGTGTTGCTCTGGCCGAATCTAACTTACGTTTTTTATGCCAGAACAAACGGTCTGCGGAGCTTTATTGTTCTGAATTTCGGAGATGGGCAGCTGATTCAGGTTGGAATGATGCTGCACTCCGGAGTCAGTTCTGTCATGGTCTCTCAGAGAGATTGAAGGATGCGTTTGCTTTCCATGAGAGACCAACGTCCTTAGAGTCTGCCATGTCATTGGCGGTACGCCTTGACAGGCGTCTAAGAGAAAGAAACGAGACGTAAAAAAAGGGGGTCAGTCAGCACATCCCATAGCACCGCATTATTGCAAATGCTATACCAGCCAGTTAGAGATATTTGGCAAATCATTTTGTACAAAATTATCTGAGCCCGTCTGCCGAACGTCAAGGCAATCTCTAGTTAGACGGGTTCCTAACACTATATACCTGTTATGTGCCAAGGCGGCTAACATACAATTCAGAAGGTGTAGGTTCCACTCACATGCTGGGCTCACCTGAATTTCTGTCATTTTCGGTGCCAAAATGGCCTCCATTGAATCCAGGGAAGAGATGAACCAGCATGCACGCTGGGCCCACTCCACACCACCCCCGGCGCCACATGGTCACCAAGGACTGCAATGAGAGTCCACACACTATCTCTCTCCTGGTGCCAAATGGTTTCAGTGAGTGAGGGGGAGTGGGCCAAGCTATATACTAACACTGATTAAAATCAACCTGTGAGACAAACGAGCTGGTCAGGAGTGCACGACTAAGGAGGCAGCCACGCCTCCAGCAAACTGTGAAGTAAAAAAAAAAAGGGGGGGAGACGGGCTCAGATAATTTTGTACAAAATGATTTGCCAAATATCTCTAACTGGCTGATATAGCATTTGCAATAATGCAGTGCTATGGGATGTGCTGACTGACCCCCTTTTTACTTCACAGTATGCTGGAGGCGTGGCTGCCTCTTTAGTCGTGCACTCCTGACCAGCTCGTTTGTCTCACAGGTTGATTTTAATCAGTGTTAGTATATAGCTTGGCCCACTCCCCCTCACTCACTGAAACCACATGGCACCAGGAGAGAGATAGTGTGTGGACTCTCATTGCAGTCCTTGGTGACCATGTGGCGCCGGGGGTGGTGTGGAGTGGGCCCAGCGTGCATGCTGGTTCATGTCTTCCCTGGATTCAATGGAGGCCATTCTGGCACCGAAAATGATAGAAATTCAGGTGAGCCCAGCATGTGAGTGGAACCTATACCTTCTGAATTGTATGTTAGCCGCCAGGGCACACAACAGGTATATAGTGTTAGGAACCCGTCTAACTAGAGATTGCCTTGACGTTCGGCAGACGGGCTCAGATAATTTTGTACAAAATGATTTGCCAAATATCTCTAACTGGCTGATATAGCATTTGCAATAATGCAGTGCTATGGGATGTGCTGACTGACCCCCTTTTTACTTCAAAGAAACGAGACCTCTCTGTCCAGCCATTGTCAGTCTAGGGGCAGTGGTGCGGACTCATTCATGGTGCAGGGGCCTCATCCTGTCTCGGTCCCCTCTGAGGAGGAGCCCATGCAGCTAGGTCGACTTGCCCCTGATAAAAGAGGATTTAGTCCTCAGAGTATGGTGTGTTTTTGTTGTGGGGGCATAGGTCATTTGGCAAATGTTTGTCCGTCTAGGAGATTCTTGAACTGTACTAAGAGTGATAATAAGAGAAAAACCTCAAAAGGTAAATCATCAAACTCTGCTTCATCTGCTACTTTGGGCAAAGTTGATGTAGGAATTGATGCTTTTCCTCTGACCTGCAGTTCCCATTTTCTCCTGTCTGCCAGGGTGGCGCTAGAGAGCAAAGTAATTTCTTGTGAGATTTTTGTCGATAGTGGAGCGGCCGTCAATCTTATTGACACTCAATTTGTAGCCATGCATGGTTTTCAGGTTTGCACATTAGAAAAGGATATACCTGTTTTTGCTATTGACTCTGCTCCACTCTCACAGAGATCCCTGAAGGGCATTGTTCACAATATCCGGTTAGCTGTAGGTGACACTCATGTGGAGGATATATCTTGTTTCGTCCTTAACGGATTGCCTTCTCCTTTTAGTTTTGGGGTTACCCTGGCTCACTAGACATAACCCCACTATTGATTGGCAAGGAAGGCAAATAAATGAGTGGAGTGACTTTTGTAGAGAGAATTGTCTCACAGCGACTTTTGCAGAGGTGTCTACTAAAACTGTGCCATCATTTCTCTCTGATTTCTCGGACGTGTTCAGGAGCTACCTCCTCACCGGGAGTTTGACTGTCCCATTAACCTCATTCCCGGCGCCAAGCTGCCAAAAGCACGCCTCTACAATCTCTCACAACCGGAAAGAATCGCAATGCGAACCTATATCTCCGAGAGTCTCGATAAGGGGCATATTCGTCCCTCAAAATCACCTGTTGCCGCTGTTTTTTTTTTTGTTAAAAAAAAGATGGATCTCTGAGACCTTGCCTAGATTTTAGGGAGCTGAACCGTATCACGATTCGCGATCCCTATCCCCTTCCTCTGATCCCGGACCTCTTCAACCAAATTGTTGGGGCCAAGGTTTTTTCCAAATTGGATTTGAGAGGCGCGTACAACCTGGTCAGGGTCAGAGAGGGGGATGAATGGAAAACGGCCTTTAATACACCTAACGGGCATTTCGAGAATCTCGTTATGCCTTTCGGCCTGATGAATGCTCCGGCCGTCTTTCAGCATTTTGTTAACAGTATTTTCTACCATTTAATGGGGAAATTTGTATTGGTGTATATTGATGATATTTAGATTTTTTCCCCTGATGTTCAGACCGATCAGGATCATCTTTTTCAGGTTCTGCGGATTCTGCGGGAAAATAAATTGTACGCCAAGCTGGAGAAATGTGTTTTTATGGTATCGGAGATTAAATTTCTGGGTTTTCTCCTCTCTGCTTCTGGTTTTCGCATGGATCCGGAGAAGGTCCGTGCTGTACTTGAGTGGGAGCTTCCTGAGAATCAGAAGGCATTGATGCGCTTTCTGGGTTTTGCAAACTATTACAGAAAGTTCATTCTGAATTATTCCTCTGTTGTCAAACCGCTCACTGACATGGCAAAAAAGGGGGCGGATTTTTCCTCTTGGTCGGAGGAGGCGCTTGCAGCTTTTTCTAAGATTAAAGAGAGTTTTGCGTCTGCTCCCGTCTTGGTACATCCCGATGTTTCCTTACCTTTTATTGTTGAGGTGGATGCTTCCGAGGTGGGTGTGGGTGCGGTTTTGTCCCAGGGCCCTTCTCCTGCCAAATGGCGACCCTGTGCCTTTTTCTCTAAAAAAACTCTCCCCGGCAGAGAGAAACTATGATGTGGGAGATAGGGAGTTGTTGGCCATCAAGTTGGCTTTCGAGGAATGGCGCCATTGGTTGGAGGGGGCCAGGCACCCTATCACCGTTTTTACCGACCATAAGAATCTGGCATACTTGGAGTCGGCCAGGCGTATGAATCCGAGACAGGCCAGATGGTCTCTGTTCTTCTCTAGATTCAATTTTGTCATTACATTCCGCCCTGGGATCAAAAATGTGAAGGCTGATGCTCTCTCTCGCTGTTTTCCGGGAGGAGGAAACTCCGAGGACCCGGGTCCCATTTTGGCGGAGGGGGTAGTTGTTTCTGCTCTGTATTCTGATTTGGAGGCCGAGGTCCAGGCTGCCCAGACTGAGGCACCTGCCCGTTGTCCTTCTGGGAAGTTGTTTGTGCCTCCTGAGCTACGTCACAAACTCTTCAAGGAGCATCATGATACTGTTCTTGCTGGTCACCCCGGGAGTAGAGCCACGGTAGATCTCATTGCTCGGAGGTTTTGGTGGCCGGCTCTTCGTAAGTTGGTGGAGGGTTTTGTGGCTGCTTGTGAGACGTGCGCTCGCGCTAAGGTCCCTCGTTCACGGCCTTCAGGTTCCCTTCTCCTGTTACCCATACCTTCCCGTCCTTGGACACACCTGTCCATGGACTTTATCACGGATCTTCCTCGTTCCTCAGGGAAGTCGGTGATCCTGGTGGTGGTGGACCGTTTTAGCAAGATGGCTCATTTCGTACCTTTCCCTGGTTTACCCAATGCTAAAACGTTGGCGCAAGCTTTTGTCGACCATATTGTTAAATTGCATGGCATTCCCTCTGATATTGTTTCCGATAGAGGCACGCAGTTTGTGTCCAGATTCTGGAAGGCTTTTTGTTCTCGCCTTGGGGTTCGTCTGTCCTTCTCTTCTGCTTTTCACCCGCAGTCGAATGGTCAGACTGAGCGCCTCAATCAGAATCTGGAGACATATTTGCGCTGTTTTGTGGCAGAGAACCAGGAGGATTGGTGTTCATTTCTCCCTCTTGCTGAGTTTGCTCTGAACAACCGTCGTCAGAAATCTTCTGATAAGTCACCATTCTTTGGTGCATATGGGTTCCATCCGCAGTTTGGGACATTCTCGGGAGGGGCTCCTTCTGGTTTGCCTAAGGAGGAGAGATTTTCCTCGTCTTTGTCTACCATTTGGCAAAAGATTCAGAGTAATCTTAGAAAGATGAGTGAGAAGTATAAGCGTGTGGCTGATAAGAGACGTGTGCCTGGTCCGGACCTGAATGTGGGTGATCTGTTGTGGTTGTCTACAAGAAATATTAAACTGAAGGTTCCCTCCTGGAAATTGGGTCCCAAGTTTATTGGGCCTTATAAAATCTTGTCAGTCGTCAATCCTGTTGCCTTCCGTCTTGATCTTCCACGGGTTTGGAAGATACATAATGTATTTCACAGATCTCTCTTAAAACCATATGTCCAGCCCACGGTACCCTCCTCTTTGCCTCCTCCTCCGATTTTGGTTGATGGCGATCTGGAGTTTGAGGTTTCCAGAATTGTGGACTCTCGCATTGTCCGCGGTTCTCTTCAGTACCTCGTTCATTGGAAGGGTTATGGTCCTGAGGAGAGGATGTGGGTTCCGGTGTCGGACATTAAAGCCACTCGCCTCATCAGGGCATTTCATAGGGCTCATCCTGAGAAGGTGGGTCCTGGGTGTCCGGAGTCCACCCGTAGAGGGGGCTTGGAGGAGTTCTCTCTGCTCTGTTTCTCTGCCCCTGTGATGAGGTCTTTACTTTCTGTTTCCTTCCTCCCAGCTGTTCCTCCTGTGTTTGATTTCTCTGCCTTTAAATCACCCCTCCTCCTTTGTAGGGTGCGGATTATATTTCTCATTTGAGTTGTATCTCTCGCTTGAGTATCTTCACTTGTGTGCTATCATTTCACTGGACCTGTGTTCTGCTGCAGCAAGTACTCCGGATATTGCCAGCTGTCTGTGGATCTGTCTTCACTGCTGCTGCAGCTCCTTCAGTTAAGTGTGCAGACATTGTTTGTTTCTGTTTGTTTTCTGACTGGATCTGAGGCGACCCCGGTTCCGTCCATATACTGAGCAGGGCACTGGTGGCCGTGCCCCTTCCACTATTGTAGGGGTTACAGTGGTCATCAGTCTTAGGTACGCGGGCATGCCTCGATCCACCATTTGGATCCGGGCATGTGCTTAGCAGCATAGGGAGAGCTTTGAGGGTCTGACAGGGGTCACCCTTTATCCTCCCTAGTTTGGGTCCGGTCAGTAGCTCTATTTTCTGTGTATGCTCTTGTTGCTCACATACAGCCGTGACACCGTCATCTTTTTGAGACTGTGAAGGCTCAAGAGGTTGGGAATCAGGGCACAATATCTCAGGTCCCTCCTTAAGTGTGTTGGACGCGAGGGCCAAATGTAATAGTGGCGCTGGAAAGAGCTCCTCGGAATATCCGAGTGTGGGATCACTCATTTGGCAATCTCCATGGTGGGAGGAAGGATGATCAGAGTGAGGATTCGGTTGACCAGACTCTTGGCTACAGAGACTGGACTTGGTGGAAGAGAGGGTGGTGCTTAACCGACTGGAAGCATTTCCTTCAGCAATCCAACCGACCAACTGTTCACACTGGTCCGACTTGGACAGTGTTGTCCTGCGCCGCCCAGCTAAGTTGGACATAAAGCTGGGTACGGTGGATATTTTTTTTTTCTGGTCCACTGGCAGCAGGCACAGTTTCATTGCGCCCAGGGCCACGGCCTCTGCGTGCACCATCAGTATCACTCCCACTTCCCCATCCCTTAGTGCTCGCCTTCTTCATATTAATGATTTTGTCACTAGATGTGGCGCAGATTGCTTTACTGTCTGCTAAAGACACCGTTTTCAGATGCAGGTGTTACGACCGCTATCCCAGCAGCAGTCGTGTCGCACCAGACGGAGGGGAAGGGGGACCCTTATCTACGGATGGGAAATAGAATGGCCACCCCTGACTAACCCTAAGCTGGCACCTGTCTGCCCTGATACCCTAGACGGGGTGTGAACCCGTGCGGCGAGCAGGATGCCTAAACCCTCAGTCGCCCTAACAAGACTGGACTGGGGAAAGGCCGATGGGAGCGCTAGTCACCATCACTCACGTCTAGGAAAACAACAGGGGAAGACAGCAACAAACAAACTATAGCAAAGATAGACTTATCCAGTCACGAGCAGAGAAGGCGATCCCAAACACGACAGTCCACGCCGGACAAGAGCTCCACAGCAAACACCATCAAACGATCTCCTTCCAAGGTCAGAGTAGCACTGGAAGTAAGGACTATATCTGGCAATGACTGCAAGTGAAAGTGAAACTAATATAGTAGCTGGGAGTGGCAGACAGGACTCACCTGAGGAGGATGCCTACAAACTCCCAGTCAGGACAAAAAGGTTCACAAGGCAAAACCCAGATGACATACCCTGAACCACGGAGCAAACTCACAAGCTATCGCGAGTAGCAAGTCGCTGCGACCTTCTCCTCCCAGACCTGTCTGGATCAGTCACAGTCGTGACAGCAGGACAGTATATGTCACAGAAACACACAGAATATGGACACTAGATTAGGCCCAGATTATTTGAATTTGCCCTAAAGAAACTGTTTTTGGATGGCATACTGTATATGTCACAGAAAGCCCCACACTATGGACCGTAGATTAGGCCCATATTATTGGAATTTGCAATACAAACTCCGTTTTCTGATGCAGGACAGTATATGTCACAGAAACCCACAGAATATAGACACTAAATTAGGCCCAGATTATTGGAATTTGCCCTAAAGAAACAGTTTTCGGATGGAGTACTGTATATGTCACAGAAAACAACACACTATGGACACTAGATTAGGCCCAGATTTTTGGAATCTGCAATACAAACTCAGTTTTCTGATGCAGGACATTATATGTTACAGAAACCCACTGAATATGGACACTATATTAGGACCAGATTAGTTAAATTTGCCCAAAAGAAACGGTTTATGGATGACGTACTGTATATGTCACAGAGAGCCACACACTATGGACAGTAGTTTAGGCCCAGATTTTTGAAATTTGCAATACAAACTCAGTTTTCAGATGCAGGACAGTATATGTCACAGAAATACACAGAATATGGACATTATATTAGGCCCAGATTAGTTAAATTTGCCTTAAAGAAAGAGTTTTCGGATGGCGTACTGTATATGTCACAGAAAGCCACACACTATTGAAACTAGATTAGGCCCAGATTATTGCAATTTACGCTAAAGAAACAGTTTTCTGATGGAGTACTGTATATATCACGGATATGTATTACATGCATACAGAGACGGTAGATGAGGACTGGCCCCTGATTATTTAAATTTGCCCTAAAGAAACAGTTTTCGGATGGTGTACTGTATATGTCACAGAGAGCCACACACTATGGACCGTAGATTAGGCCCACATTATTGGAATTTGCCTTAAAGAAACTGTTTTCGGATGGAGTACTGTATATGTCACAGAAAACAACACATTATGGACACTAGATTAGGCCCAGATTATTAAAATTTACGCTAAAGAAACAGTTTTCAGATGGAGTACTGTGTATGTCACGGATGTGTATTACACGCACACACTACAGAGACAGTAGATGAGGCCTGGCCCCTGATTATTGAAATTTGCCCTAAAGAAACAGTTTTCCGATGGTGTACTGTATATGTCATAGAAAGTCACACACTATGGACACTACATTAGGCCCAGATAATTTGAATTTTCCCTAAAGAAACTGTATTTTCGGATGGCGTACTGTATATGTCACAGAAAACAACACACTATGGACACTAGATTAGGCCCAGATTTTTGGAAATTGCAATACAAACTCAGTTTTCGGATGCAGGACAGTATATGTCACAGAAACCCACAGAATATGGACACTATATTAGGCCCAGATTAGTTAAATTTGCCTTAAAGAAAGAGTTTTCGGATGGCGTACTGTATATGTCACAGAAAGCCACACACTATTGACACTAGATTAGGCCCAGATTATTGCAATTTACGCTAAAGAAACAGTTTTCTGATTATATGTCATGGATGTGTATTACACGGACACACTACAGAGACAGTAGATGAGGACTGGCCTCTGATTTTTTTAAATTTGACCTAAAGAAACAGTTTTCGGATGGTGTACTGTATATGTCACAGAAAGCCGCACACTATGGACACTAGATTAGGCCCAGATTATTGGAATTTGCCCTAAAGAAACAGTTTTCGGATGGAATACTGTATATGTCACGGATGTGTATTACACGCACACACTACAGAGACACACACGCACACACTACAGAGACATTAGATACACACTACAGAGACATTAGATGAGGACTGGCCCCTGATTATTTAAATTTCCGCTAAATAAACAGTTTCCGGATGGCGTACTGTCACGGATGTGAATTAAATGCACACTATAGTCAATAAATGTGGCGCTGATTATTTGAATTTACGCAAAAAGACACAGTCCGCGGATGATGTACAGTATATGTCACTAATAGGTATTAAAGAAAAATATCTTGCTGCTTTCAAACACACACACAGTAGTCCTTAAACGGACTTTGGGGTCTTTGAAAAGCTTTTGGTAGTAAAAACAGCAAATTTCTCTCCCGTGCACTATCTGTCCCTTCCTCAGCACAGATGTCCCTGAGACTGATCAATTTAAAGGGATTCTGTCATCAGATTTAACCCCTCTAACCTAAACATATGCTTATGTCCAGACTAATAAGAAGAATCCTAAGCTGGCCTTATTAAACCTCACTGTGGCTCTATTTGCCCAAAAAACTTGTTTTTATAACCTGTCAATCACTTACTTAAGGTGCCCAATGGGAGGTCCGTTAATACAGGGTGCCCGGCCGCACCCCTCGCTGTCCAGGGCCCAGCGCCGCCTTCCCTGTCTTCATCGCCGCCTCCGCAATCCTCCCCGTCCCTCTGGCAGATCCCGCGCCTGTGCCCTATGCTCAGCCTGATTCGCCCGTGCGGACTCCTGGCAGCGGCTTCGTTGAGCGAAGTGCGCATGCGCCAGCCTGATGCGCACTTCGCTCAACAAATCCGCTGCCAGGAGTCCGCATGGGCGCATCAGGCTGAGCCTAGTGCGCAGGCGCGGGATCTGGCAGAAGGACGGGGAGGATTGCGGAGGCGGCACTGAGGTGTAGAAGGCGGCACTGAAGACAGGGAAGGTGGCGCTGGGAACCGGACGGTGAGGGGTGCGGCCGGGCACCCTTTATTAACGGACCTCCCCTTGGGCACCTTAAGTAAGTGATTGACAGGTTATAAAAAACAGTTTTTTGGGCAAATAGAGACACAGTGAGGTTTAATAAGGCCAGTTTAGGATTATTATTATTAATCTGGACATGAGCATATGTTTAGGTTAGAGGGGTTAAATCTGATGACAGAATCCCTTTAACGAAGGTAAAAATATATTGCTGCTCTAAAACACACACATACAGTAGTCCTTAAAAGGACTTTTTGGTCTTTGAAAAGCTTTCTGCGAATAATAACTGAGAATTTCGCTCCATACACTGCCTTTCCCTTCCTACCCTCTGCTCTCCCTCTCTACGTATGAGCCGAACATGCGTCATCGGGTGCCATATAGCACCCGATGACGCATTCCGGCCAGCCAATCACTGTAATGCCAGCAGCCAACATGGCTACTGGCATTACAGTGATGGCTGTACTTACCTGCACGTTTATTGGCTGCTTAGCAGCCACGAAACGTGTGGGGCAGAGAGCGATGAGGGAGCATAGCGATGCTCGAGCCGAACCGGTATTCGGCCGAACATGCTCGCTCTTTACTAATCTTCAAGCAAGATGGAGGCTGGCGGCCTGTCGCGAGCAAATGGAAGAGGTAATTTAGAATTTTTTAATTTTTTTATACTATTTCAGGTAAATCGATTCGCTGACAAGAAGCACGAGGAAATTCAGCTTCTAGGTTAATCTAATTTATCCTGAAATTCCAATCAAATTCCACTTTGCGGGATTTGATTCGCTCATCTCTAGTCACTGTTACCAAGTGTTTCTCGAAATGACCAGATCCAACAGAGCATTGCCCCTAGTGGGAGCCTCTACAAACTGGCCCATAATGTGCCCCTCAGCAAGTTGAGGAATCTTCTCCCCTTTGCAATTGAGGCAGAACCATGTCCCCAGTCAATGTCTGGGAAGTTAAAAATCTCCCATTATGACGGCTGTGCCAGCCTGTGCAGCCCGCTCTATTTGGTTATACAGTTGAGCTTCTATCTCCTCTGTAATGTTAGGGGGCCTATAGATTACACCAAGTATTATTTTTTCTGATTTTATATCCCTTTGTAATTCCACCCATAAGGTTTCAACATCCTCACAGACAATTGCCTCTTTCACGCTCGCCTTCAGATCACTCCTCACATACTGGCACACACCACTGCCTTTTCTATTGACCCTGTGTTTTCTAAATAGTGTAAAACCCTGAATATTAACACTGCTTTTACTGTAAAAAAATCCTCTTCTATGTTTGTGTAAAAACCTTCTCCAGATGCAGAGGATGTCCCCTCGTCACAATCACAATCCTGGGTCTAAATAGATCATGGGAGAGATCTATGTGTACTGACCCCTGTACTTTGTTGACTATGCTTTTCGACACAGGGGATCCTGCAAAAAAACATTCTCTGCAGTTTACTTTATTTAACTTTTTTCTTATTTATTTTTGTCCACTATGGGCCTTGAACTCACATGCCTTTTGATTACTTTTAGGCCTCTTTCACACGACCATTTTTTTTCTGTTTACGGATCGTTTTTTCCGTTCCGTATACGGTCCATATACGGAACCATTCATTTCAATGGTTCCGCAAAAAAACAGAATGTGTTCCGTATGCATTCCGTTTCCGTATTTACGTTCCGGTAAAACATAGAACATGTCCTATTACTGCCCGCAAATCACATTCCGGGGCTCCATTTAAGTCAATTGGTCCGCAAAAAAAATGGAACACATACGGAAATGCATCCATATGTCTTCTGTATCTGTTCTGTTTTTGTGGAACCATCTATTGAAAATTTTATGCCCAGACCAATTTTTTCTATGTAATCACTGTATATGCCATACGAAAAATCGGAACAGAAAAACGGAATCAGAAACAAAAAACGGAACAACGGATCCGTGAAAAACAGACCGCAAAACACTGCAAAAGCCATACGGTCATGTGAAAGAGGCCTTATAATGCCTTTCAGTACTTCTGTATTGCATTGTATTATGCCCAATAACGTAACAGCAATTGGCTGCCTGTGCACTGATGTTACAGATGTTACATGGTTACATAAACAGTTACATACAACATAATTACATGCA
The DNA here is from genome assembly GCF_905171765.1 of Bufo bufo. NCBI lineage: Eukaryota > Metazoa > Chordata > Amphibia > Anura > Bufonidae > Bufo > Bufo bufo. The sequence continues at coordinate 88,915,633 of NC_053395.1, forward strand.
ACATTGGGAGGTGAAAATGTTTACACTGAATACTATAAAATATCTATGCCTATGCATTTGCTGAATAAATGATGGACTTCTTTCCTCTTTTCCTCAAAGGTAAATGAAATTATATATTTTTGCACAGATGTTATATTATTATTATTATTTATTATTAAAGCGCCATTCATTCCATAGCGCTGTACATATGATAAGGGGTGCGCATACATAATACAGACAATTGCACTAATCACAAACAAGATGAGTTACAAACTAGTACAGAAGGAGAGAGGGCCCTGCCCATGAGGGCTTACAATCTACATGGTATGGGAGAAGGACACAGTAGGTGCGGGTTAAGTTGGTCATAACGATATAGGGGCAGCAGGGTCACTGGTTGTAGGCTTGTCTGAAGAGGTGGGTTTTCAGGTTACTTTTAAAGGATTCCACTGTAGGTGAGAGTCTGATATGTTGGGGTAGCGAGTTCCAGAGTATGGGGGATGCACGGGAGAAATCTTGGAGTCGATTGTGGGAAGAGGCAATAAGAGGAGAGAAGAGAAGAAGGTCTTGTGAGGATCGGAGAGTGCGTGTGGGGTTGTATCGGGAAAGTAGCTCAGAGATGTAGGGAGGGGACAGGTTATGAACGGCCTTGTATGTTTTTGTTAGTACTTTGAAGTGAATTCATTAGGCAATGGGGAGTAGAGATGTTGCGAACATAAAATTTTCCGTTCGCGGACGGCGAACGTGAATTTCCGCAAATGTTCGCGAACGGGCGAACCGGACGAACCGCCATAGACTTCAATAGGCAGGCAAATTTTAAAACCCACAGAGACTCTTTCTGGCCACAATAGTGATGGAAAAGTTGTTTCAAGGGGACTAACACCTGGACTGTGGCATGCCGGAGGGGGATCCATGGCAAAACTCCCATGAAAAATTACGTAGTTGACGCAGAGTCGGGTTTTAATCCATAAAGGGCATAAATCACCTAACATTCCTAAATTGTTTGGAATAACGTGCTTTAAAATATCAGGTATGATGTTGTATCGATCAGGTAGTGTAAGGGTTACGCACGCTTCACAGTGACAGACCAAACTATGACAGACCAAACTCCCCGTTTAACGCATCGCAAACAACCGCAAATAGTCCATTTGCACAACTGCAAACTCCCCATTTGCACAAGGTTGGATACCAAGCTAGCCATGTCCTGTTCCTTGTCCTCACTGACGTCATTGAAGGTTTCTTACTCCACCCAGCCACGTACAACACCAAGGGTCCCCGAAAGGTGACAACAAGTCCCCTGGGACGCATGCTGTGGTGAGTCTTCCACCTCCTCAAAGCCACCTTCCTCCTCTGACTCCTCTTCTTCAGACTCCTCTCTCTGCATTGCCGCAGGTCCAGCAATCGATGATGACAAGGTTGCTTCTGGTGGTGATGGTGACCACAACTCTTCCTCTTCATGCTCATCTACGGCCTGATCCAGCACTCTTCGCAGGGCACGCTCCAGAAAAAACGCATATGGGATGAGGTCGATGATGTTGCCTTGGGTTTGACTGACCAGGTTTGTCACCTCCGCAAAAGGACGCATGAGCCTACAGCCATTGTGCATGAGCGTTCAGTAACGCGGCCAAAAAATACCCAGCTCCGCAGAGGCTGTCATCTTTTTTTTTTATTCAAAAAAATCTGTTCTTAACAGTTTAATCTCTGTTTTGTCCCCTATCAGGGGCCGGTGTATGGAATAGATTTTAGGAACGGGAGATGGAAAAAGATGCTTGGTCTGTCCTCTTACTTCCAATTTGGGGTACTGCGCATGCCCCGTGCAATGTACTGTGCTACCAGATATGAGTGGTGTGTTAAGTAGTACTATTCCTATCAGTTTAATCCCTGTTACGTCCCCTATCAGGGGATGTGTATGGAATAGATTTTAGGAATCGGGAGATGGAAAAAGATGCTTGGTTGGTCCTCTTACTTCCAATTTGGGGCAATGAGCGTGCGCCGTGTAATGTACTGTGCAATCCCAATATGAGTGGTATGTTAAGTAGTACTATTCCTATCAGTTTAATCCCTGTTACGTCCCCTATCAGGGGCCGGTCTATGGAATAGATTTTAGACAACCGCAAAGAGTTGTCAATAGTTAACATACTCATGACATAAATTTTATTCCTCTATGCGTCAATCTTGGTGTAGTGATGACTGTGCTCGTGCGCACGTTTGGGAGATTGCAGGCGATGCCGGTTTTTCAAAGCCTATGGTCGTGCTGAGGTAGTTCAGTGACAGTTAAGTGACCTAGAAAACAATGATTCTGCAGTGTGGGCCCATTGTTGGCCTAGTAGGCTTTAATGATCACAAAGAAAATTAATGTTTTTTCTATGCAAAATTATCCAGCCGATCGCTTTTGATCAGCGATCGACCTTATCTCATCTGGGGTGTGCCAACATTTCCATTGCCAACACACTCATAGAGGTGATTTTTTCATTGTCATACGCAAGCCCCTTCACCACAACAAGGTAACAATAACGAAGGGGAATTGACACATGTATGTGCCTTTTTTGTTTGTTTTGTTTTTGCAGCCACAGTGCAGCACCAGAGGCCAGAAAAATTAGGCATGTACACATGCCTGAAAAATTAGGTATTGTTGCAGCCGCTGATGTTTTCCAGGCAGAAAGTGCACTAAAACATTGTGGCTTGAACCCTAGTTGGTGGCGGATAAGTCCCGCAAGTCATCCGGCATGCAGAGATAAAATACAGCAGCGTGTGGACCATTTTTAGCCCAAGGCAGCTCATCTCATCAGGCCTTTTTTAGTCAAATGTATCGCCCACTGTCAGTCCCTTCGGGATCCATGCCTCATTTATCTTAATAAGGCTTCATGCACACGACCGTTGTGTGCATCCGCGGACGTTGTTCCGTTTTCAATTTTTTCAATGGGTCCGTGGAAAAATCGGAAAATGCACCGTTTTGCAGCCGCATCCGTGATCCGTGTTTACTGTCCGTCAAAAAAATATGACCTGTCCTATTTTTTTGACGGACAACGGTTCACGGACCCATTCAAGTCATGGGTCCGTGAAAAAACACGGATGCACACAAGATTGCCATCTGCGTCCGTCATCCTTGTCCGTAGGCTACTTTCACACAGACGGATCCGCTGATCCGTCTGCATAAAAGCTTTTTAGATCAGATTTTTCACTTCGTGAAAACACATGGTGATGCGGACGCTTCAGGTTAGAATATACTAAAAGAACTGTGTACATGACTGCCCCCTGCTGCCTGGCAGGTGCTGCCAGGCAGCAGGGGCAGACACCCCCCTTCCCTCCCCCCCTGTATTTAACTCATTGGTGGCCAGTGCGGCCCCCCCTCCCTCCCTTGTATTTAACTCATTGGTAGCCAGTGCGGCCGGCCCCCCTCCCTCCCTTGTATTTAACACATTGGTGGCCAGTGCGGCCGGCCCCCCCTCCCTCCCTTGTATTTAACACATTGGTGGCCAGTGCGGCCAGCCCCCCCTCCCTCCCTCCCTTGTATTTAACACCAATGTGTTAAATACAAAGGAGGGAGGGGGGCCAGCCGCACTGGCCACCAATGTGTTAATTACAAGGGAGGGAGGGGGGGCCAACCGCACTGGCCACCAATGTGTTAAATACAAGGGAGGGAGGGGGGGCCGGCCACACTGGCCACCAATGTGTTAAATACAAGGGAGGGATGGGGGGCCGGCCGCACTGGCCGCCAATGAGTTAAATACAGGGGAGGGAGGGGGGCCGCACTGGCCACCAATGAGTTAAATACAGGGGGGGAGGGAGGGGTCTGCCAGGCAGCAGGGGGCAGTCATGTACACAGTTCTTTTAGTATATTCTAACCTGAAGTGTCCCCATCACCATGGGAACGCCTCTGTGTTAGAATATACTGTCGGATCTGAGTTTCACGATCTAACTCAAATCCGATGGTATATTCTAACATAGAGGCGTTCCCATGGTGATGATCCGTTTGGCTCTGCACGGCCAGGCGGACAACAAAACGTGGATCCTCCAAAAATCAAGGAAGACCCACGGAAGAAAAAACGGTCACGGATCACGGAACAACGGAAATCCGTTTTGCGGACCGCAAAAAAAAAAACGGTTGTGTGCATGAGGCCTAAAGGTGAGGTAATCTAGACTTTTTTGACCTAGGCGACTTCTCTTCTCAGTGACAATACCTCCTGCTGCACTGAAGGTCCTTTCTGACAGGACAATTGAAGCGGGGCAGGCCAGAAGTTCTATCGCAAATTGGGATAGCTCAGGCCACAGTTCAAGCCTGCACACCCAGTAGTCAAGGGGTTCATCGCTCCTCAGAGTGTAGATATCTGCAGTTAAGGCGAGGTAGTCTGCTACCTGTCGGTCAAGTCGTAATCTGAGGGTGGACCCCGAAGGGCTGTGGCGATGCGTATGACTTAAAAAGCTCTGCATGTCCTCCATCAACAACATGTCTGTAAAGCGTCCTGTCCTTGCCGGCGTGGTCGTGGTAGGAGGAGAATTACTTTCACCTCTTCCCCTGTTAGATTCCCGTTGTGCTGTGACATCACCCCTTATACGCTGTGTAAAGCATACTTTTTAACTTGTTTTGGAACTGCTGCATCCTTTCTGACTTCCGGTAATTCTGTAACATTTCAGGCACTTTCTTCTTATACCGGGGGTCTAGTAGTGTGGCCACCCAGTACAGGTCATTCTCCTTCAGCCTTTTTATACGAGGGTCCCTCAACAGGCATGACAGTATGAAAGACCCCATTTGCACAAGGTTGAATGCCGAGCTACTCATGTCCCGTTCCTCGTCCTCACTGATGTCATTGAAGGTCTGTTCTTCCCCCCAGCCACGTACAACACCACGGGTACCAGATAGGTGACAACGAGCACCCTGGGATGCCTACTGTGGTTGGTCTTCCTTCTCCTCAAAGCCACATTCCTCCTCAGACTCCTCTTCCTCAGACTACTTTTCCAGCGTTGCTGCAGGTCCAGCAAGCGATGCTGATAAGGGTGTTTCTGGTGGTGATGGTGACCACAACTCTTCCTCTTCCTCTTCACGCTCATCTACGGCCTGATCCAGCACTCTTCGCAGGGCAGGCTCCAGGAAGAAAACACATGGGATGATGTCGCTGATGGTGCCTTCGGTGCGACTGACTAGGTTTGTCACCTCCTCAAAAGGACGCATGAGCTTACAGGCATTGCGCATGAGCGTCCAGTAACGTGGCAAAAAAATACCCAGCTCCGCAGAGGCTGTCCTAGCACTCCGGTCATACAAATACTCGTTGACGGCTTTTTCTTATTTGAGCAGGTGATCGAACATTAGGAGTGTTGAATTCCAACGTGTCGGGCTGTCGCAAATCAAGCGCCTCACTGGCATGTTGTTTCGCCGCTGAATTTCTGAAAAGTGCGCCATGTCCGTGTAGGAACGCCTGAAATGGCCACACACCTTCCTGGCCTGCTTGAGTACGTCCTGTAAGCCTGGGTACTTATGCACAAAGCGTTGTACTATCAGATTCAACACATGTGCCATTCACGACACATGTGTCAACTTGCCCAAATTCAATGCCGCCAACAAATTGCTTCCATTGTCACACACACACACCACTTTGCCGATCTCCAGTTGGTGCGGAGTCAGCCACTGATCCACCTGTGCGTTCAGGGCGGACAGGAGTGCTGGTCCGGTGTGACTCTCTGCTTTCAGGCAAGTCCACTCCAAGATGGCGTGACACTGTCGTATCCGGGATGTGGAATAGCCCCTGGGGAGCTGGGGGGGTGCAGTTGATGTGGAGCAAGACGCAGCAGCAGAAGAGGACTCAGCCAAGGAGGATAGCGAAGAGGATGGATTAGGAGGAGAAGAGGCCTGCTTGCAAGTCGTGGCGGTGTCACCAACTCCTCTGCAGAGCCACGCATTCCATGCTTGGCAGCCGTCAGCAGGTTTACCCAATGCGCAGTGTACGTGATATACCTGCCCTGACCGTGCTTTGCAGACCAGGTATCAGTGGTCAGATGGACCCTTGCCCCAACACTGTGTGCAAGACATGCCATGACTTCCTTTTCCACAATAGAGTACAGGTTGGGGATTGCCTTTTCTGAAAATAAATTTCGGCCGGGTACCTTCCACTGCGGTGTCCCAATAGCTACAAATTTTTTGAAGGCCTCAGACTCCTCCAGCTTGTATGGTAAAAACTGGCGGGCTAAGAGTTCCGACAAGCCAGCTGTCAGACGCCGGGCAAGGGGGTTACTCTGTGACATCATTGGCAGATGAGCAGGAACTGCTGAAGGTGAGAGGCGGAGTGGCGGATGGTTGAAAGGGGGCAAGGAGGACAGCAGTGGTTGACGTGGCTGAAGATGCTGGACCAGGAGGAGGATGGCAACTTTGAGTTTGTGTGCTGCTTGTACTCTTGTGTTGATCCCATAGGTGTTTGTGATTTGAGATCATGTGCCTTCGCAAAGCAGTTGTACCTAGGTGGGTGTTGGACTTCCCACAACTCAGTTTCTTTTGGCACATGTTGCAAATGGCATCGCTGTTGTCAGAGGCAGACACACACAAAAAATGCCACACTGCTGAGCTTTGCAATGACGGCATTCTGGTGGTGTCACTAGCTCCTTGCGACGACCTCCCCCTGCTTCAAACTCGTCTCCTCCTCCTCTTTCTCCCCATCTCAACTATCCCCCTGTTCTTCTTCTCTTCAAGCAGGCACCCACGTCACATCCACAGACACATCGTCATCTTCCACCGCTTCACTTGTATCTGACAACTCAGCAAAGGAAGCAGCAGCGGGTACAACATCATCATAATCACACCGTACGTCCATGTGTGTAATGCTGCCTGACTGAGACATATCCCTGTTATCTACATCCTCTGGCAATAATGGTTGCGCATCACTCATTTCTTCCAACTGATATGTAAATAACTCCTCTGACAGATCAAGTGAAGCAGCTGTGGTGCCAGTGTTGGTGGTGGCGGCAGGCGGGCGAGTGGTAACTTGAGAGGTGCCCGAAGCTGAGCTGGAGGAGGATGGTGCATCAAGGTTCCGAGCAGAAGCTGTAGAAGATTGGGTGTCCTGTGTTAGCCAGTCAACTATGTCCTCAGAACTTTTCGAGTTAAGGGTACGTGGCCTCTGAACACTGGGCATTATTCTAGGGCCAAAGGGAATCACAGGACCACGACCACGACAGCCCATGTGGGGTGGCCTGTCTCTGCCTGTCATTCTTTTTTAGATTAGCTGTACTATGCGTGCAGGCTACTGTGACACCAGATATGAGTGGCACTGTGCACTGGCAGTAGTTGGCACAGTTCACACGCTTGCAGGCAACTAACTGCAATTATATTACAGTCAAAAAAGAGTTGTTGTTTTTTTTTAAATGTAATCTACTGTGACATCAGATATGAGTGGCACAGTGCACTGGCAGTAGTTGGCACAGTACACACTGTAGGCCTAACAGACACGCTTGCAGGCAACTAACTGCAATTATATTACAGTCAAAAAGTGTTTTTTGTTTTTTTTATGTAATCTACTGTGACACCAGATATGAGTGGCACTGTGCATTGGCAGTAGTTGGCACAGTACACACTGTAGGCCTAACACACACGCTTGCAGGCAACTAACTGCAATTATATAACAGTCAAAAAAGTATATATTTTTTTTAAATGTAATCTACTGTGACACCAGATATGAGTGGCACTGTGCACTGGCAGTAGTTGGCACAGTACACACTGTAGGCCTAACACACACGCTTGCAGGCAACTAACTGCAATTATATTACAGTCAAAAAAGAGTTTTGTTTTTTTTTATGTAATCTACTGTGACACCAGATATGAGTGGCACTGTGCACTGGCAGTAGTTGGCACAGTACACACTGTAGGCCTAACACACACGCTTGCAGGCCACTAACTGCAATTATATTACAGTCAAAAATATATATATTTTTTTTATGTAATCTACTGTGACACCAGATATGAGTGGCACTGTGCATTGGCAGTAATTGGCACAGTACAAACTGTAGGCCTAACACACACTCTTGCAGGCAACTAACTGCAATTATATTACAGTCAAAAAAGTATATATTTTTTTAAAATGTAATCTACTGTGACACCAGATATGAGTGGCACTGTGCACTGGCAGTAGTTGGCACAGTACACACTGTAGGCCTAACACACACCCTTGCAGGCAACTAACTGCAATTATATTACAGTCAAAAAAGAGTTTTTGTTTTTTTATGTAATCTACTGTGACACCAGATATGAGTGGCACTGTGCACTGGCAGTAGTTGGCACAGTACACACTGTAGGCCTAACACACACGCTTGCAGGCAACTAACTGCAATTATATTACAGTCAAAAAAGTATATATTTTTTTAAAATGTAATCTACTGTGACACCAGATATGAGTGGCACTGTGCACTGGCAGTAGTTGGCACAGTACACACTGTAGGCCTAACACACACGCTTGCAGGCAACTAACTGCAATTATATTACAGTCAAAAAAGAGTTTTTGTTTTTTTTATGTAATCTACTGTGACACCAGATATGAGTGGCACTGTGCACTGGCAGTAGTTGGCACAGTACACACTGTAGGCCTAACACACACGCTTGCAGGCAACTAACTGAAATTATATTACAGTCAAAAAAGAGTTTTTGTTTTTTTTATGTAATCTACTGTGACACCAGATATGAGTGGCACTGTGCACTGGCAGTAGTTGGCACAGTACACACTGTAGGCCTAACACACACGCTTGCAGGCCACTAACTGCAATTATATTACAGTCAAAAATATATTATTTTTTTTTATGTAATCTACTGTGACACCAGATATGAGTGGCACTGTGCATTGGCAGTAATTGGCACAGTACACACTGTAGGCCTAACACACGCTTGCAGGCAACTAACTGCAATTATATTTCAGTCAAAAAAGTATATATTTTTTTAAAATGTAATCTACTGTGACACCAGATATGAGTGGCACTGTGCACTGGCAGTAGTTGGCACAGTACACACTGTAGGCCTAACACACACGCTTGCAGGCAACTAACTGCAATTATATTACAGTCAAAAAAGAGTTTTTGTTTTTTTTATGTAATCTACTGTGACACCAGATATGAGTGGCACTGTGCACTGGCAGTAGTTGGCACAGTACACACTGTAGGCCTAACACACACGCTTGCAGTCAACTAACTGCAATTATATTACAGTCAAAAAAGTTTTTTTTTTTATGTAATCTACTATGACACCAGATATGAGTGGCACTGTGCACTGGCAGTAGTTGGCACAGTACACACTGTCGGCCTAACACATACGCTTACAGGCAACTAACTGCAATTATATTACAGTCAAAAAAGATTTTTTGTTTTTAAATGTTAATCTACTGTGAAACCAGATATGAGTGGCACTGTGCACTGGCAGTAGTTGGCACAGTACACACTGTAGGCCTAACACACACGCTTGCAGGCAACTAACTGCAATTATATTACAGTCAAAAAAGTTTTTTGTTTTTTTTATGTAATCTACTGTGACACCAGATATGAGTGGCACTGTGCACTGGCAGTAGTTGGCACAGTACACACTGTAGGTCTAACAGACACGCTTGCAGGCAACTAATTGCAATTATATTACAATCAAAAATGTTTTTTTTTTTATGTAATCTACTTCAACACCAGATATGTGTGGCACTGGTGGCACAGTGCACTGGCAGTAGTTGGCACAGTACACACTGTAGGCCTAACACACACGCTTGCAGGCAACTAACTGCAATTATATTACAGTCAAAAAATAGTTTTTTTGTTTTTTTAAATGTAATCTACTGTGACACCAGATATGAGTGGCACTGTGCACTGGCAGTAGTTGGCACAGTACACACTGTAGGGCTAAGACACCCGCTTGCAGGCAACTAACTGCAATTATATTACAGTCAAAAAAGAGTTTTTTAGTTTTTTTAAATGTAATCTACTGTGACACCAGATATGAGTGGCACTGTGCACTGGCAGTAGTTGGCACAGTACACACTGTAGGCCTAACACACACGCTTGCAGGCCACTAACTGCAATTATATTACAGTCAAAAAAGTTTTTTTTTTTGTTTTTTTTATATAATCTACTGTGACACCAAATATGCACTGGCAGTAGTTGGCACAGTACACACTGTAGGCGTAACACACACGCTTGCAGGCAACTAACTGCAATTATATTACAGTCAAAAAAGTTTATTTTTTATGTTTTATGTCATCTACTGTGACCCAGATATAAGTGGCACTGGTGGCATTGTTTACTTGCAGAAGTTGGTACAGTACACACTGTAGGCCTAACACACACGCTTGCAGGCAACTAACTGCAATTATATAACAGTCAAAAAAGTATATATTTTTTTTTAATGTAATCTACTGTGACACCAGATATGAGTGGCACTGTGCACTGGCAGTAGTTGGCACAGTACACACTGTAGGCCTAACACACACGCTTGCAGGCAACTAACTGCAATTATATTACAGTCAAAAAAGAGTTTTTGTTTTTTTTATGTAATCTACTGTGACACCAGATATGAGTGGCACTGTGCACTGGCAGTAGTTGGCACAGTACACACTGTAGGCCTAACACACACGCTTGCAGGCCACTAACTGCAATTATATTACAGTCAAAAATATATATATTTTTTTTATGTAATCTACTGTGACACCAGATATGAGTGGCACTGTGCATTGGCAGTAATTGGCACAGTACAAACTGTAGGCCTAACACACACTCTTGCAGGCAACTAACTGCAATTATATTACAGTCAAAAAAGTATATATTTTTTTAAAATGTAATCTACTGTGACACCAGATATGAGTGGCACTGTGCACTGGCAGTAGTTGGCACAGTACACACTGTAGGCCTAACACACACCCTTGCAGGCAACTAACTGCAATTATATTACAGTCAAAAAAGAGTTTTTGTTTTTTTATGTAATCTACTGTGACACCAGATATGAGTGGCACTGTGCACTGGCAGTAGTTGGCACAGTACACACTGTAGGCCTAACACACACGCTTGCAGGCAACTAACTGCAATTATATTACAGTCAAAAAAGTATATATTTTTTTAAAATGTAATCTACTGTGACACCAGATATGAGTGGCACTGTGCACTGGCAGTAGTTGGCACAGTACACACTGTAGGCCTAACACACACGCTTGCAGGCAACTAACTGCAATTATATTACAGTCAAAAAAGAGTTTTTGTTTTTTTTATGTAATCTACTGTGACACCAGATATGAGTGGCACTGTGCACTGGCAGTAGTTGGCACAGTACACACTGTAGGCCTAACACACACGCTTGCAGGCCACTAACTGCAATTATATTACAGTCAAATTTTTTTAAATTTTTTTAATGTAATCTACTGTGACACCAGATATGAGTTGCACTGTGCATTGGCAGTAATTGGCACAGTACACACTGTAGGCCTAACACACACACTTGCAGGCAACTAACTGCAATTATATTACAGTCAAAAAAGTATATATTTTTTTAAAATGTAATCTACTGTGACACCAGATATGAGTGGCACTGTGCACTGGCAGTAGTTGGCACAGTACACACTGTAGGCCTAACACACACGCTTGCAGGCAACTAACTGCAATTATATTACAGTCAAAAAAGTTTTTTTTTTTTATGTAATCTACTATGACACCAGATATGAGTGGCACTGTGCACTGGCAGTAGTTGGCACAGTACACACTGTCGGCCTAACACATACGCTTACAGGCAACTAACTGCAATTATATTACAGTCAAAAAAGATTTTTTGTTTTTAAATGTTAATCTACTGTGAAACCAGATATGAGTGGCACTGTGCACTGGCAGTAGTTGGCACAGTACACACTGTAGGCCTAACACACACGCTTGCAGGCAACTAACTGCAATTATATTACAGTCAAAAAAGTTTTTTGTTTTTTTTATGTAATCTACTGTGACACCAGATATGAGTGGCACTGTGCACTGGCAGTAGTTGGCACAGTACACACTGTAGGTCTAACAGACACGCTTGCAGGCAACTAATTGCAATTATATTACAATCAAAAATTTTTTTTTTTTTATGTAATCTACTTCAACACCAGATATGTGTGGCACTGGTGGCACAGTGCACTGGCAGTAGTTGGCACAGTACACACTGTAGGCCTAACACACACGCTTGCAGGCAACTAACTGCAATTATATTACAGTCAAAAAAGAGTTTTTTTTTTTTTTTATGTAATCTACTGTGACACCAGATATGAGTGGCACTGTGCACTGGCAGTAGTTGGCACAGTACACACTGTAGGCCTAACACACACGCTTGCAGGCAACTAACTGCAATTATATTACAGTCAAAAAATAGTTTTTTTGTTTTTTTAAATGTAATCTACTGTGACACCAGATATGAGTGGCACTGTGCACTGGCAGTAGTTGGCACAGTACACACTGTAGGGCTAAGACACCCGCTTGCAGGCAACTAACTGCAATTATATTACAGTCAAAAAAGAGTTTTTTAGTTTTTTTAAATGTAATCTACTGTGACACCAGATATGAGTGGCACTGTGCACTGGCAGTAGTTGGCACAGTACACACTGTAGGCCTAACACACACGCTTGCAGGCAACTAACTGCAATTATATTACAGTCAAAAAAGTTTATTTTTTATGTTTTATGTCATCTACTGTGACCCAGATATAAGTGGCACTGGTGGCATTGTTTACTTGCAGAAGTTGGTACAGTACACACTGTAGGCCTAACACACACGCTTGCAAGCAACTAACTGCAATTATATTACAGTCAAAAAAGATTTTTTGTTTTTTTTATGTAATCTACTGTGACACCAGATATGAGTGGCACTGTGCACTGGCAGTAGTTGGTACAGTACACACTGTAGGCCTAACACACACGCTTGCAGGCAACTAACTGCAATTATATTACAGTCAAAAAAGAGTTTTTGTTTTTTTTATGTAATCTACTGTGACACCAGATATGAGTGGCACTGTGCACTGGCAGTAGTTGGTACAGTACACACTGTAGGCCTAACACACACGCTTGCAGGCAACTAACTGCAATTATATTACAGTCAAAAAAGTTTATTTTTTATGTTTTATGTCATCTACTGTGACCCAGATATGAGTGGCACTGGTGGCACTGTGCACTGGCAGTAGTTGGCACAGTACACACTGTAGGCCTAACACACACACTTGCAGGCAACTAACTGCAATTATATTACAGTCAAAAATTTTAGTTTATTTTTTAAATGCAAGCTACTTTGACACCAGATATGAGTGGTGGCACTGGGCAAGTGGGCACAGTATACGCTGTGTGCCTGACACACACGCTGGCAGGCAACTGCAATTAGATTACAGAGGGGGAAAAAAAAGCAGACTGATGTACTACCCCTAAAAAGGGCTTTTTGGGGTGCTGTCAGGACGCTGTCCTTACAGCAGAGATCAGATGAGTCTTTCAGGACTGGAGTGGACACTGAATACACTGGCCTAGCTATCGATTTCCCTATTAAATCAGCAGCAGCTACACTGTCCCTCCTCTCACTAAGACTGCAGCTTCCAAATGAATCTAAAATGGATGCTGTCCAGGAGGTGGGAGGGTCTGGGAGGGAGGGTATGCTGCTGATTGGCTGGAATTTGTCTGCTGACTGTGAGGTACAGGGTCAAAGTTTGCTTAATGATGATGAATAGGGGGCGGACCGAACATCGCATATGTTCACCCGCCACGGCGAACGCGAACAAGCTATGTTCGCCGGAAACAGTTCGCCGGCAAATAGTTTGGGACATCTCTAATGGGGAGCCAGTGAAGGGATTGACAGAGGGGAGAGGCAGAGGACAAAATAATCACAGAAAAAACTAAGATAAAAACATCCTGCACAATATAATATACAAATGTGCGGATGTCCCTGGCCATATTATTGAAGAAAATCACAGAAATAAGATAATAATGCACTTAGTAAAGTAGATGCAAGCATTATATATGGACAAAGTCCTCACTCTGATATGATAATATCTGAGACACTTAGCCAATATATTTTGATCAAAACACATCTGAGCCCGCCTACCAAGCTCCAAGGTGGTCTCAGGTCAGGCGGGTCCTACGCTAAACCTACCTAAGCCATTGTGCTTCTATGTTCGGGAGCGCAGACGCCGCACATATGGTGTGCTGCTCCTAGTCACCTCCATGTGCATCAAGCAACCAATGGGAGGAGGAGCAAGCACACCCATATGTACCACCTAATCAAGGCGCTCTATTGGATAGGAAGGGCAAAAGTGCAGAGGAATCATAGAAGCCCATTGGCTTAGGTAGGTTTAGCGTAGGACCCGCCTGACCTGAGACCACCTTGGCGCTTGGTAGACGGGCTCAGATGTGTTTTGATCAAAATATATTGGCTAAGTGTCTCAGATATTATCATATCAGAGTGAGGACTTTGTCCATATATAATGCTTGTATCTACTTTACTAAGTGCATTATTATCTTATTTCTGTGATTTTCTTCAATAATATGGCCAGGGACATCCGCACATTTGTATATCATATCGTGCAGGATGTTTTTATCTTAGTTTTTTCTGTGTTTTTTTTGTCTATGTAGTATTTGCTTGAGGGAGTGGCACCTTCAAGTGTGAATGCGCACCTATTTTATCTTGGGAGTAGCATTCCTCTGCACTTTTGCCCTTCCTATCCAATAGAGCGCCTTGATTAGGTGGTACATATGGGTGTGCTTTCTCCTCCGCCCATTGGTTGCTTGATGCACATGGAGGTGACTAGGAGCAGCACACCATATGTGCGGCGTCTGCGCTCCTGAACATAGAAGCCCAATGGCTTAGGTAGGTTTAGCGTAGGAACCGCCTGACCTGAGACCACCTTGGCGCTTGGTAGGCGGGCTCAGATGTGTTTTGATCAAAATATATTGGCTAAGTGTCTCAGATATTATCATATCAAAGTGAGGACTTTGTCCATATATAATGCTTGCATCAAACTTTACTAAGTGCATTATTATCTTATTTCTGTGATTTTCTTCAGTAATAGGGTGAGAGATGGATTAGTCGGGCAGCAGAGTTGAGGATAGATTGGAGGGGTGCGAGAGTGCTAGATGGAAGGCCACAGAGGAGAATGTTGCAGTAGTCTAGGTGGGAGATAATGAGGGCATGTACAAGCATTTTCGTAGATTCAAAGTTAAGGAAAGCACGGATGCGGGAGATGTTTTTGAGTTAGAGGTGGCAGGTGGTGGAAAGGGCTTGGATGTGCGGTCGGAAGGAAAGGGCAGAATCCAAGGTCACTCCAAGGCAGCGGGCTTTGTTGACTGGGGAGTGTGTTCAGCCATTGATCATGATAGATAGGTCTGTTGGGGAGGTTGAACAAGATGGGGGAAAGATTATGAATTCTGTCTTATCCATGTTAAGTTTTAGAAAGCGAGAGGTGAAGAAAGATGATATAGAAGATAGACATTGTGGGATTCTTGATAGTTATATGATTAATAACATATTGGGGTAGCATAAAATTATAGTCATGCATTAAGCGAATTACCCCTGAGGATGCCTAAATAAGTGACGATACAAATGGATTCTCACAGTCTAGCCCAGCCTTTTAAATGTTTTTCAATTGTTTCTACTTGTGCATGGTAATGAACAATGTACTGCATATGTTGAGTGCACATAATCTATCTTACACCCCCTTTTCTCTCGTCGTTGGAAAGATAATGCTGCACAACACATTGAGGGGATGTTATCAAGGGTTGTGTGCTAAAAAAAGTAGGAAAAAAAATGCTAATTTTTGGAGCAAGCATCATTTGAGCAAAAATGTTGCAACTTTTTATTTCTATGCTGCGATCGCCACTTTTGGCATGGCAATCCACGGCTTGACAACTGTACCTCATTTATGTCAGAAACGGGCATAAATTATAATATAAATCTATGCTAACCCATATCTAGCATAGATTTGCTTTACTGGTGGATGGACTGCCATACAGGCACACCAAATGTATTATGAGGCGCTCTGACAATTTACATCCCAGAAAATTCCTTTCTTACTGACCTAAGAAGTTTTAACTGCCTGACTTAAAGTAAAGCTTCACCAATTACACATGTAAATTACTTTGTAACCTACTCCCCAATGCTCAGACTACTATAAGTTAATGCTGTTTTTATTTTTCAGGATTTCCCTTGCTCAGTACTGCTATGTGGCTAACCTTCAACTAGAATCACATTAGGAAAACAAAGGAAAATCCTGCTAGCAGATTAGGGAAAATAAAAGCCCTTTGTTTTGCATAGTTTTCCTGTGTTAGGGAGACATAACTCTTGTTTCTTGTGCTGTACTGAATGTAGAATTACACAACACTCCCCCTGCAAGGTCTGAAGATACATTTGGTGGAAAGCCAATGTTCCACTGTGTAAAATATAAACTTTCAACATTCTTGCCTTTGTCTTCCTTATTTTGACAGAATACCTTAAATAATAACTATATTAATAAAATTAATGTATAAACACGGACAGTACAAGTACATACAGTGACAAAGGTTCAAGATATAACAATTTTTATCATTGGACATCTTTAAAGATAACACTTTCTGCACAAAAACCCTTTCACTTACTAATTAAATACAGTTGCAAAAAAAAGTATGTGAACCCTTTGGAATGATATGGATTTATGCACAAATTGGTCATAAAATGTGATCTGATCTTCATCTTCATCTTTGGGCTGGTGTTTGGAGATACGGCACAGCACACTGCCGCTCCCTGCACTAACCGTTACTGCCCAGCGATATCACAGTCACTGGCCAGTGCTATATGTTTGTTGCGTGTGGTATGCCCTGTATGGATGTTGAGTAATTCAACATATACATATTCCCAGAGGTCATACCACTCCTGTATTATCCCACCAGCACATACTACTACTGAGAGGCAGCACTTTGTATCTCGTAGTATTATATTTGATTCCCTGTGCGGTGGTTCTATACATATTTTAACATATTAGTCCGTCTATCTGTTGTTACACCTCAGTGGGCCTCCAACACACCTTGAGTTGGGAGGATCCCTGCCAATACAATAATAGGTTGTACCATCTGGATAGACGGTTTTGATTCCATGTCCTATGATTATTGTAGGTTTTCACCCCTATCCCCATAAGCACTAATAAACTGTTTATTATTTTTGCTCTCTTTTAACGTCCCTCTACCAATATTTGTTCTGATCTTCATCTAAGTCACAACAATAGACAATCACAGTCTGCTTAAACTAATAACACACAAAGAATTAAATGTTACCATGTTTTTATTGAACACACAATGTAAACATTCACAGTGCAGGTGGAAAAAGTATGTGAACCCTTGGATTAAATAACTGGTTGAACCTCCTTTGGCAGTAATAACTTCAACCAAACATTTCCTGTAGTTGCAGATCAGACGTGCACAACGGTCAGGAGTAATTCTTGACCATTCCTCTTTACAGAACTGTTTCAGTTCAGCAATATTCTTGGGATGTCTGTTGTGAATCATTTTCTTGAGGTCATGCCACAACATCTCAATCGGGTTGAGGTCAGGACTCTGCCTGGGCCATTCCAGAAGGCATATCTTCTTCTGTTTAAGCCATTCTGTTGTTGATTTACTTCTATGCTTTGGGTCGTTGTCCTGTTGCAACACCCATCTTCTGTTGAGCTTCAGCTGGTGGACAGATGGCCTTAAGTTCTCCTGTAAAATGTCTTGATAAACTTGGGAATTCATTTTTCCTTCGATGATAGCAATCCGTCCAGGCCCTGATGCAGCAAAGCAGCCCCAAACCATGATGCCCCACCACCATAATTCACAGTTGGGATGAGGTTTTGATGTTGGTGTGCTGTGCCTCTTTTTCTCCACACTTTGGTTTCATCTGTTAACAGAAAATTTTGCCAATACAGCTGTGGAACATCCAGGTGCTCTTGTGCAAACTGTAAATGTGCAGCAATGTTTTTTTTAGACTGCAGTGTCTTCCTCTGTGGTATCCTCCCATGAAATCCATTCTTGTTTAGTGTTTTATGTATCGTAGATTTGCTAACAGGGATGTTAGCATATGCCAGACACTTTTGTAAGTCTTTAGCTGACACTCTAGGATTCTTCTTCTCCTCATTGAGCAGTCTGTGCTGTGCTCTTGCAGTGATCTTTACAGGACAGCCACTCCTAGGGAGAGTAGCAGCAGTGCTGAACTTTCTCCATTTATAGACAATTTGTCTTAGCGTGGACTGATGAACAGCAAGGCTTTTGGAGATACTTTTATAACCCTTTCCATCTTTATGCAAGTCAACAATTCTTAATCGTAGGTCTTCTGAGAGCTCTTTTGTGCGAGGCATCATTCACATCAGGCAATGCTTCTTGTGAAAAGCAAACCCAGAACTGGTGTGTCTTTTTTATAGGGCAGGGCAGCTGTAACCAACACCTCCAATCTCATCTCATAGATTGGACTCCAGTTGCCTTACACCTCACTCTAATTAGCTCTTGGAGATGTCATTAGTCTAGGGGTTCACATACTTTTTGCACCTGCACTTTGAATGTTTACATGATGTGTTCAATAAAAATATGGTAACATTTAATTCTTTGTGTGTTATTAGTTTAAGCAGACTGTGATTGTCTATTGTTGTGATATAGATGAATATCAGATTTTATGACCAATTTGTGCAGAAATCCCATATCATTCCAAAGGGTTCACATACTTTTTCTTGCAACTGTAGGCACTCCCAGAAAAACTAATGCTTGCCCACCATTTGTAAATGTGCTGGTACAGTATACATAAACATTTGTTTAATAAACTTAATAAAGTTGATTCTGTAGTGGATTGGGTTGGATAAAAAGAGTAATCCCTTCCTGATATGCACTATATATGTATGGCGCAGTGGGAAGTGACTTCCCACTATCCATCATTCATGTACAGCACGCTGATCAGGTTGGCACACTTACAAAGGAATCCAGGCTTGCCATGTACAGAAAACTATGTAAAAAATAGTTTTTTTTTATTTTTTTTTAAATAGACATTACGTATCACCACATCTGTAACGACTGGCTCTATAAAAATATCACATATTGCCTTCAAAAAAATAATAATATCAAGTAAACAGTAAAACGTTAAAAAAAATATACAAAATTGGCATCTCTGTAACTGTACTGATCAGCAGAATAAAGATAATGTAATTTTCCTGCACGATGTACACCGCAATAAAAACTCCAAAAAGCAAGGGGGGAATCGCTGCATTTCTTTATCATGCTTCACAGAAAGCAAAATAAAAAATTATCAAAATGTTGTATGTACCCCAATCCAAGTGACACAGACAGCACAATAATACAAAAAGGAAGTTTCTACGTAATAATATATTCACAGGTGCTCATGGTAACAGACCCCAGTTTAAAAGTCCATATTACCGGATTCCGAAGACTCGCAGCACTCCCCTTGTAGAAAAAGTGATATTTTATTCACCAAACATTATGCAAAGTTTTGAGTCCCCATAATTCATTCTCAAGCATGCTTGACAAAGAATAATGGGGATTTAAAATGTCACATAATGTTTGGTGAATAAAGGAATACTTTTTCTATAAGAGGTGTGCTGTGAATCTTCTGTATCTGGTAAGTGCCCCAAAATAGAACCAATGATAATAGCTAATCATACTGCAAAAAATAAGCCTTCAAACAGCTTCATAATAATAATAATGTTTGGTTGTACTATTACCCCAGAGACTGTTCAAAAGCAGCATGGCCCATAAACCAATCCATCAAAATTTCTAAAACACATGTGGTGTCAAAATGCTCTCTTGACCCCTTGATAAATAACTTGAAGTGTGTAGTTTCCTAAATGGGCATCACCAATAGGGGGTTTCCACTGTATGGATATCTCAGGTAGAGTTGAGCGAACCCGAACTGTAAAGTTCGGGTTCGTATCGAACTTTAGGTTTTTCAGCACCCGGACCCGAACCCGAACATTTACGTAAAAGTTCGGGTTCGGTGTTCGGCGCTTTCTTGGCGCTTTTTTAAAGGCTGCACAGCAGCCAATCAACAAGCATCATACTACTTGCCCCAAAAGGCCATCACAGCCATGCCTACGATTGTCCAACTGCAGCATGTGACCCAGCCTCTATTTAAGCTGGAGTCACGTAGCGCCACCCATCACTCAACTCGCATTAGTGTAGGGAGAGACTGCAGCTGCTGTGAGGGAGAGATCAGGGGGAAATCTTATCAAGAACAAGTTTATGTACTCAGCGATCTACAGAAAAAGTGTTTTGCGGGTGCAGTGCACAATTTTTTTAAGCCTGCCCTGAGCCAACTACTGCTGAAAACGAACTTTTTTTTTCTTCAGTTAGTCAATATCAATACATGATCGGCAGCCATTTTATGCAACGATAGTGCACCAGCACAGGCTATCTGCAAGTCCAGAAATACAGCTTTAGCATACTGGGGTGAAAAAAGCCTCTGATATACTGCACATCTGGGATTAGACAAGCATAAGTGACTGTCACATTTAGGACAGAAATACAGCTTTTTGGTTAGGGAGAAAAACCCTCTAATAAACTGCACATCTGGGATCAGACAAGCATAAGTGACTGTCACATTTAGGACAGAAATATAGTCTTTTGGTTAGGGTGAAAAAACCCTCTAATATACTGCACATCTGGGATTACACGTGCATAAGTGACTGTCACATTTTGGACAGAAATACCGCTTTTTGTTTAGGGTGAAAAAACCCTCTAATATACTGCACATCTGGGATTACACGTGCATAAGTGACTGTCACATTTAGGCCATAAATACGGCTTTGGCATACTGGGGTGAAAAAAGCCTCTGATATATTGCACATCTGGGATTACACATGCATAAGTGACTGTCACATTTAGGCCATAAATACAGCTTTGGCATGCTAGGGTGAAAAAAGCTTTTGATATACTGCACATCTAGGATTAGATGTGCATAAGTGACTGGCACATTTAGGCCAGAAATACGGCTTTTTGGTTACTGGGGTGAAAAAACCCTCTGATATACTGCACATCTGGGATTAGACAAGCATAAGTGACTGTCACATTTAGGCCAGAAATACGGCTTTTTGGTTACTGGGGTGACAAAACCCTCTAATATACTGCACATCTGGGATTAGACGTGCATAAGTGACTGTCACATTTAGGCCAGAAATATGGCTTTTTGGTTACTGGGGTGAAAAAAGTCTCTGATATACTGCACATCTAGGATTAGACATGCATAAGTGACTGTCACATTTAGGCCAGAAATACGTTTTTTTGGTTACTGGGGAGAAAAAAGCCTCTGATATACTGCACATCTAGGATTAGACATGCATAAGTGACTGTCACATTTAGGCCAGAAATACGGCTTTTTGGTTACTGGGGTGAAAAATACCTCTAATATACTGCACATCTGGAATTAGACAAGCATAAGTGACTGTCACATTTAGGCCAGAAATACAGCTTTTTGGTTACTGGGGTGAAAAAACCCTCTGATATCCTGCACATCTGGGATAAGATGTGCATAAGTGAGTGTCACATTTAGGCCACATATACCGCTGTCATATAGAGTTAAAAAAATTAAATAATTGAGTGCAATACCCTACATCAGGGTATATATTGGCGGTTAATTATTTTTAACATTCTTAACCACTTTTTACTTTGCTTTGTGAACGCTAACTATGAGGCAAACATCTAATAAGGGACGCGGTCATGGCCGTGGTGGTGGTGGTGTTGGTGGATCCTCTGGTGCAGAGAGAGGAAGTGGCCGTTCTGCCACAGCTACACGTCCTACTGAACCTACTACCTCAGGTCCTAGTAGCCGCCAGAATATACAGCAATATTTGGTCAGGCTTAATGCCGTTCTAAGGATGGTAAGGCCTGAGCAAGTACAGGCGCTAGTCAATTGGGTGGCCGACAGTGGATCCAGCATGTTCACATTATCTTCCACCCAGTCTTCTGCAGAAAGTGCACAGGTGGCGCCTGAAACCAATGCCCATCAGTCTGTCACATCACCCCCGTGCATATCGGGGAACCTGTCTGAGCCTCAAGTCATGCATCAGTCTCTTATGCTGTTTGAAGACTCTGCTGGCAGGGTTTCCCAAGGGCATCCACCTAGCCCTTCCCCAGGGGTGGAAGAAGTAAAATGCACTGATGCACAACCACTTATGTTTCCTGATGAGAACATGGGAATACCACCTCAGCACGTCTCTTTCTGCAGTGTGCAGACCGAAAAGGAGGTCAGGGAGGAAGACTGGGTGGAAGACGATGCAGGGGACGATGAGTTCCTAGACCCCACATGGAATGAAGGTCGTGTCACTGACTTTCAGAGTTCGGATGAATAGGCAGTGGTGAGACCGAGCCAACAGCGTAGCAAAAGCGGGAGCAGGGTGCAAAAGCAGAGCAGCCGTTGCCAAAACAGTTCGCCTGCTACTGGCCACCGTCAACAGGGACCAAGCACACCAAAGGCAGCTTCAAGGAGTTCCCTGGCATGGCACTTCTTCACACAATGTGCTGACGACAAGACCCGAGTGGTTTGCATGCTGTGCCATCAGAGCCTGAAGCGAGGCATTAACGTTCTGAACCTTAGCACAACCTGCATGACCAGGCATCTACATGCGAGACACGGGCCGCAGTGGAGTAAGCACCTTCAAAACCAAGAAAGGGCTCAGGCCCCTCCTGCTTGCTCCCTCTTCTGCTGCTGCCTTAGCCTCTTCCTCCGCCTCTGGAGGAACGTTGGCACCTGCCGCCCAGCAAACAGAGGATGTGCCACCAACAACACCACCTCCGTCACCAAGCATCTCCACCATGTCACACGGAAGCGTTCAGCTCTTCATCTCACAAACCTTTGAGAAAAAGCGTAAATTCCAACCTAGCCACTCTCGATCCCTGTCCCTGAATGCCAGCATTTCTAAACTGCTGGCCTTTGAAATGCTGTCATTCAGGCTGGTGGAGACGGACAGCTTCAAACAGCTCATGTCACTTGCTGTCCCACAGTACATTATTCCCAGCCGCCACTACTTTTCCAGGAGAGCCGTGTCCTCCCTGCACAACCAAGTATCGGATAAAATCAAGTGTGCACTGCGCAACGCCATTTGTGTCAAGGTCCACCTAACCACAGATACGTGGACCAGTAAGCACGGCCAAGGACGCTATATCTCCCTACTGGGTACATGTAGTGGCGGCTGGGCCCCAGGCGGAGAGCTGTTTGGCGCACGTCCTTCCGCCGCCAAGGATCGCCGGGCATCATTCTTTGCCTCCTGTTGCCTCCTTTTCCTACTCGGCTTTTTCCTCCTCTTCTACGACCTCCTCATCCGGTCAGCGACAGACCTTCACCACCAACTTCAGCACAGCCAGGGGTAAACGTCAGCAGGCCATTCTAAAACTGATGTGTTTGGGGGACAGGCCCCACACCGCGCAGGAGTTGTGGCGGGGTATAGAACAGCAGACCGACGAGTGGTTGCTGCCAGTGGGCCTCAAGCCCGGCCTGGTGGTGTGCGATAATGGGCGAAATCTCGTTGCAGCTCTGGGACTAGCCGGTTTGACGCACATCCCTTTCCTGGTGCATGTGCTGAATTTGGTGGTTCAGAAATTCATTCACAACTACCCCGACATGTCAGAGCTGCTGCATGTTCTTATCCTGCCGCCGCTCGGCTGTCTGCTCTAAAGCGTAACTTCGGCCTTCCCGCTCACCGCCTCATATGCGACGTGCCCACCAGGTGGAACTCCACCTTGCACATGCTGGAGAGACTGTGCGAGCAGCAGCAGGCCATAGTAGAGTTTCAGCTGCAGCGCACACGGGTGAATCGCACTGCGGAACAGCACCACTTCACCGCCAATGACTGGGCCTCCATGCGAGACCTGTGTGCCCTGTTGCACTGTTACGAGTACCACCAACATGGCCAGTGGCGATGACGCCGTTATCAGCGTTACAATACCACTTCTATGTCTCCTTGAGAAAACACTTAGGGTGATGATGGAAGAGGATGTGGCCCAGGACGAGGAGGAGGAAGAGGGGTCATCTCTAACACTTTCAGGCCAGTCTTTTAGAAGTGGCTCAGAAAGAGGATTTTTGAAACAGCAGAGGCCAGGTACAAATTTGGCCAGCCAGGGCCCACTACTGGAGGAGGAGGAGGAGGAGGATGAGGAGGAGGATGGGGATGAATCATGTTCACAGCGGAGTGGTATCCAACGCAGCTCGGGCCCATCACTGGTGCGTGGCTGGGGGGATACGGAGGATGCAGACGATACGCCTCACACAGAGGACAGCTTGTCCTTACCTCTGGGCAGCCTGGCACACATGAGCGACTACATGCTGCAGTGCCTGCGCAACGACTGTAGAGTTGCCCACATTTTAACGTGTGCTGACTACTGGGTGGCCACCCTGCTGGATCCCCGTTACAAAGACAATGTGCCGTCCTTAATTCCCTCACTGGAGCGTGATCGGATGATGCGCGACTACAGGCGCACGCTGGTAGACGCGCTCCTGAGAGCATTCCCGACTGACGTCGGGGGACAAGTGGAAGCGCAAGGCGAAGGCAGGGGAGGAGGAAGAGGTCGCCAACGCAGCTGTGTCAGCGCCAGAACCTCAGAAGGCAGGGTTAGCATGGCCGACATGTGGAAAAGCTTTGTCACCTCGCCACAACAACCAGCCCCAACTGCTGATATGGAGCGTGTTAGCAGGAGGCAGCATTTGAACAACATGGTGGAACAGTACCTGTGCACACGCCTACACGTACTGACTGATTGTTCTGCCCCATTTAACTTCTGGGTCTCCAAATTGTCCACATGGCCAGAGCTTGCCCTGTATGCCTTGGAGGTGCTGGCCTGCCCTGCAGCCAGTGTACTCTCTGAACGTGTATTTAGCACGGCAGGAGGCGTCATTACAGACAGACGCAGCCGCCTGTCCACAGCCAATGTGGAGAAGCTCACGTTCATTAAAATGAACCAGGCTTGGATCCCACAAGACTTGTCTGTACCTTGTGCAGAATAGACATTTATACCACCATTTATACCACCATCAATGATTCTATGTATTCTTTTTTTGTATTTGTCCCAATATTTTGGGGGCTACCTACCCCAATAAAAAAAACTAAAAACATTGTTGGCTACCTCCTCCTCCTCCATTGCTGCCTCCACCTACAACACCACATTCACCGCCTCCTCAACCTCCGACTCCATATCCACCTCCTTCTCTGAGTTGCAGGTTAATAATTTGTAATTTTTAGTTATTTTATTTCATTTTAAGTTATTTCCCTATCCACATTTGTTTGCAGAGAAGTTGCCATGCTCTTAAGCACATTTAACTGCCTTTTACATCCCTCTAGCCTTTTCAAGGACTATTTTAGAGCCAATTAATTTTTTTAAAAAGTGCCAATTTTAGTGCCCTAAATTGAAAAAAATAGTATTTTCAATTGTCGGGTGACATTTTTCCATTTTTGGCGTATACAAACCCCTGCTTTGCCTGGGTGACAAGGGCCTAAATCTCTCAAAATCCTCTGTTGTATTGCTGGGTGACATGAACCCCCTTTTGCCGTGAATGAACCCCATGCTGTGCCTGGGTGACAGGGGCCAAAATCTCTCAAAATCCTCTGTTGTATTTGTGGGTGATATGAACCCCCTTTTGCTGTGAATGAATCCCTGCTGTGCCTGGGTGACAGGGGCCTAAATCTCTCAAACTCCTCTGTTATATTGCTGGGTGACAAGAACCCCCTTTTGCCGTGAATGAGCCCCTGCTGTGCCTGGGTGACATGGGCCTAAATCTCTCAAAATCGTCAGTTCTATTGCTGGGTGACAAGAACCCCCTTTTGCCATGAATGAACCCCTGCTGTGCCTGGGTGACAGGGGCCTAAATCTCTCAAAATCCTCTGTTGTATTGCTGGGTGACATGAACTACCTTTTGCCGTGAATGAACCCCCGCTGTGCCTGGGTGACAGGGGCCTAAATCCCTCAAAATCCTCTGTTGTATTGCTGGGTGACATGAACCCCCTTTTGCCGTGAATGAACCCCTGCTGTGCCTGGGTAACAGGGGCCTAAATCTCTCAAAATCTTCTGTTCTATTGATGGGTGACAAGAACCCCCTTTTGCCGTGAATGGACCCCTGCTGTGCCTGGGTGACAGGGGCCTAAATCTCTCAAAATCCTCAGTTCTTTTGCTGGTTGACATGAACTCCTTTTTGCCGTGAATGAACCCCTGTTGTGCCTGGGTGAAATGGGCCTCGTTCTCTCAAAATCCTCTGTTCTATTGCTAGGTGACATGAACCCCCTTTTGCCGTGAATGAACCCCTGCTCTGCATTGCTGACAGGGAACTAAATTTTGTTAAAACATCTGTTACTGATCGGAAGATGCGCCACTACAAGCGCACGCTGCTGATGGCATTCCCACCTGACAGTGGAAGCACAAGGCGAAGGCAGAGGAGGAGTAAGAGGTCGCCAACGCAGCTGGGGCACCGCCAGCACCTGAGAAGGCAGGGTTAGCATGGCCAAAATGTGGAAAAGCTTTGTCAGCCTTGGAGGTGCTGACCTGCCCTGCAGCCAGTGTATAGTGTGAACGTGTGTTTAGCACGGCAGAGAGCATTATCACAGGCCGCAGCCAATGTGGACAAGCTTACGTTTTTTTAAATGAACCAGGCACGGATCCCACAGGACTTGTCCGTACCTTGTGCAGAATAGACATTTATACCAGCCTCAACCATCCATTCTTGTACTCAAGTGCACTTATTCTTTATTTTATTTTGTTATATGTCCCAATATTTTAAAAAAATAAAATAACACAAATCAGTGTTGGCTATCTATTCCTCCTTCACCGCCGCTTCCTCCTACACCGCCACGTCGACCTACACCGCTACATCCACCCATCCACCGCTTCCTCAACCCTACTCCTAGATCCAGATTGTTATTTTAAATTTTTCTGTATTTTATAATATTTTAAGTCATTTCCCTATCGACATTTGTTTGCAGAACAGTTGCCATGCTCTTAAGCACATTTGGATGCCTTTTGCAGCCCTCTAGCCCTTTCCAGGACTATTTTAGAGCCATTTTAGTGCCCAAAAGTTCGGGTCCCCATTGACTTCAATGGGTTTCGGGTTCGGGGTCAAGTTCGGGTCAAGTTTGGGTCAAGTTCTGGTCCTGAACCCAAACTTTTTTTTCAAGTTCGGCCGATCCTGTCGAACCCGAACATCCAGGTGTTCGCTCAACTCTAATCTCAGGGTCTCTGCAAATGTGATGTAGCACCTGAAGATCATTCCAGCAAAATCCATGCTCCAAAAGCCAAATGATGCTACTTCCCCTAATACCTTGATGGGTGGAGTTTCAAAATGGGTTTAATTCTTGGGGGTTTCACACCAAGAGCCTCTACACATGTAAGCACAAGACATTTAAATCTCCATATTGGGCCCCAAATGCGCATGGTGCTCTTTTACTTCTGAGCACTATATTAGGGCCAGGCAAAAAACTGGGGCCACAACTTGGGTGTTTCTAAAACCAGGTTTGTTTTTCACATTGACACATGATGGGAACAACATATTGAGCATTGAAATGGCATATCTGTGTAAAAATTGCAATTATCACTTTGCACAATCTACTGTGCATTAACCACTTAAGGACCACAGGTTTATACCCCCCTAAAGACCAGGCCCTTTTTTACAAATCGGCACTACACTACTTTCACCGTTTATTGCTCGGTCATGCAACTTACCACCCAAATGAATTTTACCTCCTTTTCTTCTCACTAATAGAGCTTTCATTTGGTGGTATTTCATTGCTGCTGACATTTTTACTTTTTTTGTTATTAATCGAAATTTAACGATTTTTTTGCAAAAAAATGACATTTTTCACTTTCAGTTGTAAAATTTTGCAAAAAAAAACGAGATCCATATAGAAATTTTGCTCTAAATTTATAGTTCTACATGTCTTTGATAAAAAAAAAATGTTTGGGTAAAAAAAAAATGGTTTGGGTAAAAGTTATAGCGTTTACAAACTATGGTACAAAAATGTGAATTTCCGCTTTTTGAAGCAGCTCTGACTTTCTGAGCACCTGTCATGTTTCCTGAGGTTCTACAATGGCCAGACAGTACAAACACCCCACAAATGACCCCATTTCGGAAAGTACACACCCTAAGGTATTCGCTGATGGGCATAGTGAGTTCATAGAACTTTTTATTTTTTGGCACAAGTTAGCGGAAAATGATGATTTTTTTTTTTTTTTTTTTTTTTTCTTACAAAGTCTCATTTTCCACTAACTTGTGACAAAAAATAAAAACTTCTATGAACTCACTATGCCCATCACGAAATACCTTGGGCTCTCTTCTTTCCAAAATGGGGTCACTTGTGGGGTAGTTATACTGCCCTGGCATTCTAGGGGCCCTAATGTGTGGTAAGGAGTTTGAAATCAAATTCTGTAAAAAATGACCTGTGAAATCCGAAAGGTGCTCTTTGGAATATGGGCCCCTTTGCCCACCTAGGCTGCAAAAAAGTGTCACACATCTGGTATCTCTGTATTCAGGTGAAGTTGAGGAATGTGTTTTGGGGTGTCTTTTTACATATACCCATGCTGGGTGAGATAAATATCTTGGTCAAATGCCAACTTTGTATAAAAAAATGGGAAAAGTTGTCTTTTGCCAAGATATTTCTCTCACCCAGCATGGGTATATGTAAAAAGACACCCCAAAACACATTCCCCACCTTCTCCTGAGTACGGAGATACCAGATGTGTGACACTTTTTTGCAGCCTAGGTGGGCAAAGGGGCCCATATTCCAAAGAGCACCTTTCGGATTTCACAGGTCATTTTTTACAGAATTTGATTTCAAACTCCTTACCACACATTTGGGCCCCTAGAATGCCAGGGCAGTATAACTACCCCACAAGTGACCCCATTTTGGAAAGAAGAGACCCCAAGGTATTCGCTGATGGGCATAGTGAGTTCATGGAAGTTTTTATTTTTTGTCACAAGTTAGTGGAATATGAGACTTTGTATGAAAAAAAAATAAAAATAATAAATCAGCATTTTCCACTAACTTGTGACAAAAAATAAAAAATTCTAGGAACTCGCCATGCCCCTCATGGAATACCTTGGGGTGTCTTCTTTCCAAAATGGGGTCACTTGTGGGGTAGTTATACTGCCCTGGCATTTTCCAGGGGCCCTAATGTGTGGTAAGTAGGTAAATGACCTGTGAAATCCTAAAGGTGCTCTTTGGAATATGGGCCCCTTTGCCCACCTAGGCTGCAAAAAAGTGTCACACATGTGGTATCGCCGTATTCAGGAGAAGTTGGGGAATGTGTTTTGGGGTGTCATTTTACATATACCCTTGCTGGGTGAGAGAAATATCTTGGCAAAAGACAACTTTTCCCATTTTTTTATACAAAGTTGGCATTTGACCAAGATATTTCTCTCACCCAGCA
Source organism: Bufo bufo (assembly GCF_905171765.1). Lineage (NCBI taxonomy): Eukaryota > Metazoa > Chordata > Amphibia > Anura > Bufonidae > Bufo > Bufo bufo. The sequence continues at coordinate 88,944,951 of NC_053395.1, forward strand.
TGGGTATATGTAAAATGACACCCCAAAACACATTCCCCAACTTCTCCTGAGTACGGCGATACCAGATGTGTGACACTTTTTTGCAGCCTAGATGCGCAAAGGTGCCCAAATTCCTTTTAGGAGGGCATTTTTAGACATTTGGATACCAGACTTCTTCTCACGCTTTGGGGCCCCTAGAATGCCAGGGCAGTATAAATACCCCACATGTGACCCCATTTTGGAAAGAAGACACCCCAAGGTATTCAATGAGGGGCATGGCGAGTTCATAGAAATTTTTTTTTTTGGCACAAGTTAGCGGAAATTGATATTTTTAATTTTTTTCTCACAAAGTCTCCCGTTCCGCTAACTTGGGACAAAAATTTCAATCTTTCATGGACTCAATATGCCCCTCACGGAATACCTGGGGGTGTCTTCTTTCCGAAATGGGGTCACATGTGGGGTATTTATACTGCCCTGGCATTCTAGGGGCCCTAAAGCGTGAGAAGAAGTCTGGAATATAAATGTCTAAAAGATTTTACGCATTTGGTTTCCGTGAGGGGTATGGTGAGTTCATGTGAGATTTTATTTTTTGACACAAGTTAGTGGAATATGAGACTTTGTAAGAAAAAAAATAATAATAATTCCGCTAACTTGGGCCAAAAAAATGTCTGAATGGAGCCTTACAGGGGGTTGATCAATGACAGGGGGGTGATCAATGACAGGGGGTTGATCAATGACAGGGGGGTGATCAGGGAGTCTATATGGGGTGATAACCACAGTCATTGATCACGCCCGTGTAAGGCTTCATTCAGACGTCCGTATGCGTTTTGCGGATCCGATCCATCTATCAGTGCATCCGTAAAAATCATGCGGACATCTGAATGGAGCTTTACAGGGGGGTAATCAATGACAGGGGGGTGATCAGGGAGTCTATATGGGGTGATCACCACAGTCATTGATCATGCCCCTGTAAGGCTTCATTCAGACGTCCGTATGCGTTTTGCGGATCCGATCCATCTATCAGTGCATCCGTAAAAATCATGCGGACATCTGAATGGAGCTTTACAGGGGGTTGATCAATGACAGGGGTGTAATCAATGACAGGGGGGTGATCAGGGAGTCTATATGGGGTGATCACCACAGTCATTGATCATGCCCCTGTAAGGCTCCATTCAGACGTCCGTATGCGTTTTGCGGATCCGATCCATCTATCAGTGGATCCGTAAAAATCATGCGGACGTCTGAATGGAGCTTTACAGGGGGGTAATCAATGACAGGGGGGTAATCAATGACAGGGGGGTGATCAGGGAGTCTATATGGGGTAATCACCACAGTCATTGATCATGCCCCTGTAAGGCTTCATTCAGACGTCCGGATGCGTTTTGCGGATCCGATCCATCTATCAGTGGATCCGTAAAAATCATGCGGACATCTGAATGGAGCTTTACAGGGGGGTAATCAATGACAGGGGGGTAATCAATGACAGGGGGGTGATCAGGGAGTCTATATGGGGTGATCAGGGGCTAATAAGGGGTTAATAAGTGACGGGGGGGGTGTAGTGTAGTGTAGTGGTGCTTGGTGCTACTTTACTGAGCTACCTGTGTCCTCTGGTGGTCGATCCAAACAAAGGGGACCACCAGAGGACCAGGTAGCAGGTATATTAGACGCTGTTTAAAAACAGCGTCTAATATACCTGTTAGGGGTTAAAAAAAACACATCTCCAGCCTGCCAGCGAACGATCGCCGCTGGCAGGCTGGAGATCCACTCTCTTACCTTCCGTTCCTGTGAGCGCGCGCGCCTGTGTGCGCGCGTTCACAGGAAATCTCGGCTCACGCGAGATGACGCCTATTGGCGTTAGCGTAGCCTGGGGGAGCCGCCGCGATGACGCCTTTCGGCGTTAGCGTGGCGGCAAGCGGTTAAAGGGGTGCCTGAGTTATGTAAAAAAAAATATATATATATATAGTACTATAAATCTGATCGTCAGCAATATATACATAAGCTAAGCAAGTTTTAGACCAAAAAAAAATCTATTTCCACATTTCCCTGGTTCTCTTCTGGTCCTTTGTTTACCTGCAATAATAACAATCTCTAAAGTTTTCCTCTTCAATATTTGTGTCCCTCCTCCTGCTCTGCAAAGGGAATGCATACAATTCTGCTCTGAGTGAAATGTCTGACTGCTGGGATACTCAGCAGCATGTTGTTTGTGTAGGACTACAAGTCCCAGTTGTACAATGACACTGCTGATACACACAGGATCTTCCCCCTACCTGTTCTTGTGCAATGCTCTGCAGATCTCCAGTCTGTCAGCTCTGTGTCTGCAAGATGAGGAGGGAAGATCCTGTGTCCCTTCACTGCCTGCAGCTACCCAGCAAAGCCTTGAATGTTTGCTGCAGAAGGGGTTAAAGTTTCCTGAAGAATCCAGGAAGGAGACGACACAGGGCAGATGAAAGTGCAGGGGGGCGTGGCCAGCACAGTGACGTCTTGTGTCTCGTGTACAGACACATATCTGCTCTCTCAGGCTTGTGCACCATACATCATCAGAGCAGAGAGAAAAGCTGACATAATAGGTAATGTGACCCTCAGTAAAATCTGAGAAAGGAGCCACTCTAGATGAAGGAAGTGAAAGGAAAATCCTTTACATTTGATTTGTTAGAAACATACAAAGAAAAATAAAATACCTCAGACAATGCCTTTAATTTCTTGCAAAACACTTGTGGGATCAAAATGGTTTCTAAAATTGAGTCACTTCATGGGGTTTTATATTTTTTTCTTTTACCCCAGAGCCTCTGCATTTGTTGGACAATGCTGTATAACTAGTGAAATTAGGCCTCAAATATACATGCCGCTCCATGTCTTCTCAGCCCTGCAGTGTGCCTACACAGTAGTTTACAACCACATATTGTGTGTTGCTATATTCAGAAGAAAAATAGGCAGCAGATTATGGGGACATTTTCTGTTACTTTAATTTTTTTTCACAGTCCTACAACCCTCAAAAATATCCTTGCAGGGTGTAGTTTCCAAAATGGGTCACTTTTTGAGAGTTTCCACTGTAGGGGAGGCTCAGGGGCTTTTCAAATCTCACATGGCACTCAAAAAACATTCCAGTAAAATCTGCCCTCCAAAAGCCATATGGCGATCCTTCCCTTCTGAGTCCTGCGGTGTGCCCATACAGAAGTTTATGACAATATATAGGGTGTTTCTGTAAACTCCAGAATTGGTAATATAATATTGAGCTTTGATTTGCTGTCAACCCCATACTGTGTTATAGGAAAAATTTGATTAAAATTGAAATTTCTTGTGGAGCACTGAAAGGGTTAGCAAAGTTTTTAAAATCCGTTTTGAATAATTTAAGGGGTGTAGTTTCTAAAACTGTCAGTTATGGGTAGTTTCTAATTAGTGAGGCTCCTCAAAGTGACCTTAAAACTGAACTGATTATTAAAAAAGTTGGTTTGGGAAATTGTCTTGAAAATGTAAAAATTGATTCTAAAAGTCTAATCTTTCTAACATCCTAAAAAAACATATAATGACATTTTTTAAATATTGCCAACAGAAAGTAGACATATAGTAAATGCTAATTAATAACTGTCTTAAAAGCAGAGAAATTCTAATTTAGAAAATGGCTAAAATGTCCAAATTTTGAATAGTAAATTGTGACTTTTTTTTTTATAAATAAAGGTAAAACATATTTACCAGAATCAATCAATTGAATAAGTAAAATAATTACACATCAAGTGAAACATGGAGTTAAACAGTATAAACAGAGAGGCGAACTTGTAAGGTGACATGGGAAACAAAAAATTGAATGTTTATAAGTAATCAATTACAGTCCAATTTTATAGACATTTTACACAATCTACTGAATGAAGAGGTATAGTGAGTGAAAGCCAGCCTTAGATGTGGCCTTTTATAGGTGGCCACAGTCAAGAAGATGCAAAAAAAACAATGCTAATGTATACCTTATATTTATGTGATTTATGCCAACTTCTTACTATGCAATCTACATGATGATACAAACATTATTTTTAACTTTAAAGGGTTTTCCTTGAGTAAAATATTGATGGCCTATCCTCGGGACTCTCAGCGAGCTGACTGATCAGCTATTTGAACAAGCCATGGAGTTCCACTGAAGCCTCTTCCTAGGCCAGTGAAATATGTTCATTAGTCACATGTTCTATGTGCAGCACAGTGTCATTCAAGTTAATGGACCGGGGCTGCAATGTACAACACAAAGAAAATCAATTTTTTGTTAACCAGCACGCCTTTCTTCTGCTGTAGCACATTTCTATAGTTTGCTCTATGATTTCAAGGATGCTCCTATGCTAACCATATTATCAGTGCAGAGTTATGGCAGAAATTGTGTTACAAGATATCTCTGTGATGCTTACAAAAGAGGCATCTAATTTTTTCCAATCCTATATGTATCATAATTGACTGCAGCATTGAAGGGGTTATTTTCTGTAGTGTATGAGCTGCTGTATGATCAGAAGGTGACCTCATTTTGCCTCTATGGGAGAGTTTTCTAGGCATGCTCTGTGACCTGTGTAGAGGTCATTGTACAAGAAAAGAATAGATAAGCTTTGACACCCTATTGTGAATGGTGGATCCTGTGTTATCTATACACAGAGGTGTTATCACTTAAGGCAGGATTAGAATGACAGATAAGCAGTTAACTGCAGTAAAGTGATCTGTACAGACCAAGAAGTGGCGCCTAGTGGCCAGTGTATTTTTTTTATATATACAGTCCTGATCAAAAGTTTAAGACCACTTGAAAAATGGCAAAAAATCATATTTAGCATGACTGGATCTTAACAAGGTTCCAAGTAGAGCTTCAACATGCAACAAGAACAAATGGGAGTGAGACAAAACATTTTTTGAGCATTCAATTTAATGAAAACAACAAATAAACTGAAACAGGCTGTTTTTTAGCTGATCAAAAGTTTAGGACCACACCTCCAAAAAAAACCTATACCCCCCCAAAACAGAAATCCAACTTCCAAACATGAACTCAGTAATGAGTAGCTCCGCCGTTATTGTTTATCACTTCAAAAATTTGTTTCGGCATGCTTGATGCAAGTGTTTCCATGAGGTAAGTGGGAACATTTCTCCAAGTGGTGAAGACGGCCGCACGAAGGCCATCTACTGTCTGGAACTGTTGTCCATTTTTGTAAACTTCCCTTGTCATCCATCTCCAAAGGTTCTCAATTGGATTTAGATCAGGTGAACACGCAGGATGGGCCAAAAGAGTGATGTTATTCTCCTGGAAGAAGTCCCTTGTCCTGCGGGCATTGTGTACTGTAGTGTTGTCCTGTTGAAAAACCCAGTCGTTACCACACAGATGATGGCCCTCAGTCATGAGGGATGCTCTCTGCAACATCTGGACATAGCCAGCGGCCGTTTGACGCCCCTGCACTTCCTGAAGCTCCATTGTTCCGCTGAAGGAAAAAGCACCCCAGACCATTATGGCGCCCCCCCACTGTGGCACGTAGAAAACATCTCAGGTGGGATCTGCTTGTCATGCCAGTAATGTTGGAAACCATCAGGACCATCAAGGTTACATTTTTTCTCATCAGAGAATAAAACTTTCTTCCACCCTTGAATGTCCCATGTTTGGTGCTCTCTTGTCCAAACGAGCAGTTCTGTGGTGTTCAAGGAGACGGGGTCTTTGAAGACATTTTTTGTTTTTGAAACCCTTCAGTCTCAGATGCCGTCTGATGGTTATGGGGCTGCAGTCAGCACCAGTAAGGGCCTTAATTTGGGTCGAGGATCGTTCAGTGTCTTTTTTAAATTTTATTTATATTTTTATTGATTTTTCAATAAAGAACAAAGGGTAATAGGGTACCAAGGTAAAGGCGCGTAGGCCTTGTCATTTTACAGTTGGATACATTGTGAATCACAATCAAATGCAGACAGTAATCAATGAACAGAGTAAGAATGGGTAGACAGAGGGGAGAAATAATTGTGAAAAGCATCCCGAGCTACAGGTGTTGAAGGAATGAGTTGTGATGACAGTAGATGATTATTACGCTGCTGGTCTAGCTGAGTAGTAGGAAAGGATACTAGTAGATGGGAAAATAGGAAGATAGGGAGCACACCTTTGTTCTATATGGAGTTGATGGCTCATGGGGGCCTGTATGTAAAACCTTAGTAGATTAGAGGGGCTGATCTGTTGTTGTCTACTAACTGACTCATGGAACCTGAGGGCTGAGGATGTCTTTATTTTGGGGTGCTCTATAGGTTGACCAGGGGAGCCATTTTTTGGTGAATGTAATGTGTGTACGATTATCCCATGATGATAATTCCTCGAACCTATGTATTTGATCAACCTTTTGCAACCATTGCTCTATGGAAGGGGTTTGAGTTTGCCTCCAGTATCTGGGAAGTACGAGGCGAGCGGCTATCAGCAGTTGCAGAAAGATGAAGGGTGTGTGTGGATGGTCCTTATCCTGATTGAGGGATAATAGGGCCAGTTGAGGAGATGGCTGAAAGGAAGTGTGACAGATTTGGTTTGCCAGAGAGAGGATTTCAGACCACCATTTGTTTATAAGGGGGCATGTCCACCATATGTGGAGGAAGGTCCCTTTCTCCTGCAGGCACCTCCAGCATGTGTCCGAAGCAGTTTGAGAGAAAAGTGCATATTTATCTGTCGTGTTGTACCATCTGGTGAGAATTTTGTACCCATTCTCCTGGATTCAGACACAGCGGGAGGCCCTGTGGGGTTATTCAAGAATTTTATGTAGAGCTGCAAAGGGCATGGTGATGTTAAGGTCTAGTTCCCATTGTTTGATAAAAGCAGGTCTAGCTAGTATGGGTGGTGAACGAAGCCTGCTATAGATTTGTGATATAAGTCTCCTCGGAGTTGTGGGAAGGGAAATAACAGATTCGAACCACACTAGAGGACGCTGTAGGTCACCCCCATGGATGTGTTGGTTTATATAAGCTCTGAGGTATAAGACTGTGAAGAGATCACATGGGCGAGGGCCCAATAAAGCATTCATGGTGTCTAGATCTAGTATGTTTCCAGTATGGTTCATCAGTGATAATATCCCTAATGATGAGGAATTAAGGTCTTGCGAAGTAGCCGTTCTCAGGGCCAGGGGGGCCGTGTCAATTACGTCTTTTACCGAAAGGAGTGGGGAAGGAAAAGGGATGGTACAGTGAGAGGTAGACAGCCATTTCCATGCTCCTAGAGTTGCTTTGACAATTGGGTAATGAGATAATGGTTCAGTTAGAACGTTTTGGCGCCCTAGAAGGAGTGCCCTAACTGGTGTATTTAGTATATCAAGTTCCATTTCTACTGCAGTGGAGTGTGAAGAGGGGCATAGCCAGGCTGCTGCACGAGAGAGGAGAATGGCCTTACCATAAAGTTCTGGATTTGGGAGGCCTATGCCCCCATCTTGCCTAGGTTTGGTAAGAAGGGAGAATGCAAGTCTGGCTTTCTTTCCATTCCAAATAAAGGACCTAATTTTTTTTTGAATTGAGGCATAGTAATGTTTGGGTATGGGAATCGGCAACACCTGTTGCAGATAAGTGAGACGTGGAATGATTAGGGAGGAGAGCAGGTTTTTGCGGCCAAACCAAGACAATGTAGGGTTGGATAGAGTAAGGTTATCTATAGTTTTAAAAATGGAAGATTTGAGTAGAATGGAGTTAAGGGAAAAAAGGTCTTTTATTATGGGGCTAATTTTAACACCCAGGTAGGTAATGGTGTGAGAAGACCAATTAAAAGGCGAGTTCTCCATTAGACATCGTTTAGTGGTGAGGGGGATACCTGAGCACAAGACTAAAGATTTATTAGCGTTAATCTTGAAGTCTGAGACGGAGCTGTAAAGGTTGAGATGGGATTGGATGCAAGGTAGTGAAACTGACGGGTTTATTGTCATCATAAGGACATCATCTGCCAATGCTGCATTTTCTGCTCATTACCTCCCAAATATAGACCCTCAATTTTCCTGTCCGATCTTATGATGGATAAGAGCGGTTCCAGTGCTAGAATGAATAAAAGTGGGACAGGGGGCAGCCCTGCCTTGTCCCATTCTGTATAGCAAATGGGGAGGATAGAATCCCATTAACCATAACCAGAGCTGTCGCCTGATCATACATGGCAAAGGTGGCTTGTATAAAGGGACCATGGAGACCAAATCTGAGCAGGACATTTTTCAAATACAGCCAATTGACTCTATCGAATGCTTTCTCAGCATCAGTGCTGAGGAGCAGCAAGGGGGTAGAGGAGTGATTAGCATGATATAGCGCGTTAATGACTCTTGAAGTGTTATCTTTGCCCTCCCTATTGCAGATAAAACCCACCTGGTCCCTGTGCACAAGATGGGGGAGGAGAATAGCTAGTCTGTTGGCTAACATTTTGGCTAGGAGTTTGAGGTCTATATTTAGGAGGGATATGGGCCTATAATTGGAGCATTGTTTAGGGTCTTTCTCTTCTTTAGGAATGAGTGTAATGTGGGCTGCTGTCATGTCTCTAAACAACGGTAAACCTTTAAGTGCCAGGTTGCAGACCTCAAGGAGGTGGGGTAGGAGGATTTTATGGAAGGTTTTGTAGTATGAGACTGGAAGGCCGTCCGGACCTGGACTTTTCCCTTTCGGCATTTGGCTCAAGGCTTTGTTGAGTTCGGTTAGGGAGAAAGGTGATTCTAGTTTAAATTTTTGGTCTGGAGAGACGGAGGGGATGTTAGAAGAGTCAAGAAAAGTTGAGATAATGGAGGCCCGATTGTCTGGAGGTATGTTGGAAGGGAGGTTATAAAGATTTTTGTAAAAGGAGCGGAACTGGGCAGCAATCTGGGAAGCAGAGAAGACCGATTTGCCTTCGGGTGATGTAAGTTGATGAATGTGGTTTGCGGCTCTTCTTCCTTTTATCCTACTCATGAGGAATTTGGTGGCTTTGTCTCCATGGGCAAAATATTTGTGTTGGGAATTCATGTAATATTTAGCCGTTTTAGCCTGTAGGAGGATTTTTAGTTCTGCTCTATGTCTCGATAACTCTTGAAGGTGGTGATTTGTGGGGCTTTTTTTATGATGTGATTCTAGCCTCTGAATATTTTTGAGGGCTTCGTCTATTGCTTTCTCCCTGAGTTTTTTCTGATATGAACCAATGTTGATAAATTGGCCCCTGATGAAGGGTTTGTGTGCATCCCATAGCGTGTTTGCGGAGAGGTCAGGGCATTTATTTAAGGAGAAGTATTCTTTAATGTGTTTGGAAACCAGATCAATCGTGGATTGGTGACCTAGTAAGGATTCGTTTAGCCTCCAATTAAAACATGTAGGGACTCTAATTGGGGCCATAACAGTGAGGAAGATTGGGGAGTGGTCTGAAAGGTGCAGGGAACCTATTGAGGCTTCCTTACAGAGGTACAGATGTTCCTTGGAAATTAATTGGTAGTCTAGGTAATGATAAGTGCCATGCATTGGGGAGTAGAATGTAAAGTCAGATGTGTTGGGATGGAGGGATCGCCACGCGTCTATCAGTTGGAGATTCCATAGGTTATCTCTGATATTTTTGAGGGATCTGCCGGATTGAGATGATTTTTGGGAGGAAGTGTCTAATTGTGGATGTAGAGCAATATTCAAATCTCCTCCTAGCCCTACTATCCCTTCTTTGAAGGAGTCAATGCGCTGGAAAATGCTTGAGAACCAGCGGTACTGGTTAGAATTGGGGGCGTATAGGTTTATGAAGGTATAAATTTGTGGGCCTATGGTGCCTAACTATCTAAATCTCCCGTCAGGATCAAGTGTGTGGTTTACATACATAAAAGGGATTTTCCTTTGAAACCCTATGCTGACTCCACCTGATGCTGAAGCACCTCCCCCACAGTGGTACCAATTTGAGTAGTGAGAAAATTGCATATTGGGATAATGGTTAAATCGAAAATGGGTCTCCTGGAGGAACACAACATCTGCCCCAGCCTTCCTAAGAATAGAGAAGATTTGACTTCGCTTTGAAGGGGAATGGAAGCCTTTAACGTTGTATGAAGGTCAGCCATTACAGGCTGTGTATGTTGGAATACCTTGTGGCCAATGGTGTGTCCTCCAGGAGAGTGCAGTGATGGAAAAGGGTACAGCTATCATATTCCGGATGTTGACCAGAGTAGTGGGGGTCTCACAATGTATAGAAGAGGTTGACAGGTACCTTGGGAAAAGAACATGAGGGAAAACAAAAACAATACAAATTAGAACAGCAATACAAAGAGAGGTAAGCATACAAATGTACGCTTCAAGCATGAGGGGGGTAGTTGGTCAAATGACCAGGTAATGGACCGAATAGCACCCAAATGAGGGTCATAAAGTAGTAAGCAAGGACGGGTCTGACAAATAACTTCTATAATGGAGGGAGAAAAAACAGATTAATACTCATAGTATTTTAAAGTAGGAGGTAACGGCGGATGACTGTGGTATGTCACTTCCAAAAATGGGTGAATGGAGCTGGTAGGCTGGAGTTCAAGTCTTTTTAAGGTTCTTGGGAGAGGCTCCTAGGTGTGAGCTGGTGGCCTCTTTTCTTAGATCTTGAGGATTTTGGGGTGCGCTGGACCTCAAAAGGCAACACTTTAGGAAGATCTGGCAGGTCTCCTAGTTCGTGGTATAACTCCCAGTTCTCTATCTGCATAGAGGGAATGTCCAGATCTCTGAGGATAGGAGCGATGTCAGCATGGGACGAGATATTAAACCGCTTGCCAGCGGTAGAAAAGGAAAGCCCAAATGGATAGGACCAACGGTACAGGACTTTGTTGGACCGAAGCCAGTCGGTCAGGGGTTTTAGGGCTCTCCGCTTCTTGAGGGTGGAGGGGGCCAGATCCTGGTATATCTCCAACCTGGAATCTTCATAGGAGAGATCAGCATGGTTGCGTGCAGTATCCAGAATGGCCGCTTTCACTGGAAAGTTTAGAAACTTGCAGATGATGTCTCGGGGCGGCTCAGTCTGCTTGGGTTTAGGGCATAGTGCCCTATGAGCGCATTAAATAGCAATTTCATGACGATAATCGGGACCTAACAGGGAACCGCATATCGAGATGATGGTGGAGGTAATCTCCCCCGGCCCTATTGATTCGGGGATCCCACTGAATCTTAAGTTGTTGCGGCGCCCTCTGTTCTCCTGGTCTTCCAGGGCATTGTGGAGCTCATTAAGGTGCTCTGTGCATCGGCGGAGTGAGGCTGAGACCGCTGACTGGTGGTTCAGGGAATCGGCCTGATAGGTTTCGAGTGTGTCCACCCGTTCCCCAACGTGTCTCACCTCTTGTCGGAACGCTGAGATTTCAGAAAGAATGGGTTCCATAATCCTGCTGAGCGCCCGATCCAGATATCGTCTGGTGAGCGGTAGGTCCGAGCAAGGTTCGCGGTCTTCTGAGTCGCTGTCCCCTTCGGAATGTGCAGGAGTGCGCTTCAGGGACTTGGTTTGCTGGGCTGGCGCCATCTTTGACTTGCGTTACGCGATCGTAGCGGCTGCTTTTTTAAGGAATTTATCCATTTCTCCACTTGTGATCTGGCCTTTGGGGGTCACGGTTTGTTCCCCCACTTGGGGTTCCCAATTTTTACCATCCTTGCTCGCTGGGGATAATTATAGCTGATGCTAGGTTTGGTCGCAGTGAACTAAGCGTCCATCTCAGTCCGACGCTAGCTCTGCCCCTCCAGTGTCTTGACGGACAGCCAATTGGATCCTCCGGCTCAATGCTGATGAAATTTTTTTGGGTCTTCCTCTTGACTTTTTTGTTCCATAACCCTCAGGATCATTTAAGAAATTCCAAATGACTGTCTTACTGCGTCCCACCTCAGCAGCGATGGCGCGCTGTGAGAGACCCTGCTTATGCAGTTCAACAACCCGATCGCGTTCAAAAAGGGAGTTTTTTTGCCTTTACCATCACAACGTGTGACTACCTGACAGAAAATGATAATGTATCCACATCTTTGCACAGATTTGGCCTTTTAAAGGCATGTGGACCTAAAATTTTGATCAGCTGAAAAAACAGCCTGTTTTGTTATTTTCAATTAATTGAATGCTCAAAAAATGTTTTGTCTCACTCTCATTTCTTCTTGTTGCATGTTGAAGCTCTACTTGGAACCTTGTTAAGATCCAACAATGTAAAATAAGATTTTTTGCCATTTTTCAAGTGGTCTTAAACTTTTGATCAGGACTGTATATAGATATTGACATGGAAAATAAAAATTATCATGATGAAAAATTCATTAGAATATGATAAACATAAAAATGTGATTTAAACATTAGGTCATTCTCCGATGACACATTCTTATTAAGGGGATTGTACGCTTGTCCTTCTGTATATTGGTGAACTATCCTTAGAATAGGTCACAAGATTCAGATATGCAGGGGCTCGACTGCCAGCACCGTTGCTGAGAACGCAGCACTCGCAAAGGTGCTGTTTTTGCCTCACTTTTTACCTGCTCACCATTGACATTACAGCAGCAAGCAGTGTAACTGGAGCTTCTCTGTCCCATGCACTTCAATGGAAGGGCTCTGTCCTATTTAAGTGAATATGAGGAAACCATCCCATTAAAATCGACATTGCAGCATCAAGCCGGTAAACAGAGAGGAGAACACAGAGCTTGTATGAGCACTGGGTTCTCTTCATACAGCTTATCAACAGGAGTACTGGCAGTTGGGTCCCTGCCAATCTGATATTCATGACCTATCCTGAGGATAGGTTATCAATTTAGGATAAGCGGACATAAGTGGATTAACTTCTTTAAGGCCTTATGGGGTAATTTTGAGATGATCTAATTGTAAAAGTATTTTCTGCCGCCGAAAGGCAGTAGAGAATGTAAATATGTATTGTAATTTTCAATGCAAATGTGCACTGAGGCTACATTCACTCATGGCATAACTAAAACACACTCAGTGCAGAAAATATCTTCGCAAAAATAAGAGCATGATGTGGATTTTTAAAATAACCCCTTCAATGTTGTTTTCAATACAGACTATGGTAGTATTATTTATCTACTTCTCTTGAACATTATAAGTGCCCTGTCTGACCCAGGAAGAAGTGCAGCGGCGTCTTAAAAAGATTAAAATAGACAAATCGCCAGGACCAGATGGCATACACCCCCGTATACTAAGAGAATTAAGTAATGTCATAGCCAGACCCTTATTTCTGATATTTAAGGACTCTATACTAATAGGGAGTGTTCCACAGGATTGGCACATAGCAAATATAGTGCCAATATTCAAAAAGGGTCCAAAAACAGAGCCTGGAAACTATAGGCCGGTAAGTTTAACATCTGTTGTGGGAAAACTGTTTGAAGGTTTTCTAAGAGATGCTATTTTGGAGAACCTCAAGGAAAATAAGCAAATAACGCCATATCAGCATTGCTTCATGAGGGATCGTCATGTCAAACTAATTTAATCATTTTCTATGAGGAGATAAGTTGTAGATTTGACAGCGGCGAATCAATGGATGTCATATATCTGGACTTCTCCAAAGCATTTGACACTGTACCGCATATAAAATGAGAATGCTTGGACTGGGAGAAAATGTCTGTATGTGGGTAAGTAACTAGCTCAGTGATAGAAAACAGAGGGTGGTTATTAACGTTGTCGGTACACACTCAGATTGGATCACTGTCACTAGTGGAGTACCACAGGGGTTAGTATTGGGCCCTATTCTCTTCAATATATTTATTAATGATCTTGTAGAAGGCTTGCACAGTAAAATATCAGTTTTTGTAGATGACACTAAACTGTGTAAAGTAATTGACACGGAAGAGGACAGTATACGTCCACAGATGGATTTGGATAGATTGGAGGCTTGGGCAGATAAGTGGCAGATGAGGTTTAACACTGACAAATGTAAGGCTATGCACATGGGAATGCAAGTCACCCGTACATACTAAATGGTAAAACACTGGGTAACACTGACATGGAAAAGAATCTAGGAATTTTAATGAACAGCAAACTAAGCTGTAAAAACAAGTGTCAGGTAGCTGCTGCCAAAACCAATAAGAAAATGGGTTGCATCAAAAGGGGCATAGATGCCCGTGATGAGAACATAGTCCTACCACTTTACAAATCATTAGTCAGACCAGACATGGAGTACGGTGTACAGTTCTGGGCTCCTGTGAACAAGGCAGACATAGCAGAGCTGGAGAGGGTACAGAGGAGGGCAACTAAAGTAATAACAGGAACCTTGAAATATTATCAACATTAGGGTTATTCACTTTAGAAAAAAGACAACTGAGGGGAGATCTAATAACTATGTATAAATATATCAGGCGTCAGTACAGAGATCTCTCCCATCATCTATTTATCCCCAGGACTGTGACTTTTACAAGGGGACATCCTCTGGGTCTGGAGAAAAGAAGGTTTGTACACAAACATAGAAGAGGATTCTTTACGGTCAGAGCAGTGAGAGTATGCAACTCTTTGCCTGAGGAGGTGGTGATGGTGAGTTCACTAAAAGAGTTTAAGAGTAGAGTTGAGCGGACACCTGTATGTTCGGGTTCGGCCGAACTTCACAAAAAAGTTTGAGTTCGGGACCTGAACTTGATCCGAACTTGACCCCGAAACCGGACCCCATTGAAGTCAATGGGGACCCGAACTTTGGAGCACTAAAATGGCTCTAAAAAAGTCATGGAAAGGGCTAGAGGGCTGCAAATGGCAGCTAAATGTGGTTAAAAGCAAGGCAAGTGCTCTGCAAACAAATGTTGATAGGGATATTGTTGAGGGAAGGGTTGAATTTTAATATATATGTATATATATGTCAGCTTATATATGCATATATATTTATGCATGTATTATAGCCTTTACATAATGTGGGCCCAGTGTTTGGGCCTGTTCAGGTGATAGGTGTATACATAGGATGTTTGCATGCCCCTGGTCGACATACATGTCTATGTATATACCATAAATGTGTGTGGGCTATGGTATATGTATGTATATATATGTATATATGGGCTCATTGCTGTCCATTTATGTCCCCCAGAAGACATGCATATATATGTATGTATATATACAGGGAGTGCAGAATTATTAGGCAAATGAGTATTTTGACCACAGGGGGGCAAATACGTCACAACCCTCCCCCCCCAAAGTTTATTGTCGTGTTCCCGACAACAGGGAAATTGTTGAGGAAAGGGTTGAATTTAAATATATATGTATATATATATATATATGCCAGCTTATATATGCATATATATATTTATGCATGTATAATGGCCTTTGCATAATGTGGACCCAGTGTTTGGGCCTGTTCGGGTGATAGGTGTATACACAGAGATGTATGCATGCCCCTGGTCGACGTACATGTCTATGTATAGACCATAAATGTGTGTGGGCTATGGTATATGTATGTACAGGGAGTGCAGAATTATTAGGCAAATGAGTATTTTGACCACATCATCCTCTTTATGCATGTTGTCTTACTCCAAGCTGTATAGGCTCGAAAGCCTACTACTAATTAAGCATATTAGGTGATGTGCATCTCTGTAATGAGAAGGGGTGTGGTCTAATGACATCAACACCCTATATTAGGTGTGCATAATTATTAGGCAACTTCCTTTCCTTTGGCAAAATGGGTCAAAAGAAGGACTTGACAGGCTCAGAAAAGTCAAAAATAGTGAGATATCTTGCAGAGGGATGCAGCACTCTTAAAATTGCAAAGCTTCAGAAGCGTGATCATCGAACAATCAAGCGTTTCATTCAAAATAGTCAACAGGGTCGCAAGAAGCGTGTGGAAAAACCAAGGCGCAAAATAACTGCCCATGAACTGAGAAAAGTCAAGCGTGCAGCTGCCAAGATGCCACTTGCCACCAGTTTGGCCATATTTCAGAGCTGCAACATCACTGGAGTGCCCAAAAGCACAAGGTGTGCAATACTCAGAGACATGGCCAAGGTAAGAAAGGCTGAAAGACGACCACCACTGAACAAGACACACAAGCTGAAACGTCAAGACTGGGCCAAGAAATATCTCAAGACTGATTTTTCTAAGGTTTTATGGACTGATGAAATGAGAGTGAGTCTTGATGGGCCAGATGGATGGGCCCGTGGCTGGATTGGTAAAGGGCAGAGAGCTCCAGTCCGACTCAGACGCCAGCAAGGTGGAGGTGGAGTACTGGTTTGGGCTGGTATCATCAAAGGCCTTTTCGGGTTGAGGATGGAGTCAAGCTCAACTCCCAGTCCTACTGCCAGTTTCTGGAAGACACCTTCTTCAAGCAGTGGTACAGGAAGAAGTCTGCATCCTTCAAGAAAAACATGATTTTCATGCAGGACAATGCTCCATCACACGCGTCCAAGTACTCCACAGCGTGGCTGGCAAGAAAGGGTATAAAAGAAGAAAATCTAATGACATGGCCTCCTTGTTCACCTGATCTGAACCCCATTGAGAACCTGTGGTCCATCATCAAATGTGAGATTTACAAGGAGGGAAAACAGTACACCTCTCTGAACAGTGTCTGGGAGGCTGTGGTTGCTGCTGCACGCAATGTTGATGGTGAACAGATCAAAACACTGACAGAATCCATGGATGGCAGGCTTTTGAGTGTCCTTGCAAAGAAAGGTGGCTATATTGGTCACTGATTTGTTTTTGAATGTCAGAAATGTATATTTGTGAATGTTGAGATGTTATATTGGTTTCACTGGTAAAAATAAATAATTGAAATGGGTATATATTTGTTTTTTGTTAAGTTGCCTAATAATTATGCACAGTAATAGTCACCTGCACACACAGATATCCCCCTAAAATAGCTAAAACTAAAAACAAACTAAAAACTACTTCCAAAAATATTCAGCTTTGATATTAATGAGTTTTTTGGGTTCATT
This sequence comes from Bufo bufo, assembly GCF_905171765.1. Taxonomy (NCBI): domain Eukaryota; kingdom Metazoa; phylum Chordata; class Amphibia; order Anura; family Bufonidae; genus Bufo; species Bufo bufo. Next base: position 88,961,701 of record NC_053395.1, read on the forward strand.
GAGAACATGGTTGTTGTTCAATAATAAAATTAATCCTCAAAAATACAACTTGCCTAATAATTCTGCACTCCCTGTATATATATATATATATATATATATATATATGTATAGCTGTGCCCCTAGCATCTATACACATATATCCTATAAAAATGTGGCCAAAATCTGTCCCCCTGTCAGGGTGCCCCCTCCCCGCCTCTTCCTGCATTCCAGCAGGAGGTGAAGATGTCACCAGATGGCTGGACAATTATGTCCAGCTTCTGGTGACTTCAAAAGGCATAGACTCAATAAAGATCCGATGCCTTTTGGCTAACTATCTCCAGCTCTGCGGAGCCCCAACGCGTTCGGTAAGGGGTGTGGCATCCAAGGAATCCACACCAAGTGTCCAAGGCAAGAACCCACAAGTGGCAGTATGTACCTCACAGGTACCTACTAGGAGTCTGGTAGAAATTGATTGAAGATCAGGGGTCCCTAAAGATCTGGCACCAGTATGTGCCATCATACTGGATTCTTCAGGGAGACCCCACATAAAAGCCTAAATAAAGAATCAGGAATCTGAAATCATGCTTGACACTGGTGCGGAAATCTACATTACCAATGTCAAACATGATTTACATCCCAACAGCCCTCAGTGTATGGTGATCGGATTTGATCACCAACAAGGTAGGGTGAAGGCCCACAGAATTGAAGAGGTAATTGACCCTTAGGATCCCAATGTGGTATTACCCCAGTTCTGACAACATTATTGGAACCAACGTAATGACACAAAATGGATAAATCCTAGATCTGGCAAATGGTATTGTATGGAAGGGTCCCAGGCAATCCAAGGTGTTTGTCATCCAATGCCAGTGTCTGGGACCACCATTGCCAACAGTAGAGAATTCTACTGATGTACTCGAACACAAATCGCTGAAGATCTCGCATAATCCAGACCTTGAGCCTATTGTGTAGGAGTACCCCGAGCTGTGGGCCCAGAGCAAAAATGATTGTGATTAGAGTTCAGGTGGACATACAAGGTCCCGAACCTCCACCTCAACACCAATACCGCTTTCCGCCAGAATCCACCCATTCAATTTTGGACACTGTCCAGGAATTGAAAACTAGGGGTGTGGTCATAGAGGGCAATTCTAATTGCAACAATGCCCTCTGGCCAGTAAGAAGAAGGACACCAATGCATGGAGGCTCACCATAGACCTCCGGGTCCTTAACAAGTACACCCCAATGTCCGCTCCAGTGGTGGCACAGACTCCCGACATCATGGCCAGAATAAGCTGCAACAGTTGCATATTCTCGACCATAGATGTTGCCAATGGGTTCTTTTCAATTGAACTCACCGAAAACTGTAGGTACAAATTTGCCTTTGCAGTGGGGGACAAACAGTACATGTTCGGTGTACTCCCCCAGGGGTTCCACAGTAGTCCCACGTATTTTCACCAGGCATTGGCGGTCGTACTGAGTGTGTTTTCACGGCCGGAATGTCTTCTGCAATACGTGGACGACTTGCTCTTGCACACAGAAACCATAGAAGAACACTTGGTTCTGTTTAAAGAGCTACTGGGACTCCTGGCCAGGTCAGGACTCAAGTTGAGTCCCCACAAGGCAAATTTGGCCAGAACAGGGGTGACTTTCCTTGGGGTCCAAATTTCTTTTGGAGACAAGGGAATCGTGGTAGCCATGGTAAAGTTACCTGTCAACTGAAGGGGAAATAGCCATACAGGCGCATGCAGGGACAGAGTCTATCTCAGCGGTCCTCCTACAGCAGATAGGGTATGACACTAGACCGCTGGGATACTTCTCCAGGTTACTTTCACCTCTTGAACGAGGGTTCGATCAGTGTGCCAAACAACTGGCAGCCATACACTGTGCTGTCAAAACCACAAGCATATTGTAGGCTTCAAGCCCCACACCTTGCAGACTCCACACTCTCCATTGGCCCTCTTGCTCTGTGATACACTCCCTGGAGTCTCCCAACAGAGATTCGGGAGGTGGATTATGGATCTCAGTAGCCGGAGTCTGCAGGTGAACCACAAGGCCAAGTATGTTCTGTACCACTTACTGAACCTGACTGGAACTGAACATGACTGTGGCCAACCAGTGCAAATCAACACGCCACAAATGTTCATGACCGATAGACATCGAGAAGACAGAGTCATCTTTGTTGATGGCTCTCGATTCTATATGGATGGGACTTATGTGACGGGTTTTGCTGTACTGGATGAGACCACAGGTACCCAGAGTCTCGTCAGGTTACCAGGCCACATGTCGGCACAGCGGGCAGAACTGGAGGTGGTCAAGTAAGCTCTGCCTCTTCAACCCCCAGGGAAACTAACTATATATAGCGACAGTTCATATGTAGTTCGTTTTCTCAGCCTGCACCTGGACACATGGAAAAGACAAGGATTTGTGGACAGCCAAAACAAACTTCTGGCTCATTTGTCGGTCCTGAAGGAACTATGGGAATGGGGCATGGCACACATGGCGGAAGCAGCCATCATTAAATCCCTCTGCATCAGAAAGGGGACGAGCCTTTGACGCTAGGCAACAACAAGGCGGATGAATTGGCCAAACTAGCGGCAGTGTCGGGGATCCTTCGGGAAACAGGCACTGAGCCGCTACCAGCTTACCAGATTGCAGTTCGTACCAATCTGAAAAAAGCTCCGGTGTCATTTGAGGAGGAACAAGCCAAAGATCCTCTTCTAATGACACATCTCACATCTCCACAGCATCCCTGGTCAACACAACAAGGGATCCTGTGTTACGATACCGGTACACAGCAACTTCCTCTTCCTGTGGTTCCGCAGCATCTGCAAGCAGAGCTGACGAGATTGAACCAGCAACTGTTTGGACACCTTGGCCAGAATAAACTCTTGTCTCTCCTGAGAGACAAGTTGTACTGGCCAGGAGTGTCCAATACAATAGAGGAAGTTACACAACAATGTCTGGTATGTTCTCAGGTTAACCCAAGGGCGTCAGCCCTTAAGCCGGTGTTGCAGTGAGTTCCTGCTGCAGATGGTCTGTGGTCCGCACTACAAATTGATTTTATAGGACCTTTACCAACAGGAAGTCGTAACTGTCATTACTCACTGGTGGTAGTTGATGTCTTCTTTAAATGGGTAGAAGCCATCCCCACGGTCAACGATTCGGCTACAACTGTCCGTGTTCTCTGGGAACAGGTTCTGTCATAATGGGGTATCCCCAGATCGATAGAGTCGGACAGAGGAACCCATTTCAAGGGTAAGGTAATGAAAGTACTTTGTGGTCTTTTAGACATAAAGCAAAGGTTTCATGTGCCTTACCACCCTCAGTCTGCGGGCATCATGGAGCGGATGAACCGGACCATTAAGACACGACTTTCTAAAGCGCTACTGGAGAAAGGTTCCTCATGGGTAACCTCTCTTCCAGCTGTGCTAATGGGAATCCAAGCTACCGAGGCTACCAGTACCGGTATCACACTGCCCAATGGACCTCTAGTGTCAGAGCCTATGAAGAACGCCATCGCTAGAGACATGTTTCTCCAACAGGTTCAACAGTTATTGCCTCATGCAGCGATATGGCTGCACAGACCGTATCTACAGGGGGAAACACCGATGCCGTCTGTAGGAGAGCTGGGGATGGTAAAAATCTTCCATCGGGCGGGCCCTTGGGACGCAAATTGGGAAGGATCCTATCAGGTCCTTGAAGTAATGGGTGACACAATGCTGAAGGTGCAAAGGCCGATGACGACCAAGAAAAAGTCACTTAGGCGGCAGGAAGTTTTGTGGATCCATATCGACCAGGCCAAGGCCACCCGAGCCTCCCCAACTCAAGAACGTATACCCGCTTAGAGTTGTGTGTGGTCGATGATGGATCCATGAGTACTGACTACATATACATTGAATTGATATATCACGGGAGGGAGACTCGCCAAGGTTCCGACTAGCCAGAAAAGATTTAGAGATCCTCTGAACATGGCACATCTCCAACTTGTGACTCTGGTGGTAAGCATGATGATGGCAGGCTCAACCTCTTCGGGGGAGGGCCTGGGAGTTAATAATGTTATGGCCAACATATCAATTAGTAAACCCGCTCTTTTAATGGTGGAATGTTTGGATGGCAAAATCCTGGAACCATACGAGAACTTCTTCTTTACACCGGGACAGTGGTATCTGTATGGTTTCCAGAGGGAGGGTTTTGCCAAAGGTGTAATTAAACATTATACCCCTGTGGAGAATGTGTCTGACATACAACATGACTTACATGCCCTCTGCCTCAAGGAATTCAGACATTTTCAAGACTCAGACCCTGCACCTATCAAATCTTTAAGATGGGTGTCTAGGGACCCTCACTTGCACCCTTACAAGCAAGTGGAAGCCAGCACTACTACGGTGTTGTGTACCAAGGAAGGGGTTCTGAGTCCTGAAGATGTCACTGGGGCAGAGTATAGTGGCTGGCATATCCTTAAAGCTACCTTCATAAGGAAGGACAGCCATGATGGGTTGAGGGTAAGGACATATTTTGATAGACCAATTCCGGTAAAGGGTACCCTAAAAGCTTATTGTATGTTGAGGGATTCCCAGATGATAATCACTAGGGAATCCAGTTATGTTCAGGGACAATTGTGTTCAGGAGGTGACTGGATACTATATCGTCACCTATGCCCACTGGGAACAAGATACCCAGATGGTAATGTTGGACACTAATCCTTGGAGTTGGGATTTAGTGTGCAAAGGGGTGGATACCCCTACTGTGGATGTATAGATGGACGGTACCCCTATGACTGAGGAATACCGGGGTAGGTATGTGTCTTCCGATTGGAAAGACCCCAGTGGCAGGGATATTAACTTTGACATCAATATAGATGGCTTGTTTAAATGGCCTTTTTGCGAGGCAGTAGATGAAGGGTGCTGGACATTTACACAGTGGGTCTATCTGTCCAAATCCAAACCCATAGGAAAACTAGTGTTACAGGCTGGAGATAGTGACCAATGGTATCCATTCAAAGGTAGAGGGCAAGTTTGTGTAACAGTGGTGAGGATCCCCTATGAAACAACAGGTCTCCAACCTGTAAAACTGCATTCGGACTCTTGCAACGCCCCTATCCATCAATTGGCAGATCTATAGCTCCTCAACTTTCATCCCCATGGAAGTTCATCACGAGGGTAAAATTCGTCCTATTTACCTGGAGAATTTCAGTGGATGACTTCAGAGTTGATCATTGGGATCACAGATGTGGGGAGTTTGTGAGGAACCAAATTGACATGATAAGAGGTTGGATAGAGGCGGGGCAAGAGGTAAGAAAGGACGACCTCTGACACAGGAAACACAGGGGAAGAAGAGATCTGGTAGCCATGGGACTAGGAGGAGGTGCATTGGAAGTAGGTGCCCTGAACACTATGGATATGGAAGTCTTGAGAAGTAAACTTGGGGATGTTGCGCGACACGCCGGGAAAGGATTCAAGACCCAGCCTGATGTAAACTACGTCCTAGAGGGTTTACAGCATTCACACATAAATGCCACTACCTCTCTATCTTCTGCTCTACGAGAGAAGTTTAGAAGGTTAGTTGTGGGTCTATTGGAGGAACAGGATAGAACTCAACTTGCTCTGGTGTGTACGCATATGCAAAGTGAACTTTCAGACAACCTTAAACATATTGTATCATCATTGTACGGCGGCCAATTCCCATTCAACCTCCGCCAACGGGTGAGTCCTCTTATATCTCCTTTTGCAGCCGATCACACCAACTGGTTGGTAGTCCAGTGGTATGGATGTCAGAATCTCACTTGCACTGTCATCATTGGCACCTGTATCTGGCCATCTTAGACAGGGAGGGATGTTCTAACCTATGAGGGAGGCCATCCTTATCTGTTAGACATGAAGGGATGTTGGGAGAAAGAGGATGCTATCCTCTGTCAAGGTAGTCAAGATTGGGTGCTTAGACACTAGTGTTGGAAGACCAAGGGGTCCTGTGAGATGAAGGCCAGCCCAATACCCTCCTCCTATCTGAAATACCTGGGACAGGGGTATTGGTGTTGGTACAAAAGGCAAAATATGTCTTATGCAATTTATGGGACTAATTGTACCGAGAGAGGAGAACTCCCCGGAGCGTATTGCACCCTTAGTCCCGTCCTAGGTTTACACGTCGCAGAGCTGCAAGAAAGGACACCAATCACCCCGGAGAAGAGACTCAACATCCGCCCTGACATTCCCATGAGACTCCAGAAGATTCCTCTTGGCTTTGGGATAGAACTCAAGCATCTCCTGCTGGACTTCAGCCAAGAGGACGAAATACTTCATAATCTTCGAGAGACGGAGAAACAGGCCACCATTTAACTATGGCATGACAAGAACAAAATAACTGCGATCGCTACCACCTTAGACAAGGGCTCCAAAGTTTCCTGGTGGGAAAGTCTGTTTGGCTACAGTCCGAAGGCAACATCCTTCTTCAACCTATTGATACACCCGGTGATAGTTCTTCTGGTTCTGGTAATCGTCATGTACATGGGACTGTGTCTATTTTACAGGAGGGTCAAGAGACTTGTGGACCAACTAAACCAGAACCAGACAGAACTTCACGAGGTTAATCTTAGGAGGCTCAGGACATAGCTCCAACAAAGTCCTGAAGCCAGGGATCACTTGTACATACTGTTTCCTATGAGGGTTCTGGATGAAAATACAAAGCCATCCTGTAACCTCATAGTATTGTGTATATATATTGATTATTTGCATGTTGGTTAATTGTGTACCCATGAACACTCTAGGTGCAAATATGGCTGTACACACATTTGCATACTATAGTTGTTTCCCGTTGACATGGGGCTCTGTGACCTACCTGGGTCTTTGGAGGTGTAGAGAGATATGCCAGGTTGCATGAGTCTCTATGGGTACACACACTAAATTGAATTTGGCGGTGTTAGGAGGTATGTGACTTGTTTTTGTGTGAATGAGGAAGAGTAGATTCCCTAGGGACAGGCCCCTTTTTTTACCAATTTCATTTGCCACTTTAACCCCAAGAACGGTGACGTTTGTAAGGGTTGGACTCAATGTTAGTAGTGCAGTGTTCTTTCCCGCAGTTAGAATTTAGGTACCATGCCTTGTAAAGACCTACGTATCCGTCAATGGGAGAACCTCCCTAACAACTGATTCTTCAATCAAGATGGAAGAAGCAGTGTCGGAAGAAAAGTCGTGTCGTTACTAACAGGAGGTCATTCCAAGGTTGACCGTACTACCTGGAGACCGTGAGGGTGAAGCTATCCCAGAGTCTGACTAATAAAAGACGACAATGGGGACGGCTGCGGGTACCTAAAGATCGACACTGACAGCAGAAACAAAAGAAGAGACTGTGAGGGTGAAACCATTCCAGAGCCATTGGGAGTGGCTGATACCTGAAGATTGACAATGACAGACCGCAGACCAAGAAAGTTCCAGAGAAGAAGATGCAGTATTCTGTGGATGGAGGCGCCTGGTCACGTTGAAGGGCAGGTCGGAGGTGTTAGTGCGCATTGGGTGATGTCTAGGTACCTAAGGGCTATATTAATTCAGTCCTTCCTGAACTGTCACCAAGAGTGGGGTTGAGGGGGGCAAATATGTCACAACCCTCCCCCCCCCAAAGTTTATTGTCGTGTTCCCGACAACAGGGGGATTGTTGAGGAAAGGGTTGAATTTAAATATATATGTATATATATGCCAGCTTATATATGCATATATATATTTATGCATGTATAATGGCCTTTGCATAATGTGGACCCAGTGTTTGGGCCTGTTCGGGTGATAGGTGTATACACAGAGATGTATGCATGCCCCTGGTCGACGTACATGTCTATGTATAGACCATAAATGTGTGTGGGCTATGGTATATGTATGTACAGGGAGTGCAGAATTATTAGGCAAATGAGTATTTTGACCACATCATCCTCTTTATGCATGTTGTCTTACTCCAAGCTGTATAGGCTCGAAAGCCTACTACCAATTAAGCATATTAGGTGATGTGCATCTCTGTAATGAGAAGGGGTGTGGTCTAATGACATCAACACCCTATATTAGGTGTGCATAATTATTAGGCAACTTCCTTTCCTTTGGCAAAATGGGTCAAAAGAATGACTTGACAGGCTCAGAAAAGTCAAAAATAGTGAGATATCTTGCAGAGGGATGCAGCACTCTTAAAATTGCAAAGCTTCTGAAGCGTGATCATCGAACAATCAAGCGTTTCATTCAAAATAGTCAACAGGGTCGCAAGAAGCGTGTGGAAAAACCAAGGCGCAAAATAACTGCCCATGAACTGAGAAAAGTCAAGCGTGCAGCTGCCAAGATGCCACTTGCCACCAGTTTGGCCATATTTCAGAGCTGCAACATCACTGGAGTGCCCAAAAGCACAAGGTGTGCAATACTCAGAGACATGGCCAAGGTAAGAAAGGCTGAAAGACGACCACCACTGAACAAGACACACAAGCTGAAACGTCAAGACTGGGCCAAGAAATATCTCAAGACTGATTTTTCTAAGGTTTTATGGACTGATGAAATGAGAGTGAGTCTTGATGGGCCAGATGGATGGGCCCGTGGCTGGATTGGTAAAGGGCAGAGAGCTCCAGTCCGACTCAGACGCCAGCAAGGTGGAGGTGGAGTACTGGTTTGGGCTGGTATCATCAAAGATGAGCTTGTGGGGCCTTTTCGGGTTGAGGATGGAGTCAAGCTGGTGGTCCATCATCAAATGTGAGATTTACAAGGAGGGAAAACAGTACACCTCTCTGAACAGTGTCTGGGAGGCTGTGGTTGCTGCTGCATGCAATGTTGATGGTGAACAGATCAAAACACTGACAGAATCCATGGATGGCAGGCTTTTGAGTGTCCTTGCAAAGAAAGGTGGCTATATTGGTCACTGATTTGTTTTGTTTTTGAATGTCAGAAATGTATATTTGTGAATGTTGAGATGTTATATTGGTTTCACTGGTAAAAATAAATAAATGAAATGGGTATATATTTGTTTTTTGTTAAGTTGCCTAATAATTATGCATAGTAATAGTCACCTGCACACACAGATATCCCCCTAAAATAGCTAAAACTAAAAACAAACTAAAAACTACTTCCAAAAATATTCAGCTTTGATATTAATTAGTTTTTTGGGTTCATTGAGAACATGGTTGTTGTTCAATAATAAAATTAATCCTCAAAAATACAATTTGCCTAATAATTCTGCACTCCCTGTATATATATGTATATATGGGCTCATTGCTGCCCATTTATGTCCCCCAGAAGACATTCATATATATATATATACAGTGGGATGCGAAAGTTTGGGCAACCTTGTTAATCGTCATGATTTTCCTGTATAAATTGTTGGTTGTTGCGATAAAAAATGTCAGTTAAATATATCATATAGGAGACACACACAGTGATATTTGAGAAGTGAAATTAAGTTTATTGGATTTACAGAAAGTGTGCTATAATTGTTTAAACAAAATTAGGCAGGTGCATAAATTTGGGCACCACAAAAAAGAAATGAAATCAATATTTAGTAGATCCTCCTTTTGCAGAAATTACAGCCTCTAAACGCTTCCTGTAGGTTCCAATGAGTGTCTGGATTCTGGTTGAAGGTATTTTGGACCATTCCTCTTTACAAAACATCTTTAGTTCATTCAGGTTTGATGGCTTCCGAGCATGGACAGCTCTCTTTAAGTCACACCACAGATTTTCAATTATATTCAGGTCTGGGGACTGAGATGGCCATTCCAGAACGTTGTACTTGTTCCTCTGCATAAATGCCTTAGTGGATTTTGAGCAGTGTTTAGGGTCGTCGTCTTGTTGAAAGATCCAGCCCCGGCGCAGCTTCAGCTTTGTCACTGATTCCTGGACATTGGTCTCCAGAATCTGCTGATACTGAGTGGAATCCATGCGTCCCTCAACTTTGACAAGATTCCCAGTCCCTGCACTGGCCACACAGCCCCACAACATGATGGAACCACCAGCATATTTTACTGTAGGTAGCAGGTGTTTTTCTTGGAATGCTGTGTTCTTTTTCCTCCATGCATAACGCCCCTTGTTATGGCCAAATAACTCAATTTTAATTTCATCAGTCCACAGCACCTTATTCCAAAATGAAGCTGGCTTGTCCAAATGTGCTTTAGCCCACCTCAAGCGGCACTTTTTGTGCTGTGGGCGGAGAAAAGGCTTCCTCTGCATCACTCTCGCATACAGCATCTCCTTGTGTAAAGTGCGCCGAATGGTTGAACAATGCACAGTGACTCCATCTGCAGCAAGATGATGTTGTAGGTCTTTGGTGCTGGTCTGTGGGTTGACTCTGACTGTTCTCACCATTCGTCGCTTCTGTCTATCCGAGATGTTTCTTGGTCTGCCACTTCGAGCCTTAACTTGAACTGAGCCTGTGGTCATCCATTTCCTCAATATGTTCCTAACTGTGGAAACAGACAGCTGAAATCTCTGAGACAGCTTTCTGTATCCTTCCTCTAAACCATGATGGTGAACAATCTTTGTCTTCAGGTCATTTGAGAGTTGTTTTGAGACCCCCATGTTGCTACTCTTCAGAGAAAATTAAAAGAGGAGGGAAACTTACAATTGACCCCCTTAAATACTCTTTCTCATAATTGGATTCACCTGTGTATGTAGGTCAGAGGTCACTGAGCTTACCAAGCCAATTTGAGTTCCAATAATTAGTTCTAAAGGTTTTGGAATCCATAAAATGACAACAGTGCCCAAATTTATGCACCTGCCTAATTTTGTTTAAACAATTATAGCACACTTTCTGTAAATCCAATAAACTTAATTTCACTTCTCAAATATCACTGTGTGTGTCTCCTATATGATATATTTAACTGACATTTTTTATCGCAACAACCAACGATTTATACAGGAAAATCATGACGATTAACAAGGTTGCCCAAACTTTCGCATCCCACTGTATGTATATACAGTCCTGATAAAAAGTTTAAGACCACTTGAAAAAAGGCAAAAAATCATATTTTACATTGTTGGATCTTAACAAGGTTCCAAGTACAGCTTCAACATGCAACAAGAAGAAATGAGAGTGAGACAAAACATTTTTTGAGCATTCAATTAATTGAAAATAATGATTAAACTGAAACAGGCTGTTTTTCAGCTGATCAAAATTTTAGGACCACATGCCTTTAAAAGGCCAAATCTGTGCAAAGATGTGGATACATTATCATTTTCTGTCAGGTAGTCACACGTTGTGATGGCAAAGGCAAAAAAACTCTCCCTTTTTGAACGTGGCCGGGTTGTTGAACTGCATAAGCAGGGTCTCTCACAGCGCTCCATCGCTGCTGAGGTCGGACTCAGTAAGACAGTCATTTGGAATTTCTTAAATGATCCTGAGGGTTATGGAACAAAAAAGTCAAGTGGAAGACCCAAAAAAATTTCATCAGCACTGAGCCAGAGGATCCAATTGGCTGTCGGTCAAGACACTGGACGATCCTCAACCCAAATTAAGGCCCTTACTGGTGCTGACTGCAGCCCCATAACCATCAGACGGCATCTGAGACTGAAGGGCTTCAAAAACAAAAAACGTCTTCAAAGACCTTGTCTCCTTGAACGCCACAGAACTGCTCGTTTGGACTTTGCAAGAGAGCACCAAACATGGGACATTCAAAGGTGAAAGAAAGTTTTATGATGAATGTAATGGACCGTTTCCGCAGATAAGGGGTTAAAATCCGTTTAGGCGATGTGCCCCTTTCTGAGAGACCGGCACAGCTACTGCAGGACACCAACCTCCCGAACTGGATACAAAGTAGCACTCCAAACTGGAACCTCACGAATAGCTGCTAGCAGACGAACAGGAATCAGCTTACACTCCTGGCAATCAGTCTCTAACAGCATACAGCGGATCCCCCCAATAACGAGACAAGGCTCCGTGTTGAGGGTCAAGCAGTGGTCTGAGGTGCTAGCACACCCAGCCTGGTTTTTATTACAGTCTTTTCAAATACAGGTATAAAACAACCAATCACATATCAGTTACATCCCACATATTCCCTCCCCTTATCCTGAGAGGAAACTCAATTACACATACAGTTAAAACTAAAGATGGGACGGGGGATTCGTCGAATCCACGAATCCCTCGAATCTTGCTGGATTCGTGGGATTCGTGGACTCGAATCCAGACGTAATTTGCCTGAAACGAATCCGACGAATCCGGTGGGAGGGACTGGGAGGCGGAGCTGGGGGCCGGTGCGTTCACTGTGCTCCGGCCCCTCCGCTCCAGTAGTTATATAATGTGTAATTGTGATTAATCATGCTGCCCCCTCTGTGTGTAGTATTACATTCAATAAATCTTACTTACAGGGCTAGTACTGCTATCGTAACAGGCCGGCCGGGCAGACGAGCGGCAGCGTCACTGACTGACGTCACCTGCTTGCGCCGCTTCATTCATAAAGCAGGCGGCTCAGGCAGGTGACGTCAGTCAGTGACGCTGCCGCTCGTCTGCCCGGCCGGCCTGTTACGAATCTAGCCGGCTGTAAGTAAGATTTATTGAATGTAATACTACACACAGAGGTGGCAGCATGATTATTAATCACAATTACACATTATATAACTACTGGAGCGGCAATGGGGGGGTCTGTGGATGACACTGTTAAGGGGTGGGTGGTGGGTCTGTGGTCGGCACTGTTATGGGGTGGGGGGGTCTGTGGATGGCACTGTTATGGGGTGGGGGGGGGCTCTGTGGATGGCACTGTTATGGGGTGGGGGGGGTCTGTGGATGGCACTGTTATGGGGTGGGGGGGGTCTGTGGATGGCACTGTTATGGGGTGGGGGGGGTCTGTGGATGGCACTGTAATGGGGTGGGGGGGGGTCTGTGGATGGCACTGTTATGGGGTGGGGGGGTCTGTGGATGGCACTGTTATGGGGTGTGGATGGCACTGTTATGGGGTGTGGTTGGCACTGTTATAGGATGGGGGGGTCTGTTTGATGGCACTGTTATGGGGTGGGGGGGTCTGTGGATGGCACTGTTATGGGGTGGGGGGGGTCTGTGGATGGCACTGTTATGGGGTGGGTGGGGTCTGTGGATGGCACTGTTATGGGGTGGGGGGGTCTGTGGATGGCACTGTAATGGGGTGGGGGGGTCTGTGGATGGCACTGTTATGGGGTGTGGATGGCACTGTTATAGGATGGGGGGTCTGTGGATGGCACTGTTATGGGGTGGGGGGGTCTGTGGATGGCACTGTTATGGGGTGGGGGGGTCTGTGGATGGCACTTTTATGGGGTGGGGGGGGTCTGTGGATGGCACTGTTATGGGGTGGGGGGGTCTGTGAATGCCAGGGGGAGAGGTGAGAGGCACTATGATACTACTGGCACATTGGGGGGAGGCACTATGATACGGGCACATTATGGGGGGAGATGGCACTATGATACGGGCACATTATGGGGGGAGATGGCACTATGATACGGGCACATTATGGGGGGAGGTGGCACTATGATACGGGCACATTATGGGGGGAGGTGGCACTATGATACGGGCACATTATGGGGGGAGATGGCACTATGATACGGGCACATTATGGGGGGAGATGGCACTATGATACGGGCACATTATGGGGGGAGGTGGCACTATGATACGGGCACATTGGGGGGGAGATGGCACTATGATACCGGCACATGGGGGGAGGAGAGAGGCACTCCGCACTTGATACTGGCACATGATTATGGGGACACTTACTGGCACATTATTGGGTGGCACTGTGGGGGCATCTACTGAGGCCACAAAGAAGGGGTATTTTATATGGGGGGCTCTGTGTGGTACTAGTATTATCAGGGGTAGTTTCTACAGTATAGTATTGGGGAGCACAGCGGCACAGTATTGGGGGTGTTAGGATGATTTGTCCAGAAGATGGGAGGATGATAGAAAAGTAGTAAACTAAGATTTTTTTTTTTTTTGTCAAGCTGCAGAGATGAAAAATGGCTGAAAACTGGTGTCTGGTCTGAAGATCTGAAAGGAGAAGATGAGGAAAGAGAACATCTACAAGAGACGTCACTGGATGTAAGAGGTATGAGGCTGTATTACCCTGTATGTTTTGTAGTGATAGGAGCAGGGGTCATAGCAGGGGTCATCGCGGTCATATAGGGTGCGACCGTGACTGGGAGGTGGAGGTTCAGACAAACTGACGCGGTCTGACTTTGTTTCTTACACCGTGCGTTCACACAATTATGTACAGGATTCGTAGGATTCGAGATTCGAAAGATTCGATATATTCGAGAACCTTTTCGGATTCGGATTCGGATTTGGATTCGAAAAAATTTGGATTCGTCCCACCTCTAGTTAAAACATACTTTCTACCTAACTTTCATAACTCTAAAACCATACATCACATTCACATAAAAATTACATATTCACAATCAATCCATTCAGGGGAACAACATATTACAAAATGGCATGACTCAGACCAGGGGTTGAAAAGTTAGTAAAAGTATCTTTTGGGCCCTGGCTGGCAGCATGGCAATCTGGCTCAAGCAGGTTTTACAGAGACAATACATCCCCACAATGCATCATGGTTTCCTCCTCTCTGCCCTGGAGACACCCGAGGCGTAATCCAATTATCTCTCAAGACAAAGAGAAATCACCAATACACATGTGCAGACAACAGGACAGACATCACCCTTTAAACACACAATGGGACAATGGCACAATAGAAACACACCCAGCATTTTCCTCCCAAGCTGACAAGTTACACTTATTATAAATTGTTACAACTTTGAGAGTTTACATTGGCCATACATATAACTAACATCAATTTAAACAGTATAACTTGGGGACAAACCTATCCAAAATTCACTTGAATAGGTTCAGAGGTTTAAAAGTTAGTATATGGCCCATAATCCTGGGGCAAGAGGCCAGCAGCCAGGCCTCTCCAAAACCCAATGGCGAGGTTGGTTTCGCCACACATCTCCCCCCCCCAGGGAAGACTAACCAGATACCTGACCTCACGCCGGTCGGTACCTGAGTTAGTCTGGCAGCCCACCCACAACCAAATACTGGACCTGTTGAATTTAGTAGCCTGTCTCTGTCCAGTGAATCCACCAAGGTTATGTTGGAAGCTGGTACTCCCGGTCTCTGTGTTGCTCCCTGGCTTGGAGTGGAGGTTGCTTTGTGGGCAGGTATCAGCGGTACTCTGCCCTGGAGCCAGTGTTACCATAGAAGAAGCCTGGTAGGAGCCTGGTTGTTGGAGGGGGAGACCGACTGTCTCCCCTTTGGATACCCAGCTTTGCTGCTGGAGGGGGAGACCGACTGTCCCTACCCCCTGTGCTGTAAGTGCAGAGACAACGGTCCCATCTGTACTGTTGTGGGGCTTACTGTCTCCCCCTGGTGCGTTAAGCTGCCGCTGGGGAGAGGGGGTAACGAGCTCCTCTCCCATACATACTTCCAGCCGCTGGGGAGGGCGACCGACCATCTCCGCTCCCAATACAGTGTCCTGCTGCTGGGGAAAGGAGACTGGGCTCTCTCTTCCCTGCTGGACACTCTGCCGCTGGGGGACAGGACCGACTGTCTCTGCCCCCTGTAACTCCGCCTGCCGCTGGGAAAGGGAGACTGGGCTCCCAATTCCCAATAATTCATACGGCCGCTGGGGAATGGAGACTGGGCTCCCAATTCCCAAAAAATCATGCTGCTGCTGGGGGGCAGGAACAACTACCTCTGCCCCCTGTAACTCAGCCTGCCGCTGGGGAGGGAGGACGCTGCTCTCCTCTCCCTGCATTTCACACTGCCTTCCCGGCATATCACTCTGCTGCTGGGGGGCAGGAACAACTACCTCTGCCCCCTTTAACTCAGCCTGCCGCTGGGGAGGGAGGACGCTGCTCTCCTCTCCCTGCATTTCACACTGCCTTCCCGGCATATCACTCTGCTGCTGGGGGGCAGGAACAACTACCTCTGCCCCCTGTAACTCAGCCTGCCGCTGGGGAGGGAGGACGCTGCTCTCCTCTCCCTGCACTTCACACTGCCGCTGGGGAATGGAGACTGGGCTCCCAATTCCCTGCACTTCACACTGCCGCTGGGGAATGGAGACGGGGCTCCCAATTCCCTGCTGGACACTCTGCTGCTGGGGAGAGGAGACTGAGCTCCCTCTGTCCCGCAACTGTAACTTAAGATGGAGGTCCACCCAACGTGGCAGCTGACCGTCACCTTCTGCCCGGTATAGTAGGGTCTTGAACACTAGACTCCCCACGAACTTCACGTATTTCTCAGCTGGATTGGGTCCGAAGAAGTTCAGCCGCAACCACATCATACGGTCAAATTCTTCGACAGAGTATCTGTACTCCACTGCTGGTTCCATCCTGGTGCTTTTAGGGTTGCTGTACTGAGACATGCGTTGCCCTTAAGTTGTAAAATCCAAAGAAATGGTGTCTCCTGTAGCTGTCCTTCTGGCTGTAGGAACGATCCCGCTGCTTGCCACCAATGTAACGGACCGTTTCAGCAGATAAGGGGTTAAAATCCGTTTAGGCGATGTGCCCCTTTCTGAGAGACAGGCCCAGCTACTGCAGAACACCAATGTCCCGAACTGGATACAAAGTAGCACTCCAAACTGGAACCTCACGAATAGCTGCTAGCAGACGAACAGGAATCAGCTTACACTCCTGGCAATCAGTCTCTAACAGCATACAGCGGATCCCCCCCAATAACGAGACAAGGCTCCGTGTTGAGGGTCAAGCAGTGGTCTGAGGTGCTAGCACACCCAGCCTGGTTTTATTACAGTCTTTTAAAATACAGGACCGCCCACAGGGAGGTATAAAACAACCAATCACATATCAGTTACATCCCACATATTCCCTCCCCTTATCCTGAGAGGAAACTCAATTACACATACAGTTAAAACATACTTTCTACCTAACTTTCATAACTCTAAAACCATACATCACATTCACATAAAAATTACATATTCACAATCAATCCATTCAGGGGAACAACATATTACAAAATGGCATGAATCAGACCAGGGGTTGAAAAGTTAGTAAAAGTATCTTTTGGGCCCTGGCTGTCAGCATGGCAATCTGGCTCAAGCAGGTTTTACAGAGACAATACATCCCCACAATGCATCATGGTTTCCTCCTCTCTGCCCTGGAGACACCCGAGGCGTAATCCAATTATCTCTCAAGACAAAGAGAAATCACCAATAGAGTTGAGCGAACACCTGGATGTTCGGGTTCGAGAAGTTCGGCCGAACTTCCCGGAAATGTTCGGGTTCGGGATCCGAACCCGACCCGAACTTCGTCCCGAACCCCATTGAAGTCAATAGGGACCCGAACTTTTGGGCACTAAAAAGGCTGTAAAACAGCCCAGGAAAGAGCTAGAGGGCTGCAAAAGGCAGCAACATGTAGGTAAATCCCCTGCAAACAAATGTGGATAGGGAAATGAATTTAAAAAAAATTCTAAAAATAAAAATGACCCAATATCAATTGGAAAGAGGTCCCATAGCAGAGAATCTGGCTTCACGTCAGCAGAGAATCAGTCTCTTCATGCCATAGCAAAGAATCTGGCTTCATATCAGCACAGAATCAGTCTCTTCATGCCATAGCAGAGAATCTGGCTTCATGTCAGCACAGAATCAGTCTTTATGTCATAGCAGAGAATCAGGCTTCACGTCACCCACCACTGGAACAGGCCACTGTCACACATTTAGGCCCAGGCACCCAGGCAGAAGAGAGAGGTCCCGTAACAGAGAATCTGGCCTTATGTCAGCGCAGAATCAGTCTTCATGTCATAGCAGAGAATCAGGCTTCACGTCACCCACCACTGGAACAGGCCACTGTCACACATTTAGGCCCAGGCAGAGGAGAGAGGTCCCGTAACAGAGAATCTGGCCTTATGTCAGCACAGAATCTGTCTTCATGTCATAGCAGAGAATCAGGCATCACGTCACCCACCACTGGAACAGGCCACTGTCACACATTTAGGCCCAGGCACCCAGGCAGAGGAGAGATGTCCCGTAACAGAGAATCTGGCCTTATGTCAGCACAGAATCTGTCTTCATGTCATAGCAGAGAATCAGGCATCACGTCACCCACCACTAGAACAGGCCACTGTCACATATTTAGGCCCAGGCACCCAGGCAGAGGAGAGAGGTCACGTAACAGAGAATCTGGCTTCATGTCAGCACAGAATAAGTCTTCATGTCATAGCAGAGAATCAGGCTTCACGTCACCCACCACTGGAACAGGCCACTGTCACACATTTAGGCCCCGGCACCCAGACAGAGGAGAGAGGTCCTGTAACAGAGAATCTGGCCTTATGTCAGCACAGAATCTGTCTTCATGTCATAGCAGAGAATCAGGCATCACGTCACCCACCACTGGAACAGGCCACTGTCACACATTTAGGCCCAGGCACCCTGGCAGAGGAGAGAGGTCCCGTAACAGAGAATCTGGCTTTATGTCAGCACAGAATCTGTCTTCATGTCATAGCAGAGAATCAGGCATCACGTCACCCACCACTGGAACAGGCCACTGTCACACATTTAGGCCCAGGCACCCAGGCAGAGGAGAGAGGTCCCGTAACAGAGAATCTGGCCTTATGTCAGCGCAGAATCAGTCTTCATGTCATAGCAGAGAATCAGGCTTCACGTCACCCACCACTGGAACAGGCCACTGTCACACATTTAGGCCCCGGCACCCAGACAGAGGAGAGAGGTCCTGTAACAGAGAATCTGGCCTTATGTCAGCGCAGAATCAGTCTTCATGTCATAGCAGAGAATCAGGCTTCACGTCACCCACCACTGGAACAGGCCACTGTCACACATTTAGGCCCCGGCACCCAGACAGAGGAGAGCGGTCCTGTAACAGAGAATCTGGCCTTATGTCAGCGCAGAATCAGTCTTCATGTCATAGCAGAGAATCAGGCTTCACGTCACCCACCACTGGAACAGGCCACTGTCACACATTTAGGCCCAGGCAGAGGAGAGAGGTCCCGTAACAGAGAATCTGGCCTTATGTCAGCACAGAATCTGTCTTCATGTCATAGCAGAGAATCAGGCATCACGTCACCCACCACTGGAACAGGACACTGTCACACATTTAGGCCCCGGCACCCAGGCAGAGGAGAGAGGTCCCGTAACAGAGAATCTGGCCTTATGTCAGCACAGAATCTGTCTTCATGTCATAGCAGAGAAACAGGCATCACGTCACCCACCACTGGAACAGGCCACTGTCACATATTTAGGCCCAGGCACCAAGTCAGTGGTGTAGTACAGTCGATATGAACCACATGAAGTTTCACCAAATATCCAGTCTGCAGGTTTGCAATAGGGTCATACCAATATACAGGAGCTGCAGCAATGATCACTTGTTAAATATAGTTCCATATATTCATAAGCTGTTAGCAGAGAGTCAGGACATGCTAAATAAACCTCTTCAAATGTGCTATTAGATAACAGAAAAGTTTTAACAGACAGAGTCTTTACAGTGGACTCTTCCAGAAAGCCCCCTGTGTATTCTGCTACTTGGTTTGGTCTCCTCAGTGCAGACATTTACTGTGAAGGAGGTAGGATCTCTGTCTAAGTTCTCTAAAGCTAAAGTTCATTTATCTATTGTAAAAAGTTATAATATATACCCATAATAGTTCTGTAGAATGTAAAGAGGTGACTGTATGTTTTTTAGCAGCCTTTAAACCCTGCAGCACATGCTAGGCTGAGTAGATGATGTACAGTTAGAGAGCCATGTGTTCTTCCTAAAATGGCTGCAAGACATGCTGTATTCCAGGTCACCCTGCTGCAATATCTTTGTAAATGATTTTCTCTTGTTCATTTTTCTGTATGCTTTGTTATATCCTGTAACATGTATGTGGGAATGTAATATAATGACTGCCTGTTATGATATAGGTGGGCTGGTGACCTGGCTGTATACCACATAGTGGCAGTGTTTCCCTGTTGTATTACAGGCTCCAGCCAAGTGCACTCCACCTCAATAAAGCTTTAAACCACAGAAGACCTGAGTGTCGTCCCTTAGAGTCCACTTAGAGTTTATGCCTGGAGGAGCTGGTGACCGAGTGAGTGTGAAAGCTGGAGGTGTCGCAGATGGTGCAAGGAAAAGAGGGTTACATTTGGTGCCGTGACTCGGATGTCATCATTCTGCTCAAAGTGACCAGTGAAGATACCTAAAGTCACCAGTGTGCGAGTTCTGAGGTGATTGTGCCACGGCGGAGCTGCTAGGTGGCAGATTGACCTTATTAGCGGTTTATATCCTCTCAGGAATAGAAGATGAGTGGACGAGCCAGAGCCCGCGGAAGAGCACGTGCCAGGGGGCAGCCCAGCCAAGGACAGCCTGGACAGGAGCAAGAGGCTCAAGAACCTAGACGCATTGAAAGACCCCAGCAGCCACCAGCCGAGCCTTTGCTTGTGGGAAGAGGGCGCCAGAGAGGCCCGCCAGTAGTGGAGAGACCTCCGACTGATGTTCTGCAGCTTTCAGCTGGATTTCAGGACATATCCCTCGGAGAACGGGGTGGCCGCAGGCGTGACTTCCATGACCTTGGAGTGAACACCCGGCAGACCATTGAATAGAAATGTGAGACCTGTTTTTTTTTGCACTGTGTGACAGGTTAAGGTTTAATCTCAGAATCAGACTTCTATCTGCACGGTAGCGTGTGTCTTAGGTTTTTCTGAATGACACTATCAATACCTTCAATGTAAGATATCCTTTTTGGGATAGATTTCAAGTAGGCCTCAAATACCAGAAACTAGTTATTTTGAGAATGGCAAATTTGGGAATAGTTTTTCAACCCAGAAAAAAAAATGTGCTTTTACGGTCACTACAAATAACTTGAGCAGCTAAAACAGTACAGATTTGCTTGAATAGAAATGTGAGACCTGTTTTTTTTGCACTGTGTGACAGGTTAAGGTTTAATCTCAGAATCAGACTTCTATCTGCACGGTAGCGTGTGTCTTAAGTTTTTCTGAATGACACTATCAATACCTTCAATGTAAGATATCCTTTTTGGGATAGATTTCAAGTAGGCCTCAAATACCAGAAACTAGTTATTTTGAGAATGGCAAATTTGGGAATAGTTTTTCAACCCATAAAAAAAAGTGTGCTTTTACGGTCACTACAAATAACTTGAGCAGCTAAAACAGTACAGATTTGCTTGAACAGAAATGTAAGACCTGTTTTTTTTTGCACTGTGTGACAGGTTAAGGTTTAATCTCAGAATCAGACTTCTATCTGCACGGTAGCGTGTGTCTTAGGTTTTTCTGAATGACACTATCAATACCTTCAATGTAAGATATCCTTTTTGGGATAGATTTCAAGTAGGCCTCAAATACCAGAAACTAGTTATTTTGAGAATGGCAAATTTGGGAATAGTTTTTCAACCCAGAAAAAAAAGTGTGCTTTTACGGTCACTACAAATAACTTGAGCAGCTAAAACAGTACAGATTTGCTTGAATAGAAATGTGAGACCTGTTTTTTTTTTGCACTGTATGACAGGTTAAGGTTTAATCTCAGAATCAGACTTCTATCTGCACGGTAGCGTGTGTCTTAGGTTTTTCTGAATGACACTATCAATACCTTCAATGTAAGATATCCTTTTTGGGATAGATTTCAAGCAGGCCTCAAATACCAGAAACTAGTTATTTTGAGAATGGCAAATTTGGGAATAGTTTTTCAACCCAGAAAAAAAAGTGTGCTTTTACGGTCACTACAAATAACTTGACCAGCTAAAACAGTACAGATTTGCTTGAATAGAAATGTGAGACCTGTTTTTTTTTGCACTGTGTGACAGGTTAAGGTTTAATCTCAGAATCAGACTTCTATCTGCACGGTAGCGTGTGTCTTAGGTTTTTCTGAATGACACTATCAATACCTTCAATGTAAGATATCCTTTTTGGGATAGATTTCAAGTAGGCCTCAAATACCAGAAACTAGTTATTTTGAGAATGGCAAATTTGGGAATAGTTTTTCAACCCAGAAAAAAAAGTGTGCTTTTACGGTCACTACAAATAACTTGACCAGCTAAAACAGTACAGATTTGCTTGAATCGAAATGTCAGGTCTATTTTTTAGGCGCTGGGTGACAGGCTCAACTTGCCCCTGATGTAGTATATGGCCAAAAAATAACCACACTGTTGATGGTTAAATGCACTTGGGTGACACAGGCTCAGCCTGCACCAGATGTAGTATATGGCCAAAAAATAATCAGACTGTTGATGGTTAAATGCACTTCGGTGACACAGGCTCAGCCTGCAGCTGATGTAGTATATGGCCAAAAAATAACCAGACTGTTGATGGTTAAATGCACTTCGGTGACACAGGCTCAGCCTGCAGCTGATGTAGGATATAGCACAAAATAACCACACTATTGATGGTTAAATACACTTGGTGATAGCTTGTGCTGGCGCACCACAAGTCACAAAATGGCCGCCGATCACCCCAGAAAAAAAGTGCTAAAAACGATCTGGGCAACCTCAAAAAAGTGAGCAAGTCAATACTAGCACTTCAATGATCCACAGCTGCAGATCGATCACAGAATGAAGTCTTTTGGAGGAGTTAATCACTGCCTAATCTCGCCCTAACGTCGCAGCTGCAACCTCTCCCTATGCTTGAATCAGCAGAGTGACGTGCAGCGCAACGTGACCCAAGCTTATATAGAGGCTGGGTCACATGCTGCACTGGCCAATCACAGCCATGCCAATAGTAGGCAAGGCTGTGATGGCCTCTTGGGGCAAGTAGTATGACGCTTGTTGATTGGCTGCTTTGCAGCCTTTCAAAAAGCGCCAAGAAAGCGCCGAACACCGAACCCGAACACAGACTTTTACGAAAATGTTCGGGTTCGGGTCCGTGTCACGGACACCCCAAAATTCGGTACGAACCCGAACTATACAGTTCGGGTTCGCTCATCCCTAATCACCAATACACATGTGCAGACAACAGGACAGACATCACCCTTTAAACACACAATGGGACAATGGCACAATAGAAACACACCCAGCATTTTCCTCCCAAGCTGACAAGTTACACTTATTATAAATTGTTACAACTTTGTGAGTTTACATTGGCCATACATATAACTAACATCAATTTAAACAGTATAACTTGGGGACAAACCTATCCAAAATTTACTTGAATAGGTTCAGGGGTTTAAAAGTTAGTATATGGCCCATAATCCTGGGGCAAGAGGCCAGCAGCCAGGCCTCTCCAAAACCCAATGGCGAGGTTGGTTTCGCCACAATGAGAAAAAATTTAACCTTGATGGTTCTGATGGTTTCCAACGTTACTGGCATGACAAGCAGATCCCATCTGAGATGTTTTCTACGCGCCACAGTGGAGGGGGCGCCATAATGGTCTGGGGTGCTTTTTCCTTCAGTGGAACAATGGAACTTTAGGAAGTGCAGGGCCATCAAACGGCTGCTGGCTATGTCCAGATGTTGCAGAGAGCATTCCTTATGACTGAGCGCCCTCGCCTGTGTGGTAACGACTGGGTTTTTCAACAGGACAACGCTAAAGTACACAATGCCCGCAGGACAAGGGACTTTTACAGGAGAATAACATCACTCTTTTGGCCCATCCTGCGTGTTCCCCTGATCTAAATCCAATTAAGAACCTTTGGTGATGGATGGCAAGAGAAGTTTACAAAAATGGACAACAGTTCCAGACAGTAGATGGCCTTCGTGCGGCCGTCTTCACCACTTGGAGAAATGTTCACACTCACCTCATGGAAACGCTTGCATCAAGCATGCCGAAACAAATTTTTGAAGAGATAAACAATAACGACGGAGCTACTCATTACTGAGTTCATGTTTGGAAGTTGGATTTCTGTTTTGGGGGGGTTTAGTTTTTTTTTGGAGGTGTGGTCCTAAACTTTTGATCAGCTGAAAAACAGCCTGTTTCAGTTTATTCGTTGTTTTTGTTAAATCGAATGCTCAAAAAATGTTTTGTCTTACTCCCATTTCTTCTTGTTGCATGTTGAAGCTCTACTTGGAACCTTGTTAAGATCCAGCCATGCTAAATATTATTTTTTACAATTTTTCAAGTGGTCTTAAACTTTCGATCAGGACAGTATGTATATATATATATATATATATATATATATAAATAACAAAAAACGAGGCAGCACTCCAGACGTAAGGTGAAAAAAATGGATCCTTTAATCCCCTCAGCAACGTTTCAATCGCTCAATGCGATCTTTATCAAGATAAAGATCGCATTGAGCGATTGAAACGTTGCTGAGGGGATTAAAGGATCCATTTTTTTCACCTTACGTCTGGAGTGCTGCCTCGTTTTTTGTTATTTATATTCATGGATGGTCGTTTGAGCCTGCGGCTTTGAGGATTTTTTGCACCCTTGCCTTTGGTCTTGTGCTGCTGGTCTCTGCTTTTTGTGTTCTATATATATATATATATGTGTGTATAGATGTGCCTTTGGCATCTATACACATATATTCTATAAAAATGTGGCCAAAATCTGTCCCCATGTGAGAGTGCCCCCCCCCCTTTTCCTGCATTCCAGCAGGAGGTGAAGATGTCACCAGATGGCTGGACAATTATGTCCAGCTTCTGGTGACTTCAAAAGGCATAGGATCAATAAAGATCCGATGCCTTTTGGTTAACTATCTCCAGCTCTGCTGGGGATAGTTAGCATAACAGAGAGAGGGAAACAAACATCCCTCCCTCTGTTTTCTGCATACCTCCGGCGCGATAATTATCGTACAGCGGGGTATGCAGATGCAATACAGGCGAAGGATCAAAGCATTCCTCTGCCTGGAAGCGAGCGGCGCAGTCCGGAGAGGCGTGTGTAGGGACGCGCGGGCTGGTGCGGTGACGTCATATCGCCGCACCGGCCCACGTGTCCTTGCCTGAGGCGCGCATGCTGCTCTGGAGGCACTGCGCTCTTCAGTTTTGGAGCTAGCAGCTCGGTACAAGAGAGGATCATCCCCTGGACAGTGAGCAAGAGAATCAACCCCTGGACAATGAGCAGATCAGCATAAGTATCTTATAACCCTATACCACCAACGGTTAACCCTTTGGTCCCCATATTACCACCCTATACCACCAACGATTCCCCTGCATTTGACCCCTTCCTTCACTATACCTGCATTAACCCCTGCATTCCCTTGTATCACAGATCCCTATACCACCAACGCATTAACCCCTGCATTCCCCTGTATCAGAATCCCTATACCACCAATGCATTAACCCCTGCATTCCCTTGTATCAGAATCCCTATACCACCAACGCATCAACCCCTGCATTCCCCTGTCATCCCTATACCACCAATGCATTACCCCCTGCGTTCCCCTGTATCAGCATTCCTATACCACCAACGCATTACCCCTGTATTTCCCAATACCATCAACGCCTTTCTGTTCCCCTACCCTGTATTATTGTGTATTTAACCCCTTGTACCGGATAGGGATAGTATATTGCCAGGTTGGGTGGGCTGCTGTTATATGAGTAATTGTAGTTAGATTCTGGGGAGGACTTGGAATTGTGTTAGCGTAGTTAGGACCGTATTAGTGTGTTGTTGCAGTGTGATTATATTATATTGCTGTGTGCTGCTATAAATATGTATATCTATTCCATTGATATAAATATATATAGTTATAAGCAATAATTAGACTGTAAAATTGTAGTGTGTTAATAAATACCTATTATTTAAGCACAGCGTGTAGTCTTTTTGTTGTAGTAGGCGCCGCAGCAATAGCCGCAGGTATTTTAGTATAGAGTAAGGTAATCAGTGTATTTGTATTTTAGGTATAAATAGGTGGAGTCATCACTAGAGGACTCGCGCCTATTTATAAATATTAATTATTGAGATTATCCAAAATATCAATAATTAATATTCCCCTTAACAGATACGACTTAAAATAACATAACATACGCAAAAGTAAAAAATAAGTAGGAGGTTAAGGAGGCGGTGGATGTGGCGGTGTAGGTGGAAGCGGCGGTGGAGGAGGAGGAGGTTAGCCAACACTGGTTTTTGGTTTTAATTATTATTTTTTGTTTAAATTAGGGTACACCCCAAAACATTGGGAAATATAACCTTTAATAACCCCCTCCAGCCGTGCTAAACAAATGTTCAGACAATACACTGACTGCAGGGCAAGGCCAGAACCTCTAAGGCGTAAAAAGCAAGCTCAGGCCATGTGCCCAATTTGGAGACCCAGAAGTTGAAGGGGACAGACCCATCAGTCAGTACGTGTAGGCATGTGCACACATACTGCTCCACCATGTCGCACATCCCCGTGATGTCCACGATCCAATTGGATATCTGCTCTATCAACTTTTGATGTTCTTTTCTGCGCCTACCATGTTGATCACGGTTAGCGGCGAATCAGGGTTCCACGCCGGAGAGGGAGCGTGAGAATAGGATACCACATCCAAAGGTGGTCAATGACTGCAATGTGGTCGAGCTGAAATGTGGGACAAGTTATTAAAGCAGAAGGATCGAATGAAAGGGCCAATTAAAGATGAATTTTTGAAATTTAAGTCCCTGTCACCTATGCAGAGCAGGGGTTTTTCATCGGCAAATATGGGTTAATGTAACCTACCAATGGAACAGATGATTTTAAAAAAATTTGGGCCCTGTCAACTATGCAGAGCAGGGGTTTATTCACTGCAAAACTGTATTCATGTCACCCACCAATTGACCAGACGATTTTTTGAAATTTAGGTCCCTGTCACCTATGCAGAGCAGGGGTTTAGTCACGGCAAAAATTTTAAAATGTCACCCAAGAATGTAACAGACGAATTAGTGAAATCTATTTCCTTGTCCAGTAGGTAGAGCAGGGGTATATCACAGCCATAAATCGGTGAATTTCACCCGACAATGTAACAGACAAATTAGTGAAATTTATTAACCTGTCCACTAGGTAGAGCAGGGGTATATCACAGCCAAAAATGTGGGATATGTAACCCAATAATGTATCAGAAAAATTAGTGAAATGACTTAAAATAAAATAAAATACGCAAAAATTAGCAAAAAATAATCTTGATGTATGAGGTGGAGGTCCATATGAAGTAGGAGGTTGAGAAGGCGGTGGACATAGCAGTGTAGGTGGAAGCGGCGGTGGAGGACGAGGTAGCCAACACTGGTTTTTGTTTTTTATTTATTTTATTTTATTAGTGTACTCCCCAAAATAGTGGGAAATATCAAAAATACAACAATGAGCAATTGCGCTGTATTATAACAATGGCTGGGTAAGGCTGGTATACATGTCTATTCTGCACAAGGTACGGACAAGTCCTGTGGGATCCATGCCTGGTTCATTTTAATGAACGTGAGCTTGTCCATACTGGCTGTGATAACTCCCTCTGCTGTACTAAACACACGTTCAGACAATACACTGGCTGCAGGGCAGGTCAGCACCTCCAAGGCATAAAGGGCAAGCTCAGACCAGTCAATTTGGAGACCCAGAAGTTGAAGGGGGCAGACCCATCATCCAGTATGTGTAGGCGTGTGCACACATACTGCTCCACCATGTTGGTGAAATGCTGCCTCCTGCTAAGATGTTTCGTATCAGCTGGTGGTGCTGGTTGTTGTGGCGTGCTGACAAAGCTTTTCCACATTTTGGCCATGCTAACCCTGCTTTTTGAGGTGCTGGTGGTGCCCCAGCTGCATTGGTGACCTCTTCCTCCTCCTCCTCTGCCTTCGCCTTGTGCTTCCACTATGCCCCTGCTCTCAGGTGGGAATGCCACCAGCAACGCGTCTACCAGCGTGCGCTTGTACTCGCGCATCTTACTATTAAGGACGATACATTGTCCTTGTAATGGTGATCCAGCATGGTGGCCACCCAGTAATGAGCACAAGTTAGAATGTGGGCAACTCGGCGGTCATTGCGGAGACACTGCAGCATGTAATCGCTCATGTGTGCCAGGCTGCCCAGTGGCAACGACAAGCTGTCCTCTATGGAGGTGTATCGTCTGTGTCCTCTGTATCCCCCCAGCCACGCACCGGTGATGGCCATGAGCTGGTTTGGGTGCCACCCTCCTCCTCCAACTCCTCCTCATCCTCCACCTCATCATCCTCCAGAACTGTGCCCTGGCTGGACAATTGTGCACCTGGCATTTGTGGTTGCAGGAACCCACCCTCGGAGCCACTTGTGAATGACTGGTCTGAAACCCTATGAAATGATCCCTCTTCCTCCTGTGCCACATCCTCTTCCATCATCGCTAGTGTTGAGCGCGGATATTCGATTAGCGAATTTTAAACTCGAATATCAGCACTTTGCTAATTCGCTAATTCGAATATTCTTTATTTTTTTTAAAGTTGTTCCCACTCCCCAAAAGCAGTTCTTCTTACATGTCCGGGGGACTCCGTGCTCCTTGCCCGCTCCAGTCAGTGCACGTTGGCGCGTCTACCGAGTGCCAGCTTCTCGTGCGCATGGAGCATCACCATGGAAACACCTCCATGCTAGAATATACTGTCTGATGTGAGAATCACGCATAAGATAAACTATATTGAAATAGTCTAAATGAGTACTGAATGGTTTTTTAGACGTCATAGATGTGATTTCTCACATTGGCTCACAGACAAAAAGCGGCTTGGTTAATGGAACATAACTTGTGGCCTTTGTGGGTCACATATAAGGCTATAGTTTAGCTTATGCAAACATTCTTCTTTCAAATATGCACGTTGAGCAAATCACATTAAAGCTTTAAGCATTTAGCATACCAATGGTTGACTTGGTAGAATTGTCGAATATTTAAAATATAGCATTATATTCGTAATTTACGGATATAGCACTATATTCTACCTATACCAAGAGAACACTATGGGATAGCCCTTATTCAATTATATTAAAGCGCATACTTAATGGAAACATTTGTAAAATGACATACATAAAATTTAGTACATATGGAAGAGAAATTATAATGATTCTTTAATATTCTTCATTACGTAAGTTATGCGAAAAATGTGTAATAAAATATGCGCGTGAATCGATTCGGATAAGGCCTTTAAGTAAGCAACTACCTTATGTTGGCGGGCCTGGCAGATCGGTAGAATTTTCGAATATGGAGAATATACTGCTATATTTGTAATTTTAGAATATAGCGCTATCTTAGACA
Organism: Bufo bufo; assembly: GCF_905171765.1. Taxonomy (NCBI): domain Eukaryota; kingdom Metazoa; phylum Chordata; class Amphibia; order Anura; family Bufonidae; genus Bufo; species Bufo bufo. The sequence goes on from NC_053395.1 coordinate 88,990,678, forward strand.
TATTTTATAATTCTAGCAAGCCAACCAATAGGAAAGTTGGTTATACTCCGCTCTAAGTTGGATTTGCAATGTGAGAATATTACGTTGCCTATTTTTTGCAATAAATAGAATACTGAGTCATTCTATTTATTGCAAAAAATAGGCAAAGTAATATTCTCGCATTGCGAATCCAACTTAGAGCTGTCTACAGGCAACTTTCCTATTGGCTTCTTGCTTGATTTAACGAATATAGAGAATATAGCGCTATATTCGTATTCGTCATATTCGTTAATTCTAGACAGCCAAACAATAGAGAAGTTGCATATACCCCGCTCTAAGTTGTATGCACAATGTGAGCAATATTACTTAATCTTCTCGCATTGCGCATTCAACTTAGAGTGGGGTATAGCCAACTTTCCTAATGGTTGGCTTGCTAGAATTAATGAAGATAACGAATATAGCGCTATATTCTCTATATTCGTTAATTCTAGCAAGCCAATAGGAAAGTTGCCTATGGACAGCTCTAAGTTGGATTCGCAATGCGAGAATATTACTTTGCCTATTTTTTGCAATAAATAGAATACTGAGTAATTATTCTATTTATTGCAAAAAATAGGTAAAGTAATATTCTCGCATTGCGAATCCAACTTAGAGCTGTCCATAGGCAAATTTCCTTTTGGCTTGCTAGAATTAACGAATTGCTATATTCTTATTCGTTATATTCGTTAATTCTAGCAAGCCAACCATTAGGAACGTTGCCTGTACACAGAACTAAGTTGGATTCGCAATGCGAGAATATTGCTTTGCTTTTTTTGTTGTTGCAATAAATAGAATAATGACTCAGTATTCTATTTATTGCAAAAAATAGGCAAAGTAATATTCTTGCATTGCGAATCCAACTTAGTTCTGTGTATAGGCAACGTTCCTAATGGTTGGCTTGCTAGAATTAACAAATATAACAAATCCGAATATAGCGCTATATTCTCTATATTCGTTAAATCAAGCAAGAAGCCAATAGAAAAGTTGCCTGTAGACAGCTCTAAGTTGGATTCGCAATGCGAGAATATTATAATAATGACTCAGTATTCTATTTATTGCAAAAAATAGGCAAAGTAATATTCTCGAATTTCGAATTCAACTTAGAGCTGTCCATAAGCAACTTTCCTATTGGCTTGCTAGAATTAACGAATATAGAGAATATAGCTAGGGTTGAGCGAACCCGAACTGTGAAGTTCGGGTTCATACCGAACTTTAGGATTTTTGGACCCCGGACCCGAACCGGAACATTTCAGTAAAAGTTCGGGTTCGGTGTTCGGCGCTTTCTCAGCGCTTTTTTAAAAGGCTGCAGAGCAGCCAATCAACAAGCGTTTAACTGTCTGACCTTAGAAGCCATCACAGCCATGCCTACTAAGGGCATGACTGTGATTGGCCAGTGCAGCATGTGACCCAGGCTCTATATAAGCTTGAGTCACGTAGCGCTGCACGTCACTCTGCTGTTACAAGTGTAGGGAGAGGATGCTGCTGGACTGGTGATTTCAGGGAGAGAATAGGAGAGAATCTAACTCAGCAATCTACATACAATTAGTTGTGTGGGTGCAGGGCACAATCTTTTTACCCTGCCCTGAGCCCATTGACCGAAAAAAAATAACTTTTATCCGTCTGCTAGTTAGGTGGGCGGCGGCAGTGGTGGGCATTTTATGCAAGCTCAGTGCACCAGCACTGCATCTGAGCTTTTGTGACATTCTAATCCAAGCTTGAAAAACTGCACTAATAATCTGGTTGTAAAAAATCACCCTTTTTTTGGCAATACACAACATCTAGTGCATTTGCAGGATTAGTCAGTGTGCAATTTTAGCTAGAAATACAGGCATAGCATAATTTTCAGTTTTTTTAAAACACAATTTTTTTTTACAAAATACACTATTTTACATCCCTAGCTGCATCTGGACGTGTGAAATTCAAACGTTATATACAGCTTTCATATTCTGTTAGTAAAAAAAAAAACTTTTTGGGCAATATACAAAATCTGGATTAGTCAGTGTGCAATTTAAGCTAGAAATACAGCCATAATTTTCTGGGCATTACCAGTAGAAAGAGGGAGGTGCTCATGCCGCTCTACAGAGCAGTAGTGAGACCTCATTTGGAGTATTGTGCTCAGTACTGGAGACCATATCTCCAGAAGGATATTGATACTTTGGAGAGAGTTCAGAGAAGAACTACTAAACTGGTACATGGATTGCAGGATAAAACTTACCAGGAAAGATTAATGGACCTTAACATGTATAGCTTGGAAGAAAGACGAGACAGAGGGGATATGATAGAAACTTTTAAATACATAAAGGGAATCAACAAGGTAAAAGAGGAGAGAATATTTAAAAGAAGAAAAACTGCTACAAGAGGACATAGTTTTAAATTAGAGGGGCAAAGGTTTAAAAGTAATATCAGGAAGTATTACTTTACTGAGAGAGTAGTGGATGCATGGAATAGCCATCCTGCAGAAGTGGTAGCTGCAAATACAGTGAAGGAGTTTAAGCATGCATGGGATAGGCATAAGGCCATCCTTCATATAAGATAGGGCCAGGGGCTATCCATAGTACTCAGTATATTGGGCAGACTAGATGGGCCAAATGGTTCTTATCTGCCGACACATTCTATGTTTATATGTTTTAAAAACACCCCTTTTTTTGCCAAAAAACACTATTTTACAGCAAGTGTGAAATTCAAGTTTAATATATACAGCTTTCATATTCTGTTAGTAAAAAAAATTACTTTTTGGGCAATATACAACATCTGGATTAGTCAATGTGCAATTTAAGCTAGAAATACAGCCATAATTTTATAGGTTTTTAAAAACACACTTTTTGGCCAAAATACACCATTTTACAGCCCTTGCAGAATCAGCACGTGTGAAATTCAAGAGTTATATACTGCTGTCATATTCAGTTATTAAGCAAACACCCGCAAAAAAAGGTTATTTGGCAGCCTTTGCTGCATATGTCATTGTGAGATACACCCTTTATACACTGCTCAAAAAAATAAAGGGAACACAAAAATAACACATCCTAGATCTGAATTAATTAAATATTCTTCGGAAATACTTTGTTCTTTACATAGTTGAATGTGCTGACAACAAAATCACACAAAAATAAAAAAATGGAAATCAAATTTTTCAACCCATGGAGATCTGGATTTGGAGTCACACTCAAAATTAAAGTGGAAAAACACACTACAGGCTGATCCAACTTTGATGTAATGTCCTTAAAACAAGTCAAAATGAGGCTCAGTAGTGTGTGTGGCCTCCACGTGCCTGTATGACCTGTATGACCTCCCTACAACGCCTGTGCTTGCTCCTGATGAGGTGGCGGATGGTCTCCTGAGGGATCTCCTCCCAGACCTGGACTAAAGCATCTGCCAACTCCTGGACAGTCTGTGGTGCAACGTGACGTTGGTGGATAGAGTGAGACATGATGTCCCAGATGTGCTCAATTGGATTCAAGTCTGGGGAACGGGCAGGCCAGTCCATAGCATCAATGCCTTTGTCTTGCAGGAACTGCTGACACACTCCAGCCACATGAGGTCTAGCATTGTCTTGCATTAGGAGGAACCCAGGGCCAACCGCACCAGCATATGGTCTCACAAGGGGTCTGAGGATCTCATCTCGGTACCTAATGGCAGTCAGGCTACCTCTGGCGAGCACATGGAGGGCTATGCGGCCCTCCAAAGAAATGCCACCCCACACCATTACTGACCCAATGCCAAACCGGTCATGCTGGAGGATGTTGCAGGCAGCAGAACGTTCTCCACGGCATCTCCAGACTCTGTCACATCTGTCACATGTGCTCAGCGTGAACCTGCTTTCATCTGTGAAGAGCACAGGGCGCCAGTGGCGAATTTGCCAATCTTGGTGTTCTCTGGCAAATGCCAAACATCCTGCATGGTGTTGGGCTGTAAGCACAACCCCCACTTGAGGACTTCGGGCCCTCATATCACCCTCATGGAGTCTGTTTCTGACCGTTTGAGCAGACACATGCACATTTGTGGCCTGCTGGAGGTCATTTTGCAGGGCTCTGGCAGTGCTCCTCCTGTTCCTCCTTGCACAAAGGCAGAGATAGCGGTCCTGCTGCTGGGTTGCTGCCCTCCTACGGCCTCCTCCACGTCTCCTGATGTACTGGCCTGTCTCCTGGTAGCGCCTCCATGCTCTGGACACCTGAGCCACTTGTGTGGGTTGTAGACTCCGTCTCATGCTACCACTAGAGTGAAAGCACCGCCAGCATTCAAAAGTGACCAAAACATCAGCCAGGAAGCATAGGAACTGAGAAGTGGTCTGTGGCCACCACCTGCAGAACCACTCTTTTATTGGGGGTGTCTTGCTAATTGCCTATAATTTCCACCTGTTGTCTATCCCATTTGCACAACAGCATGTGAAATTGATTGTCACTCAATGTTGCTTCCTAAGTGGACAGTTTGATTTCACAGAAGTGTGATTGACTTGGAGTTACATTGTGTTGTTTAAGTGTTCCCTTTATTTTTTTGAGCAGTGTATATTTGGTTTATATTCAGATATTTGAAATACCGCCATTTGGTGCACAAATCTTTAATTGGGGCCTAGTGTGGGTCAGGGCGTGTGAGATACACCCTTTAAATACAGGGTTTTTATTCAGGTATTTAAAATACAGCCATTTTGTGCACAAACCTTTAATTACGGCCTAGTGTGGGTCAGAGCGTGTGAGATACACCCTTCATATACAGGGGTTATATTGTTCTATTAATAAAACACACTTTTTTGGGCAAAATACACAGTTGTTGCGCCCTTGCAGTATCAAGACATTTGAAATTCCAGGGTTATATACTGTTGTCATATTCAGTTATTAAACAAACACCCGTTTGGGCAAAAAAAGTTTATTTGGCAGCCTTTGCTGCATATGTCATTGTTAGAGTTGAGCAGACACCTGGATGTTCGGGTTCGACGGGTTCGGATGAACTTCGGAAAAAATTTCGAGTTCGGGACCCGAACTTGACCCCGAACCCCATTGAAGTCAATGGGGACCCGAACTTTTGAGCACTAAAATGGCTGTAAAAATGTCATGGAAAGGGCTAGAGGGCTGAAAATGGCTTCAAAATGTGGTTAATAGCATGGCAAGTGCTCTGCAAACAAATGTGGATAGGGAAATGACTCAAAATAACATAAAATACGTAAAAATAAAAAATTATAATCTTGATCTAGGAGGACCAGGTCCATATGGAGTAGGAGGTTGAGGAGGCGGTGGATGGGGCGTTGTAGGTGGAAGTGGCGGTGGAGGAGGAGGAGGTAGCCTACACTGCTTTTTGGTTTTAAATTTATTTTAATTTTTTTAAATTAGTGTACACCCCAAAGCATTGGGAAATATAACCCTCCAGTCGTGCTAAACACACGTTCAGACAATACACCGGCTGAAGGGCAAGCCAGCACCTCCAAGGCGTAAAGCGCAAGCTCAGGCCATGTGCCCAATTTGGAGACCCAGAAGTTGCAGGGGTTGACCCCTGTCAGTTAGTTCGTGTAGGTGTGTGCATACTTACTGCCCCACCCACCATGTCGCACGTCCCCGTGATGTTCACGATCCAATTTGATATCTGCTCTATCAACTTTTGATGTTCTTTTATGCGCCTACCATGGTGATTACGGGTGGCGGTGAAACAGGGTTCCGGGCCGGAGAGGGAGCATGAGAAAAAGAGACCAAATTTAAGGGAGATAAATTTATTTAAAAAATTTGGGCTCAAGAAGAAATGTGGGAAAAGTTATTGAGGCGCAAATGTGGCACAAATTACAGAAGCCCAAATGTGGGCCAAAAGAGTCAAGCAGAATTATGGGAAAAGCTATTGAGGCGCAAATGTTGGCCAAAAGAGTATAGCGGAAATGTGGGACAAAGTATTGAAGCTTAAATGTGGTACAACTTGCTTATGTTTAAGCATTGAATCAAAGGAAGTGGCGCGCATCAATTAAATAAACATTTCAGAAATTGTATTCCCTGTCACCTATGCAGAGCAGGGGTTTATTCACGTCTAAAATTGTATAATGTCAACCCAAGAATGTAACAGAAAAATTACAGAAATTTATTAACCTGTCTACTTGGTAGAGTAGGGGTCTATGACAGAAAACAATTGTTTATTGTCACCCGAAAAAGTAAAATACAAATTATTGAAATGTATTAAGCAAGCTGTCAACTAGGTAGAGGAGGGGTATATTAAACCCAAAAATTGGTGAATTTGACCCTAAAATGTAACTGACAAATGTTTTTTTATTTTTTTACCGGTTTAATAGGTATAGCAGTGGACATCACACCCAAAAATTGCTGAATTTCACTATAAAATGTAACTGCCAATTATTATTTTTTTTCCCGGTCTACTAGTGTTAAAGGGGACATTAATTATTGATATTTATGTACATCTCAATAATTAATATTCATAAATAGGCGTGAGTCGTCTTATGATAGCTCCGCCTATTTATGCCTTACTTAACAACAAATCGCTACTGATTGCCTTACACTAATCACTAAACTAGCTGCATGCGCCTTACTATCACTATACTAGGGCGGCGACTAGTAAAAACACCATACACTGTATTATGAACAATAAGGAATATTTATTACACAATACAATTATTCAAATCTAACAAAACGCTATATCTATATATATTCATAGATCAATGGATATGAATATATATACATATAGAAGTACACACCGCAAAAAACACAATACAAACCTAACTACACTACACAGCACAATCCCATATTCCACCACCACACACTAGCTATACTTACAATAATACACTTACATACATCACAGTCTAATATTTGCTTATAATTATATATATCTATATCAATGGAATAGATATATATATTTATAGCAGCAGACAACAATATAAGTACACACACTATAACACACTAATACAGTTCTGACTACGCTAACACAGTCCCAATTCCTCCCCAGTATCTAACTATAATTACAATAATACACATACATACACTTTATCCGGAGTCCACCCAATCCTAACTATATACTATCCCTACGGGGAAATTACAAGGGGTAAATACAGACACTGCTGCAGCGGGGGTAAACAGGTTAGCCGGAAGGGGTATCCGGGGTAATACCAGGGTAGCGGGGTATATGAAGGATCCTGGGGGAACACAGGGGGATTAGGTATGATTACCAAGGGTACAGGGGTAAGGGTGTATGAGGGGAAACCAAGGGGAGCAGGGCTATAGGGGTACACAGTGTAGGGGAATCAGGGATCAGGGGAATCTGGGGATATAGTATATAGCAGGGGAATATATAGCAGGGGATTCTGGGGATAGTTGGTACTCAGCCATTTCCAGGAGCATGTGGCCGCATGTGGCCTCTCTTGACTCTTCCTTCAGGGAGCTGTTCCCATCCCATATGACTCTGATTGTAGTCCAGATTCCAAGAGACCCCTGTTCCTCGTTTCAATCTCCTATATCAGCCTCAGAAACAGCCCATCTCCCCCCCTCCTCAGGGATGTGACATCATAGTGTCACTGTGACGTATGCCTGCCAGTTGGCCCCCTGAGGCTAGCAGCACCACACGCCCAGCCATGTTACAAACATAAGGAGGGCAGAGCATAGTAACTAGGCTGATAAACTCAACAAAAGACCTTTGAAGTGACCAGCCACCTGGAGACATATCCACCCCCCTGCAGCAACTGGCTGAACGCTGTGCCTATGGGGGGAATTTAAGTATATATATATATATGTATATAGATACTTGGGGCGCATCTATATACATATATATACTCATTATAAACCTGGGGCATACATGGGCAGTTATAGGCCCATATATATATATATACCTGGGGGAGAGCCATGGCAGATACACATATATAGATGTTTGGGGCACATCTACCTGCATGTACATATACACAATATAAAAGGGCCAATATACATATATATTTAAATCCAAACTTCCCTCAACAATCCCCCTGTTGTCGCAATTCGACAATAAACTTTGGGGAAGTGTTGGGATATATTTGCCCCCTCAACCCCCCTCTTGGTAACAGTTCAGGAAGGACTGAAGTAATATGGCCCTTAGTTACCTAGTCATCACCCATAGCGCACTAACACCTCTGACCTGCCCTTCAACATAACCAGGCGTCTCCATCCACAGAATACACTGTCTTCTTCTCTGGAATTTACTTGCATCTTACATTATGATCCTCAGGTGTCAGCCACTCCTTATGTAGTCTATTTCTGACTCCGGAATGGCTTCACCTTCACTGTCTTTAGATCACTCCACTCAGCGACCGTGTTCTTTCTCTTTGCCAGTGTTGTTCTTCTGGCGTCCGTCACCCCCAATGTCAGTGCCAGTCTTTCGGTGTCAGTCACTCCCAATGATTCCAGAATGACTTTACCCTTAATCCATGTAGCACCTCCTTATGGGGTACGGACGGCCGTAGGCTGACCTTTTAACACAAGTACGACTTTCATCTTGATTGAAGACTCAGTTGTTGGAGAGGTTCTCCCATGGACAGATACGTAGGTTTTTACAAGGCAGGTCAGAATTTCTGGTAAGAGGTGATGTCATATAGTACCTAAATACTAACTGCGGGAAAGAACACCGCACTCACTGACATTCAGTCCAACCCTTACAAACGTCACCGTTCTTGAGGTTAAAGTGGCAAATGAACTTGGTAAAGGAGGGGGGGCCTGTCCTTAGGGAATCTACTCTTCCCCATTCACACAAAAACAGGTCACATCCCTCCCAACACCCCCAAATTCCATTAAATGTGTGTACCCATAGAGACTCATGCAACCTGGCATATCTCTCTACCTCCAAAGACACAGGTAGGTCGTAGACCCCCGTGTCAATGGGAAACGACTATAGGATGCAAATGTGTACAGTCCAATCATAGGCTGTCACACATTTGTACCTAGAGTGTCTATGAGTACACGATCGACCAACAAACAAAATCAATATATACAATACAATGTGCTATGGGGTTTCAGGGTAGTACAAGTTATACGTCCCGAACCCTCATAGGAAACAAAGTGTGTCCATACAATATTTGGCTACAGGAACAATGTTTGAGTTATGTCCCGAGCCTCCTCCTTCGGTTAGTTTGGTAAAGTTGTGTCTGGTTCTGGTGTATTTGGTCAATAAGTCCCTTGACCCTCCGATACACAGTCTAATGTAGATGACGATGACCAGAACCAGAAGAAGTTTCACTGGGTGAAACAAGTGAAAATAATCCCTTCCACCCGAACGTCTCCAAGTCTTTCTCCAGAGCCTGAGATAATGCTCCCGCTGGATTGTGGCACAGTCTTCCATCTCTAGAACACCTCTGAACAAAGGTTGCTTGATTGCCAAAATCCAGTGGGATCCTCTGGAGCCTCACAAGAGTGTCAGGGGAATAGCTGGTCTCTTCTGTGGCGTCATCTGGGTTTTTCCTCTGCTTCATATAAACACACCTATGGCAGAAGAAAATACCAGGCGCTCCTGGGAGATTTCTCCCCTCACGGTGCAATTAGATGTCAAAAATCCCAGCACCAATACCTTTAACCAATGAGTAGAGAAAGGTATTGGGCTGCCCTTTATCTCACAGGACCCCTCGTTATCCCAACACTGGTGTCTGAACACCCTACCTTCAGAGGATCGCGTCCTCTGCTAATAAGGATGGCCACCCTACTAGGTTAGGATAACTGAAGTACTGTGGACAAAGCACCATCTTGTTATTGATGGCAGCGTATCCCCGTCCACTCATGTGTATCCAGGCTGATTTCCCCCTGTGATCCCGTCTTGTGGAGGCCCGCAGAACCAATGGCATAGTCATGCCCCGGCTCCCCAGGACCCAACAACACAAGAACACAGTCCACACTCTGCTGCCAAACACTCTGCGTCCAATCCCTATCAGAGCTGTGCTACCTGACCGGACTAGAATTAAGTGCGCAGCACAACATTACACCAATGTTGTCTGTCCACCCCAGTCCCCAGCGCAACACAACCCTACCGAAAACCTTGAGCACAACAGTGTTATCTGTATCGATCTGAGACCCTGGCTGCCCAGAATAAAATCACATCATCCTTTGTGCAGGATTTCCCGTGTGAAATTATCTGCTCACGAACCTATACGTTCTCGATCCACAGTATAACACTGTTCCACTCCAAGGGGACACAGAATGAATCAAAAACAGCAGCGACCGGACTCACAGCAAGGAATGTAAACGACAAAAATCAGCATGGTGGAACACATTCGCAGACAAGGACTACCACCATCAACATCAAGAAAAATGTACAGTACTAACAGATAACAAAAACACACAACATGGACATACACAGGGAACAAACGGTGTAACAAATAGTAAAGGGGTGTCAAATGTTGCCTAGCCTAGCTTGGCCATTCTGACCCCTCAGCAGCTGGTGATGCTGCCGAGAGGTAACTCCTTTATGGCCAAGCTGACTAGACCCCACTGCACAACTTGTTACCTGGCTAATACTACTGTTGGACACATTGCAATTACTTGCACAAGGGCAATTCCTTGCAATGTGTCCTTTGTTCCCACACCTGAAACACGTGACTTGGTTTCCTGTCCTGTGTGTTATGTTCCTATCTGTTTTGCAGTGTCTCGCTATGTGACCTAGGCCACCACATGCAAAACATCTGTAGTTTGCTCTGCATGGCCCAGGTCCATCTACACTGCAGCCGTGCTCCCTTCTCCTGAATTGTACCATCCTCAGGGACGCACTCTTCACCACAGTTCTTTTTCCCAAAGTCAGGGAAAAATCTCTGTTAGTCTGGACAGGCTTAGTCAGATGATTTGACCGGTCACAGACTACTCTCCCACCTTTTTGCCCTGCACAGGGCAAACTTTTGGGAGATTCCGACCCTGACTTTACAGAAAAAGAAAGGGCCGGCACCAAATTGGTGATAACCTGTTGCATGCCAGACATTAGCTGGGACCTTACACCAACCTCAGCCTTCAATTTGGCTACCGTCACGTCAGTAGAGGCAGCCCGCTCCTTGAAGGCCTTGACCTCAGTATAAGACTGAGTCAACTTAGCCTCAATTTCCTCCTTCTGCCTCTGCAGCTCTACTAACTGTGACTCTATCCTAGCCACCTGCGCATCTCGGTCAACAGTAGACTGTACATTCTCCGCCAGCTGTGCCCGCAATGCCGAAACCTGGTCCGAACTACTAGCACAGCATTGGCAGTAAATGTTCGGAGGAATTGTCTCCGTTGACCGAGACACCAGCGCAACTTCCTTTGGCTTGCAGATGCTAACCTCAAATGTTTGCACAAGTTTGGCTAGCATCCGAAGCCGTTTGGTGGCCTTGTTCAACACCGTCCGTTTGTTAACACATAGCTTGTCGTAACTACAAGCCTGTGTTAACAAATCGGACCACAGCATTTCTGCTGACTTGTGAGTGGTGGGGAGGATGGGGTTAAATGTGCTGTGTTTAGCTAGCTAGTGTAGTGTGGAGAAGTCCATACTCACGTTTTGATGAGAGGCCATCTTCCTTGGTGCTGTCCTTTGTTGTCCCTTGTGTGCTGCGTGGAGGAGGTCCTGTAGTATCAGGAACGTCTTCTCCCGCTCAGCCGGACTTCTCTGTTCAGCTCCAATGGCGATGGTCCTCTCTTCAGTGATGTATGCGACGACTTCTCTCCAGTGTTCAGTGGGCGTGCAAGGCAATCAGAAAATCGTTAATACACAAATCAGAAAGATTTAAATTCTCTGCTGTAGAGATTGCTCTGTGTTTGGTTCTGATTGAACAAAACGCTTTACCTGTACGAACTATCAGGCAATGGACGCTCAGAATCCACTGAACGCGTCCCTCCCGCCTGACTAGTTCACAGCGTAAGCGATTTTTTTCACCAAAAACAAACACAGAAAACAAATTCCTAGCAGTGGGCCTGGCTCGCCAATGTTAAAGGGGACATTAATTATTGATATTTATGCACATCTCAATAATTAATATTCATAAATAGGCGTGAGTCGTCTTATGATAGCTCCGCCTATTTATGCCTTACTTAACAACAAATCGCTACTGATTGCCTTACACTAATCACTAAACTAGCTGCATGCGCCTTACTATCACTATACTAGGGCGGCGACTAGTAAAAACACCATACACTGTACTATGAACAATAAGGAATATTAATTACACAATACAATTATACAAATCTAACAATACGCTATATATATATATATATTCATAGATCAATGGATATGAATATATATACATATAGAAGTACACACCGCAGTATAGAAATGGTACTACAATAAACACAATACAAACCTAACTACACTACACAGCACAATCCCATATTCCACCCCACACACTAGCTATACTTACAATAATACACTTACATACATCACAGTCTAATATTTGCTTATAATTATATATATATCTATATCAATGGAATAGATATATATATTTATAGCAGCAGACAACAATATAAGTACACACACTATAACACACTAATACGGTTCTGACTACGCTAACACAGTCCCAATTCCTCCCCAGTATCTAACTATAATTACAATAATACACATACATACACTTTTTCCGGAGTCCACCCAATCCTAACCATATACTATCCCTACGGGGAAATTACAAGGGGTAAATACAGACACTGCTGCAGCGGGGGTAAACAGGGCAGCCGGGAGGGGTATCCTGGGGTAATACCAGGGTAGCGGGGTATATGAGGGATCCTGGGGGAACACAGGGGGATTAGGTATGATTACCAAGGGTACAGGGGTAAGGGTGTATGAGGGGAAACCAAGCGGAGCAGGGCTATAGGGGTACACAGTGTAGGGGAATCAGGGATCAGGGGAATCTGGGGATATAGTATATAGCAGGGGAATATATAGCAGGGGATTCTGGGGATAGTTGGTACTCAGCAATTTCCAGGAGCATGTGGCCACATGTGGCCTCTCTTGACTCTTCCTTCAGGGAGCTGTTCCCATCCCATATGACTCTGATTGTAGTCCAGATTCCAAGAGACCCCTGTTCCTCGTTTCAGGCTCCTATATCAGCCTCAGAAACAGCCCACCTCCCCCCCTCCTCAGGGATGTGACATCATAGTGTCACTGTGACGTATGCCTGCCAGTTGGCCCCCTGAGGCTAGCAGCACCACACGCCCAGCCATGTCACAAACATAAGGAGGGCAGAGCATAGTAACTAGGCTGATAAACTCAACAAAAGACCTTTGAAGTGACCAGCCACCTGGAGACATATCCACCCCCCTGCAGCAATTGGCTGAACGCTGTGCCTATGGGGGGAATTTAAGTATATATATATGTATATAGATACTTGGGGCGCATCTATATACATATATATACTCATTATAAACCTGGGGCATACATGGGCAGTTATAGGCCCATATATATATATATATATATATATACACACTGCTCAAAAAAATAAAGGGAACACTTAAACAACACAATGTAACTCCAAGTCAATCACACTTCTGTGAAATCAAACTGTCCACTTAGGAAGCAACACTGAGTGACAATCAATTTCACATGCTGTTGTGCAAATGGGATAGACAACAGGTGGAAATTATAGGCAATTAGCAAGACACCCCCAATAAAGGAGTGGTTCTGCAGGTGGTGACCTGACCACTTCTCAGTTCCTATGCTTCCTGGCTGATGTTTTGGTCACTTTTGAATGCTGGCGGTGCTTTCACTCTAGTGGTAGCATGAGACGGAGTCTACAACCCACACAAGTGGCTCAGGTAGTGCAGCTTATCCAGGATGGCACATCAATGCGAGCTGTGGCAAGAAGGTTTGCTGTGTCTGTCAGCGTAGTGTCCAGAGCATGGAGGCGCTATTAGGAGACAGGCCAGTACATCAGGAGACGTGGAGGAGGCCGTAGGAGGGCAACAACCCAGCAGCAGGACCGCTACCTCTGCCTTTGTGCAAGGAGGAACAGGAGGAGCACTGCCAGAGCCCGGCAAAATGACCTCCAGCAGGCCACAAATGTGCATGTGTCTGCTCAAACGGTCAGAAACAAACTCCATGAGGGTGATATGAGGGTCAGATGTCCACAGGTGGGGGTTGTGCTTACAGCCCAACACCGTGCAGGACGTTTGGCATTTGCCAGAAAACACCAAGATTGGCAAATTTGCCACTGGCGCCCTGTGCTCTTCACAGATGAAAGCAGGTTCACACTGAGCACATGTGACAGACGTGACACAGTCTGGAGACGCCGTGGAGAACGTTCTGCTGCCTGCATCCTCCAGCATGACCGGTTTGGCATTGGGTCAGTAATGGTGTGGGGTGGAATTTCTTTGGAGGGACGCACAGCCCTCCATGTGCTCGCCAGAGGTAGCCTGACTGCCATTAGGTACCGAGATGAGATCCTCAGACCCCTTGTGAGACCATATGCTGGTGCGGTTGGCCCTGGGTTCCTCCTAATGCAAGACAATGCTAGACCTCATGTGGCTGGAGTGTGTCAGCAGTTCGTGCAAGACGAAGGCATTGATGCTATGGACTGGCCCGCCCGTTCCCCAGACCTGAATCCAATTGAGCACATCTGGGACATCACGTCTCGCTCTTTCCACCAACGTCACGTTGCACCACAGACTGTCCAGGAGTTGGCAGATGCTTTAGTCCAGGTCTGGGAGGAGATCCCTCCGGAGACCGTCTGCCACCTCATCAGGAGCATGCACAGGTGTTGTAGGGAGGTCATACAGGCACGTGGAGGCCACACACACTACTGAACCTCATTTTGACTTGTTTTAAGGACATTACATCAAAGTTGGATCAGCCTGTAGTGTGTTTTTCCACTTTAATTTTGCGGGTGACTCCAAATCCAGACCTCCATGTGTTAAAAAAATGTATTTCCATTTTTTTTTTTGTGTGATTTTGTTGTCAGCACATTCAACTATGTAAAGAACAAAGTATTTCAGAAGAATATTTAATTAATTCAGATCTAGGATGTGTTATTTGTGTGTTCCCTTTATTATTTTGAGCAGTGTATATATATATATATATATATATATATATATACCTGGGGGAGAGCCATGGCAGATACACATATATAGATGTTTGGGGCACATCTACCTGCATGTACATATACACAATATAAAAGGGCCAATATACATGCATATATGTAAGGGCATATATACATATATATTTAAATCCAAACTTCCCTCAACAACTAGGTATAGCAGTGGTACTTAATAGAAGCGTAGTGTTAGCTCACCTATTCTATGCTTATGGTAGGGTGCCTCCAACCAGATCAGATACACCCAATCTGTGGAAAATAAAAGTATATAGTATATTGGTAGGTTGGGCACACCTCACTCGGATAAAATCTATATCGTTATACGATTTTATTACAGCAAGATTATAGATATAAAAACATGTATCTCTATTTAAAACATCATACAAATATATGTGCATATAACATAAAAACATTCAATGAGCTACAACATACGTCTGTTCAGATATATGTGTTAGACCCATATAGTATATATTGGTATATGAGGGGTGAACAAGTATCGTGTTTGTGTTTCCTTGATATGATAAGTTAATTGGTCACATCCCTCTCACACCAATATATTGTCACAGTTCCAAATAAACTAGATCGATGCATTCAAGAGAATCTTTTTCATTGATATAAATATTATATGAGATGAAAAATCTGTTCTTTTCTCTATTCAATAGAGGCTATCGTCGATATAATGAACTGTGCAAGGCTAGGCTACGATGTCCCCCTCCACACTGTATATATGTGACAGTAGCAAAGTACAAAGTTTGGTAACTCAAAACAGTCATAACGTTATATCCTTTAGACTGTAATTAGTGTACTGGTTTCGTTGTTATCTTTTAAGGTATCCAAAAATTTTAAACATTATCCACAGATTAAAACAGTATAATTGTAAATCTTGTATTCAGATGTCACTTTGATCCAAATGTTACATCAATATTCATATGTGTAGATATATCGATGTATTACTCACGTTTGGATGTCTTTTCTTTATAAATAGTGAGAGTGGCGATCCATAAGTATAAGCGTAATCGTGTGCAGTATTTTCTTATCTCCTTATCCTTGTGTTGTGGACGTTGTGGGGGGTTAGCTCTTCACCGTGGGTCATTCTCACAGATACGCCTTTAGGACACCAGGTTTCAGGTCCAAACAGTGTATTTATTGTGCACACTCCAACCAATACAGGTTATCATGAAGTCGCAGCTTCACCTAACACATGTGACATCCACATAAAATAATAAACACTCGCCCGTCCAGGCTCTAACTAAACATAAAGTTTCCTGACTCACCTAGGTCCCAGTTCACACCCTGTGAACTCATGCGGCTTTTGTCAGCCAATGTCCCACAGCCTCCTGGCTGTACAGAGCACAGTACGCCCACTGTCTCCAGTTCAGTATTTCTTGTGGGGGATTGGGGCTCAGTAGTCTGCCTGACTATGGCCCTGCGACCCTCCCAGGCGTCGCTGCATTCCCCAACTCCAGGCTATCTCCCAGCCTTGTGGTCCCTCAGCCTTGCCCAGCTGAGACCACACAGACAGAGCCTCCAGGCCTCTGTCCACAGGTAACACACTACCCCCTTTGACACTCTGGGAGGTGCCTTATGCCAGGCTGATTACCTCCAGCTTCTCTCACCTGTGGTGGAACAGGGGTGTGGACCGCACTATCCACCCCTTCCTTGCCTCTAACCTGAGTGAGACCTGCCACTGTCTCACAACGTATACTGAATATATCAGATGGCGGTGTATATAATCGCGGCGTCCCACGTGTGTATAATCATGTAGACTCCTGCTCTTTCTCGTCTCGCTCCTGCTTCGGGTACTCCGTTGTCAGTGTCCAGGTGTCGGCTGATTCGATGTTAGCACGAATAGTTATAATAGCAGTAGGCAGGAATTTTGGAAAAGGGAGTTGAGATATTCGTAAAAGTACTCCGGATCATTGCTTTATATCTATGTCATCTGTTTGGGGGTCCTATTGTACCATGTACCAGACGCGTTTCGGAGACACCTGTCTCCTTCCTCAGTGGTAAACAAAACCGTGATAGCAGTGGTACTTCACACCAAAAAATTGCTAAATTTCAGCAGAAAATTTTAATGACAATTTTTTTTTTTTTTTGTTACCCGGCCTACTAGGTATAGCAGTTATACATCACACCCAAAAATTTGTGAATTTCACCATAAAGTGTAAGATACAATTTTTTTTATTGTTTAACCCGTCTACTAGGTATAGCAGTGGTACTTCACACCCCAAAATTGTTGAATTTCAACTGAAAATGTAACTGACAAATATATTTTTTTGGTTAACCGGCCTACTAGTTATAGCAGTGGTACTATACACCCAAAAATTGGTGAATTTCACCAGAAAATGTTAATGACAATTTATTTTATTTTTAACCGGCCTACTAGGTATAGCAGTGGCACTATACACCCAAAAATTGGTGAATTTCACCCGAAAATGTTAATGATGATTTATTTTTATTTTTTTAACCGGCCTACTAGGTAGAGAAGTGGTACATCACACCCAAAAATTAGTGAATTTCACCATAAAATGTAAGAGACCATTTTTTTTTATTGTTTAACCTGTTTACTAGGTATAGCAGTGGTACTTCGCACCCAGAAATTGTTGAATTTCAACTGCAAATGTAACTGACAATTATCATTATTTTTTTATTGGCCTACTAGGTATAGCAGTAGTACTATACACCCAAAAATTGGTTCATTTCACCAGAAAATTACAATTTTTTATTTTTTTTTAACCGTCAAACTAGGTATAGCAGTGGTACTATACACCAAAAAATTGGTGAATTTCACCCGAAAATATTAATGACAATTTTTTTTTATTTTTTAATCGGCCTACTAGGTATAGCGGTACTACTATACACCCAAAAATTGGTTAATTTCACCAGAAAATGTAAATGACAAAGTAGTGAAATGATATAAAATAAAACACGTACAAAAAAAAAAAAATGGATTTATGAGGTGGAGTTCCATATGGAGTAGGAGTTTGAGGAGGCGGTAGACGTAGCGGTGTAGGTGGAAGCGGCGGTGGAGGAGGACGAGATAGCCAACACAGGTTTTTCGTTTTAATTTAATTTTGTAAAATTAAGGTACACTCCAAAAGAGTGTGAAATATCCAAAATACAAACATGAGCAATTGCGCTGCAGTATAACAATGGCTGCTTAGTGCCGGTATACATGTCTATTCTGCACAATGTACGGACAAGTCCTGAGGGATCCATGCCTGGTTCATTTTTATGAACGTGAGCTTGTCCACATTGGCTGTGGACAGGCAGCTGCGCTTGTCTGTGATGACGCTCACTGCCGTGCTAAACACACGTTCAGTTAATACACTGGCTGCAGGGCAGGTCAGCACCACCAAGGCATAAAAGGCAAGCTCAGGCCATGTGCCCAATTTGGAGACCCAGAAGTTGAAGGGGGCAGACTAGTCATTCAGTACATGTAGGCGTGTGCACACATACTGCTCCACCATGTTGGTGAAAAGCTGCCTGCTGCTAAGACGTTGCATATCAGCTGGTGGTGCTGGTTGTTGTGGCGTGCTGACAAAGCTTTTCCACATTTCGTCTATGCTAATCCTGCCTTCTGAGGTGCTGGCGGTGCCCCAGCTGCGTTGGCGACCTCTTCCTCGTCCTCTGCCTTCGCCTTGTGTTTCCACTGTGCCCCCGCTGTCAGGTGGGAATGCCACCAGCAGCGAGTCTTCCAGCGTGCGCTTGTACTCGCGCATCTTACGATCACGCTCCAGTGAGGGAATTAAGGACGGTACGGTGTCCTTGTAACGGGGATCCAGCAGCGTGGCCACCCAGTGATGGGGGAGGTGTATCGTCTGTGTCCTCTGTATCCCCCCATCCATGCACCAGTGATGGCCATGAGCTGGTCTGGGTGCCACCCTGCTGTGAACATGGTTCCTCCTCCTCCATCTCCTCCTCCTCATCCTCCACCTCCTCATCCTCCAGAACTGTGCCCTGGCTGGACAATTGTGTACCTTGGGTTTGTGGGTGCAGGAACCCACCCTCGGAGCCACTTGGGAATGACTGGCCGGAAACCCTACTAAATGAAACCTCTTCCTCCTCCTCCTCCTGTGCCACATCCTCTTCCATCATCGCCAGGAGTGTTTTTTCAAGGAGGCATAGAAGTGGGATAGTAACGCTGAGAACGGCGTTATTGGTACTGGCCATGTTGGTGGAGTACTCGAAACAGCGCAACAAGGAACACAGGTCTCGCATTGAGGCCCAGTCATTGGTGGTGAAGTGGTGCTGTTCCGCCGAGCGACTCACCCGTGCGTGCTGCAGCTGAAACTCCACTATTGCCTGCTGCTGCTCGCACAGTCTGGCCAGCATGTGCAAGGTGAAGTTCCACCTTGTGGGCATGTCGCATATGAGGCGGTGAGCAGGAAGGCCGAAGTTACGCTGCAGCGATGACAGGCGAGCAGCAGCAGGGTGAGAACGCCTAAAGAGCGCACAGATGGCGGGCACTTTATGCAGCAGCTCTGACATGTCGGGGTAATTTTAAAGAAATCTCTGCACCACCAAATTCAGCAAATGCGCCAGGCAAGGGATAAGTGTCAAACCGGCTAGTCCCAGAGCTGCTATGAGATTTTGCCCATTATTGCACACCACCAGGCCAGGCTTGAGGCTGACTGGCACAAACCACTCATCGGTCTGTTGTTCAAGGCCCGTCCACAGCTCCTTTGCGGTGTGTGGGTGTCCCCCAAACAGATCAGTTTTAAAACTGTCTGCTGTCGTTTACCCCTGGCTGTGCTGAAGTTGGTGGTGAAGGTGTTACACTGACCAGAAGAGGAGCTGGTAGAGGATGAGGAAGCAGAGTAGGAGGAGGAAGCAACAGGAGGCAAACTGAAGCGCCCTGCAATCCTCGGTGGTGGAAGGACATGCGCCAAACTGCTATCCGCCTCAGGTCCGTAGTCAGGTGCACCTTGCCACAGATTGTGTTGCGCAGTGCACACCTGATTTTGTCCCCTACTTGGTTGTGCAGGGAAGGGATGGCTCGCCTTAAAAAGTAGTGGCGGCTGGGCACGACATACTGTGGGACAGCCACCGCCATAAGGCCTCCACCAGACGGAATGACAGCATTTCAAATGCCAGTAATTTACAAATGCTGGCATTCAGGGCTAGGGATCGCGGGTGGGTAGGGGGGTACTTCCTCTTCCTCTCCAGCATTTGGGAAATGGAGACCTAACGCTTGCGTGGGACATTGTGGAGATGCTTGGTGACCCAGGTGTTGGTGTTGCTGGCAGATCCTCTGTTTGCGGGGTGCCAGGTAACATTGTCACTCCAGAAGTGGATAAAGAGGTCGCGACTGCAGCAGAAGAAGAAGCAGGAGGAGCCAGAGACCTTTCTTGTTTTTTTTAGGTGTCTACTCCACTGCAGCTCGTGCTTTGCACTTAAATGCCTGGTCATGCAGGTTGTGCTCAGGTTGAGAACATTTATGCCTCGCTTAAGGTTCTGATTGAACAGCGTGCAAACCAATCGTGTCTTGTCGTCAGCACATTGTCTGAAGAACTGCCACGCCAGGGAACTCCTTGGAGCTGGCTTTTTGTGTGCTCGGTCCCTTGCTGCGGTGGGCAGTAGGGGGTCGTACTGTCTAGAGGACGGCCGCTCCGCTTTTGCACCGTGCTCCCTCTTCTGCTGTGCTGGTGGCTCTGTGCGACCACCGCCTCTTCCTCCGAACTACATAGGTCACTCGCATGACTTTGATTCTATGTGGGGTCGAGGACCTCATCTTCCTCCACATCATCTTTTACCCAATCTTCACCCCTGCCCTCCTTGTCGGTCTGCACACTTTCGAAATCCCCAGCAGTTGGCACCTGTGTTTCGTCATCATCCGAGACATGCTGCGATGGTCCTCCCATGTACTCATCTTGAAAGATAAGTGTTTGGGCATCGGTGCACTCAATCTCTTCCACTTCTGGGGCAGGGCTAGGTGGATGGCCTTGGGAAACCCTGCTAACAGAGTCATCAAAAAGCAGAAGAGACTGCCGCATGACTTGGGACTCAGACTGCTTGGTTGATTTGCAAGGGGGTGAGGTGAAAGACTGATGGACATCGGCTGCAGGTGCCAACTGTGGTCTTTCACCAGGAGACTGGGTGGGAGACAATGTGAAGAAACTGGATCCATTGTCAACAATCCAATCTACTATCGCCTGTACTTGTTCATCCCTCACCATTCGTAGAGCAGCATTAGGCCCGACCAAATACCGCTGTAAGTTTTGTCGCCTACTCACACCTGAGGAAGGGGTTTCACTTGTGCGTGTTGCTGGCACAGATCGACCACATCCTCTCCCTGCAACAGGAGCTCCACCAGCAGCACCACGACCTGGGCCACCTCATATTTTTTTAATTTAGGACCTTGCCCTAAATGGGTGTTTAATTAATAGTAGAATAGAACGACAGTATGTAAAGGGTGTATCTCACACGGCCTGAACCAGACTAGGCCTCAATAAAAGATTTTTTTGCCCAAAATGGCTGTATTTCAAATGCCTAATTCAAACCCCCTGTATGTAGAGGTTAAGTATCTCACAGGGCCTGATCCTCTGTAGGCCTGAAGTAAATATATCTTTGCACAAAATGGCTGTATTTCAAATGGCTGTATTTCAAATGTCTGATTTAAACCCCTGTTTGTAGAGGTGGTATCTCACAGGGCCTGAACCTCTGTAGGCTTGAAGTAAATATATCTTTGCACAAAATGGCTGCATTTCAAATGGTTGTATTTCAAATGCCTTATTCAAACCCCTGTATGTAGGGGGTGTATCTCAGAGGGCCTGAACTTCTGTAGGCCTGAATTCAATATTGGTGCACCAAATGGCGGTATTTAAAATCTCTGAATGTAACCCAAATGTATTAAGGGTGTATCTCACAATGACATCTGCATCAAAGGCTGCCAACTACATTTTTTCTGCCCAATTGAGTGTTTGTTTAAAAACTGAATTTGACAGCAGTATATAAGCCTGTAATTTCACACATGCTGAGGCTGCAAGGCCTGAAAATAGTGTTTTTTGTCAAAAGAGTGTGTTTTTCAAACCCCAGAAAATGATGGGTGCATTTCTACCTTAAATTACACACTGACTAATAGAGATGGTGCAGATTGCCAAAAAAATATTTTTTTGCTAACAGAATATGAAAGCTGTATATATTAAACTTGAATTTAACACTTGCAGATCTGGAAAATACTGTTTTGGAAAAAAAAAAGTGTGTTTTTCAAACCCCAGAAAATGATGGGCGTATTTCTACCTTAAATTGCACACTGACTAATATAGATGTTGTAGATTGCCAAAACAGTCTTTTTTTGCTAATAGAATATGAAAGCTGTATATATTAAACTTGAATTTAACACTTGCAGATCTGGAAAATACTGTTTTTATAAAAAAATAATAATGTGTTTTTCAAATCCCAGAAAATGATGGGTGCATTTCTACCTTAAATTGCACACTGACTAATACAGATGTTGTAGATTGCCAAAAAAGAATTTTTTTGCTAACAGAATATAAAAGCTGTATATACACTGCTCAAAAAAATAAAGGGAACACTTAAACAACACAATGTAACTCCAAGTCAATCACACTTCAGTGAAATCAAACTGTCCACTTAGGAAGCAACACTGAGTGACAATCAATTTCACATGCTGTTGTGCAAATGGGATAGACAACAGGTGGAAATTATAGGCAATTAGCAAGACACCCCCAATAAAGGAGTGGTTCTGCAGGTGGTGACTACAGACCACTTCTCAGTTCCTATGCTTCCTGGCTGATGTTTTGGTCACTTTTGAATGCTGGCGGTGCTTTCACTCTAGTGGTAGCATGAGACGGAGTCTACAACCCACACAAGTGGCTCAGGTAGTGCAGCTTATCTAGGATGGCACATCAATGCGAGCTGTGGCAAGAAGGTTTGCTGTGTCTGTCAGCGTAGTGTCCAGAGCATGGAGGCGCTACCAGGAGACAGGCCAGTACATCAGGAGACGTGGAGGAGGCCGTAGGAGGGCAACAACCCAGCAGCAGGACCGCTACCTCTGCCTTTGTGCAAGGAGGAACAGGAGGAGCACTGCCAGAGCCCTGCAAAATGACCTCCAGCAGGCCACAAATGTGCATGTGTCTGCTCAAACGGTCAGAAACAGACTCCATGAGGGTGATATGAGGGCCCGACGTCCACAGGTGGGGGTTGTGCTTACAGCCCAACACTGTGCAGGACGTTTGGCATTTGCCAGAGAACACCAAGATTGGCAAATTCGCCACTGGCGCCCTGTGCTCTTCACAGATGAAAGCAGGTTCACACTGAGCACATGTGACAGACATGACAGAGTCTGGAGACGCCGTGGAGAACGTTCTGCTGCCTGCAACATCCTCCAGCATGACCGGTTTGGCATTGGGTCAGTAATGGTGTGGGGTGGCATTTCTTTGGAGGGCCGCACAGCCCTCCATGTGCTCGCCAGAGGTAGCCTGACTGCCATTAGGTACCGAGATGAGATCCTCAGACCCCTTGTGAGACCATATGCTGGTGCAGTTGGCCCTGGGTTCCTCCTAATGCAAGACAATTCTAGACCTCATGTGGCTGGAGTGTGTCAGCAGTTCCTGCAAGACGAAGGCATTGATGCTATGGACTGGCCTGCCCGTTCCCCAGACCTGAATCCAATTGAGCACATCTGGGACATCATGTTTTGCTCTATCCACCAAGGTCACGTTGCACCACAGACTGTCCAGGAGTTGGAAGATGCTTTAGTCCAGGTCTGGGAGGAGATCCCTCAGGAGACCATCCGCCACCTCATCAGGAGCATGCACAGGCGTTATAGGGAGGTCATACAGGCACGTGAAGGCCACACACACTACTGAGCCTCATTTTGACTTGTTTTAAGGACATTACATCAAAGTTGGATCAGCCTGTAGTGTGTTTTTCCACTGTAATTTTGAGTGTGACTCCAAATCCAGACCTCCATGGGTTGAAAAATTTGATTTCCATTTTTTTATTTTTGTGTGATTTTGTTGTCAGCACATTCAACTATGTAAAGAACAAAGTATTTCAGAAGAATATTTAATTAACTCAGATCTAGGATGTGTTATTTTTGTGTTCCCTTTATTTTTTTGAGCAGTGTATTAAACTTGAATTTAACACTTGCAGATCTGGAAAATACTGTTTAAAAAGAAAATAAAGTGTGTTTTTCAAACCCCAAAAAATGATAGGTGTATTTCTACCTTAAATTGCACACTGATTAATACAGATGTTGTAGATTCCCAAAAAAGTATTTTTTTGCTAACAGAATATGAAAGCTGTATATATTAAACTTGAATTTAACATTTGCAGATCTGGAAAATACTGTTTTTGGGGAAAAAAGTGTGTTTTTCAAAACCCAGAAAATGATGGGTGTATTTCTAGCTTAAATTGCACATTGACTAATCCAGATGTTGTAGATTGCCAATAAAGTCTTTTTTTGCTAACAGAATATGAAAGCTGCATATATTAAACTTGAATTTATCACTTACAGATCTGGAAAATACTGTTTTTTGAAAAAAATTGTGTGTTTTTAAAACCCCAGAAAATGATAGGTGTATTTCTACCTTAAATTGCACACTGACTAATCCAGATGTTGTAGTTTGCCCCCCAAAAATGGTGATTTGCAATGTCCCAAAAGCTCAGATGCAGTGCTGGTGCACTGAGCAATGCATAAAATGGCCGCCGCCGCCACCCACCTAACTAACAGAATTCTAAAAGTTAATATTTTTTGGTCAATGAGCTCAGGGCAGGGTAAAATGATAGTGCCCTGTACCCACACAATTAGATTCTCTCCTATTCTTTCCCTGAAATCACAAGTCCAGCAGCATCCTCTCCCTACACTTGTAACAGCAGAGTGACGTACAGCGCTATGTGACTCAAGCTTATATAGAGCCTGGGTCACACGCTGCTCTGGCCAATCACAGCCATGCCATTAGTAGGCATGGCTGTGATGGCCTCTTGGGGCAAGTAGTATGACGCTTGTTGATTGGCTGCTTTGCAGCCTTTCAAAAAGCACCAAGAAAGCGGCGAACACCGATCCCGAACCCGAACTTTTACGGAAATGTTCGGGTTCGGGTCCGGGGTCCAAAAATCCTAAAGTTCGGTATGAACCCGAACTTTACAGTTCGGGTTCGCTCAACAATGGTCATTGGGCAAAATACACAATTTTTTAGGCCTTGCAGCATCAAGACGTTTGAAATTCCAGGGTTATATACTGCTGTCATATTCAGTTATTAAACTAACACCCGTTTCGGCAAAAAAAATTTAGTTGGCAGCCTTTGCTGCAGATGTCATTGTGAGACACACCCTTTATATATTTGGGTTCTATTCAGATATTTGAAATACTGCCATTTTGTGCATAAATCTTTAATTGCGGCCTAGTGTGGGTCAGGCCATTTGAGATACACCCTGTATATACAGGGCTTATATTCTTCTATTAATAAAACACCCTCTTTGGGGAAAAATACACAATTTTTCAGGCCTTGCAGCATCAAGACGTTTGAAATTCCAGGGTTATATACTGCTGTCATATTCAGTTATTAAACTAACACCTGTTTGGGCAGAAATTTTTTATTTGGCAGCCTTTGCTGCAGATGTCATTGAGAGATACATCCTTTAACCTCTTAAGGACACATGACGTACCGATCACTTCAGACCTGCGGTTTTCTGCGTTTCCGGGTTATTCGGGTCTCTGAGGACCCGATAACCCGGAACAGGATGGTGATCGGTGGTGTGTTTTTACCCCACCAATCACCATCCTGCGATCCTGAGTAGTGATCGGGACATCACCTCTCAGGATCGCCTCTGATTGGTAGGAGGGCAGGCCGGCGGGAGATTCAAATGATAGCAGCACCCCATCTGTGCCCCAGCACCCATCCTTGCCCCCAGGACCCGATCTGTGCCCCAGCACCCCCCATCTTTATCAGCAGGTAATTAGGGAAAGTATAGGGAAAGGTTGGGCTAGGCAGGGAAAATAAAGGGAAAGTTATTGGTAAAAAAAATGTTTTCTTGCATCACCCTAAGTAGGGTGTCTGGGGTCCACAGCACAGCTGTGTGACCCTAGACCCCCCAGGGGTGCTGCTGCTTTCCCCCCTGCCCCCCCCCCAACTTTTTTAGGGTGTAGGCAGTTTTTTTTGTTTGTTTTTTGTGCGTACGCTGACTGTGGCCGGCACTCTTAGCGTCCAGCCACTGTTAGCGCATCGCACACCCCACCGCTGATCAACTTCGGACGGTTGTTCAGCGGTTTTAAAAAAAAATTCAAATTTTTTCCCCTTTTTTAGTTAGTCTTTATTTTTTTGGTCTGTTAGGCTTAGGGTGAGTACGTGAACACCCGTGCCCCACACACACGCACACCAAATAAAGATTTACACGAACATAAACACGCAGACACACACTCCCCTATGGCCCACCGGACGTTCTCGGCCGAGGAGGCATACACCCAGCTTGCCTCCGACTCCGAGAGTCCCAGTGAGGACGAGGATGACCCCACTTTCCTGTTGTCATCTGCGTCCTCCTCATCATCTAGCGATGATGATGAGACCCCTAGGCGGCGGAGACTCCGCCAGGCGGAGCAAGGGGACCGCCATGTTAGGGACCCTGTGGCCCACCCTAGTACGAGCAGCTTTGGGGCTCGTATTAGTTTTCCGGCCCACCAGTTAAATCCACCGGAGCCCCCTGCCGGTAAACTTGTCTGGTGTACCCCAGAGCGATTTGAGCCAGTGATTCCTGATTTTGTAGGCCAACCAGGAATCCAGATTTCCACAGTGGGCTTCACTGAATATGACTTTTTTAGTAATTTTTTCAGTGACCAACTGGTAAATCTAATGGTGGAGCAGACGAACCTGTACGCTCAACAGTTCGTTGCTCAACACCCAGGCTCCTTTTTGGCTAGGCACGGTGGCTGGACACCGGTCAGTGCAGCCGAGATGAGGACATTTTGGGGCCTCGTGCTGCATATGGGCCTAGTCAAGAAACCTAGTGTCAGGCATTACTGGAGTGGGGACGTCCTCTACCAGACTTCACTTTACAATACAGCCATGACACGCTTCCGGTTTGAGGCCATCCGGAAATGCCTGCATTATTCAGATAATGCAGCATGTCCCCCCCGAGGTGATCCTGCCTATGACCGTCTGTATAAGATACGGCCGGTCATCGATCACTTTGGGGGCCAAATTTGTACAGGCCTATGTACCTGGAAGGGAGGTCACGGTTGATGAGTCTCTCATTGTGTTCAAGGGGAGACTCATTTTCCGCCAGTATGTTCCCTCAAAGCGGGCGAGGTATGGCGTGAAGCTGTACAAACTTTGTGAGAGTACCTCAGGGTAAACTTACAAGTTTTGTGTGTACGAGGGGCGAGATTCCCGTATTCAACCCCCAGAATGTCCCCCCACTCTGGGTGTTAGCGGGAAACTTGTGTGGGACCTTTTGCACCCACTGCTAGATAAGGGTTACCACCTTTACGTAGATAACTTTTATACTAGTATCCCATTGTTCCAGTCCCTCGCCGCCAGATCCACGTCCGCTTGTGGGACCGTGCGGAAAAATCAACGTGGCCTCCCTGCTTACCCCCTCCAGGTACCTATCCCCAGGGGTGAGACCCGTGCCTTTACAACTGAAAACCTGTTGCTGGTCAGATATAAGGACAAGAGGGATGTCCTTGTACTGTCCACAATTCATGGTAACGGCTTAGGGTGAGTACGTGAACACCCGTGCCCCACACACACGCACACCAAATAAAGATTTACACGCACATAAACACGCAGACACACACTCCCCTATGGCCCGCCGGACGTTCTCGGAATTGTGGACAGTCCTTGTACTGTCCACAATTCATGGTAACGGCATCATCCCTGTCCCTGTGCGAGGTACCGTGGCAACGGTCCTCAAGCCCGATTGTATCGTCGACTACAATCGGTATATGGGAGGAGTTGATCTCTCTGATCAAGTCCTCAAGCCATATAATGCCATGCGCAAAACCCGGGCATGGTACAAAAAAGTTGCGGTCTACTGGGTGCATGTACAACTCTTTTGTGCTGTCCCAGGGTGCTGGCAACACAGGAACATTCCTTCAGTTCTATGAGGCAGTCCTCAAGAGCAGGCCGGAGTACCTCGGGAACTGGAGGCTCCCCGATCGTCCTTGGCCAACACTTTCCAGGTGTGGTCCCCCATACTGGAAAGAAGGGACAAACCCCAAAAAGGTGCAGAGTGTGTAACAGGAGGGGGATATGGAAGGACACCACTACTCAATGTGACACGTGCCCCGATCATCCGGGCCTCTGCATTATTGGTTGCTTCAGGGAGTACCACACTTCCATGGAGTACTAAATTTATATCCCAAATAGCCACTGACAATCGGATAAAAAAACTATGGTTCTCAGATTTGAAAAAAATTGTAAAAACTAAAATAATTTTAAAAAAGTATACAAATTAGGTATCTCCGCGTCGGTAATAATCTCCTCTATAAAAATACCCCATGACCCAACCCCCCAGATTAACACGGTCCAAAAAAATTAAAAATTAAAAGGTGCAAAAAAAGATTTTTTTTGTCACCTTACATAACAAAAAGTTTAATAGCAAGCGATCAAAAAGTCATATAGCCCCCAAAATAGTGCCAATAAAACCGTCCTCTCATCCCGCAAAAAATTAGCCTCCACATAAGATAATCGGCAAAAAACAAAACAAAAAAAATGACTCTTAGACTTTACAGATACAAAAAAAAATATTTGTATCAAAAAGGATAATATAGTCTAAAACCTAAATAATTGTAAAAAAAGTAGACTTATTAGGTATCGGGGCGATTAGGTATCGCCCCATGATCTAACCCCCCAGATTAACACGGTCAAAAAATTTTTTGGAAAACGGTGCCAAAACAGCTATTTTTGCCACTTTTCAATTTCAAGCCGTTTTTTCCGGTAACAAAGCAAGGGTTAACAACCAAACAAAACTTAATATTTATTACCCTGATACTGCAGTTTACAGAAACGCCACATTTGTTGTCGTAAACTGCTGTATCAGTAAAAGGGAGGCACAAAAGGAAAGGACCGACATGGTTTCTGGAAGGCCGATTTTGATGGCCTTTTTTATTGACACCATGTCCCTTTTGAAGCCCTTCTCATGCCCCCTAGAGTAAAAACTCCCTAAAAGTGACCCCATCTAAGAAACTACACACCTCAAGGTGTTCAAAACTGATTTTACACACTTTATTAACCCTTTAGGTGTTCCTCAACAGTTAATGGCAAATGGAGATGAAATTTCAGAATTTAAATTTTTGGTAACCATGCCTCACAAAAATGGAATATAGAGCAACCAAAAATCATATTTACTCTAAAAATAGTCCCAACAAAACGCCACCTTATTCCGTAGTTTTCAAAATGGGGTCACTTTTAGGGAGTTTCTACTCCAGGGGTGCATCAGGGGAGTTGAAATAGGACACGGTGTAAATAAACCGGTCCATAAAAATCAGCCCTCCAAAAACCACACGGCGCTCCTTTCCCTCTATGCATCGCCGTGTGGCCGTACAGTAGTGTACGACCACATATGGGGTGTTTCTGTAAATGGCAGAGTTAGGGCAATAAAGATACAGTCTTGTTTGGCTGTTAACCCTTGCTTTGTTAGTGGAAAAAATGGGTTAAAATTGAAAATTTGTCAAAAAAATGAAATTCTCAAATTTCATCCCCATTTGCCAATAACTCTTGTGCAACACCTAAAGGGTTAACAACGTTTGTAAAATCAGTTTTGAATACCTTGAGGGGTGTAGTTTCTTAGATGGGGTCACTTTTAGGGAGTTTCTACTCCAGGGGTGCATCAGGGGGGTTGAAACAGGACACGGTGTAAATAAACCGGTCCATAAAAATTAGCCCTCCAAAAACCACACAGCGCTCCTTTCCCTCTATGCCCCACCGTGTGGCCGTACAGTAGTGTAACGACCACATATGGGGTGTTTATGTAAACAGCAGAGTCAGGGCAATAAAGATACAGTCTTGTTTGTCTGTTAACCCTTGCTTTGTTAGTGGAAAAAATGGGTTAAAATGGAAAATATGGCAAAAAAATGAAATTCTCAAATTTCATCCCCATTTGCCAATAACTCTTGTGCAAAACCTAAAGGGTTAACAAAGTTTGTAAAATCAGTTTTGAATACCTTGAGGGGTGTAGTTTCTAGTAATTTTTGGGTGGTTTCTATTATGTAAGCCTCGCAAAGTTACTTCAGACCTGAACTGGTCCCTAAAAATTGGGTTTTTGAAAATTTCTGAAAAATTTCAAGATTTGCTTCTAAACTTCTAAGCCTTGTAACATCCCCAAAATATAAAATATCATTCCCAAAATGATCCAAACATGAAGTAGACATATGGGGAATATAAAGTAATAACTATTTTTGGAGGTATTACTATGTATTATAGAAGTAGAGAAATTGAAACTTGAAATTTGGTACTTTTTTATAAATAAAAATTATTTTTTTTGACTTCATTTTACCAGTGTCATGAATTACAATATGTGACGAAAAAACAATCTCAGAATGGCTTGGATAAGTCAAAGCATTTTAAAGTTATCACCACTTAAAGTGACAATAGTCAGATTTGCAAAAAATGGCCTGGTCCTTAAGGTGAAATAAGGCTGTGTCCTAAAGGGGTTAAATACAAAAGTTCTATTCAGATATTTGAAATACCGCCATTTTGTGCACAAATCTTTAATTGCGGCCTAGTGTGGGTCTGGCAGTATGAGATACACCCTGTATTTACAGGGCTTATATTCTTCTATTAATAAAACACCATTTTAGGGGCAAAATACACAATTGTTGCGCCCTTACATCATCAATACGTTTGAAATTCCCTTTAAATACAGGGGTTTTATTCAGGTATTTGAAATACATCCATTTTGTGCAAACAAATTTAATTGAGGCCTAGTCTGGTTCAGGCCGTGTGAGATATACCCTTTACATACTGTCGTTCTATTCTACTATTGATTAAACACACATTTAGGGCAAGATCCTAAATTCAAAAAATATGAGGAGAGAGACAAATAAGGGACGTGGCCTAGGTCGTGGTGCTGCTGGTAAAGCTCATGTTGCAGGAAGAGGATGTGGTTGATCTGTGCCAGCTACACGCACAAGTGAAACCCTTTCCTCAGGTGCGAGTAGGCTACAGAACCTGCAGCAGTATTTGGTCGGGCATAATGCGGCTCTACGAATGGTGAGGCCTGAATAAGTACAAGTGATACTAGATTGGGTTGCTGACAGTGGATCCAGTTCCTTCACATTGTCTCCCACTCAGTCTCCAGCTGAAAGACCACAGTTGACACCTGCAGCCGCAGCATCAGTCTTTCACCTCACCCCCTTGCAAATCAGCCAAGCAGTCTGAGCCCCAAGTCATGCAGCAGTCTCTTCTACTTTTTAATGATTCTGTTAGCAGGGTTTCCCAGGGCCATCCACCTAGCCCCACCCTAGAAGTGGAAGAGATTGAGTGCACCAATGCCCAACCACTTATTTTTCAAGATGAGTACATGGGAGAACCATCGCAGCACATCTTGGATGATGACAAAACACAGGTGCCAACTGCTGGGGCTTCTGAAAGTGTGCAGACCGACAAGGAAGGCAGGGGTGAAGACTGGGTGGAAGATGATGTGGTAGACGATGAGGTCCTCGACCCCACATGGAATCAAGGTCATGCGAGTGATCTATGTAGTTCGGAGGAAGAGGCGGTGGTCGCACAGAGCCACCAGCACAGCAGAAGAGGGAGCAGGGTGCAAAAGCGGAGCGGCCGCCCTCTAGACAGTACGCCTGCTACTGCCCACCGCAGCAAGGGACCGAGCACACCAAAGCCAGCTCCAAGGAGTTCCCTGGCGTCACAGTTCTTCAGACAATGTGCTGACGACAAGACACGAGTGGTTTGCCCGCTGTACAATCAGAGCCTGAAGCGAGGCATAAACATTCTCAACCTGAGCACAACCTGCATGACCAGGCATTTAAATGCAAAGCACGAGCTGCAGTGGAGTAGTCACCTCAAAAAACAAGAAAGATCTCTGGCTCATCCTGCTTCCTCCTCTGCTGCAGTCTCGGCCTCTTCATCTACCTCTGGAGTGACAGTGCCACCTGCCACCCCGCAAACAGAGGATCTGCCAGCAACACCAACACCTGGGTCACCAAGCATCTCCACAATGTCCCACGGAAGCTTTCAGCTCTCCATCTCCCAAACGCTAGAGAGGTAGAGGAAGTACCCCACTACCCACCCGCGATCCCTAACCCTGAATGCCAGCATTTCTAAATTACTGGCCTTTGAAATGCTGTCATTCCGTCTGGTGGAGACGGATAGTTTTAAAGGCCTTATAGCGGTGGCTGTCCCACAGTGCGTCGTGCCCAGCCTCCACTACTTTTCCAGGCAAGCCATCCCTTTCCTGAACAACCAAGTAGGGGATAGAATCAGGTGTGCACTGCGCAACGCCATCTGTGGCAAGGTGCTCCTGACTACGGATACGTGGACCAGTAAGCATGGTAAGGGACGTTAGATCTCCATAACAGCACACTGGCTAAATGCAGTGGCGGCTGGGCCTTAGTCGGATAGCAGTTTGGCGCATGTCCTTCCACCACCGAGTATTGCAGGGCGCTTCAGTTTGCCTCCTGTTGCTTCTTCCTCCTCTACCAGCTCCTCATCCGGTCAGCGTAACACCTTCCCCACCTTCAGCACAGCCAGGGGTAAAAGACAGCAGGCAGTTTTAAAACGTATCTGTTTGGGGGACAAACCCCACACCGCGCAGGAGTTGTGGACGGACCTTGAAGAACAGACCGATGAGTGGTTTGTGCCAGTCAGCCTCAAGCCCAGCCTGGTGGTGTGCGATAATGGGCGAAATCTCGTAGCAGCTCTGGGACTAGCTGGTTTGACGCACATCCCTTGCCTGGCGCATGTGCCGAATTTGGTGGTGCAGAGATTCCTTAAAAATTACCCCGATATGTCAGAGCTGCTGCATAAAGTGCGGGCCGTCTGTGCGCGCTTTCGGCGTTCTCACCCTGCTGCTCGCCTGTCAGCGCTGCAGCGTAACTTCGGCCTTCCCGCTCACCGCCTCATATGCGACATGCCCACAAGGTGGAACTCTGCCTTGCACATGCTGGCCAGACTGTGTGAGCAGCAGCAGGTGATAGTGGAGTTTCAGCTGCAGCACGCACGAGTGAGTCGCTCAGCGGAACAGCACCACTTCCCCACCAATGACTGGGCCTCCATGTGAGACCTGTGTTCCTTGTTGCACTGTTTCAAGTACTCCACCAACATGGAGAGTGGCGATAACGCCGTTCTCAGCGTTACTATCCCACTTCTATGCCTCCTTGAAAAAACACTTCTGGCGATGATGGAAGAGGATGTGGCACAGGAGGAGGAGGAAGAGGGATCATTTCGTAGGGTTTCCGGACAGTCATTTCCAAGTGGCTCCGAGGGTGGGTTCCTGCACACACAAACCCAAGGTACACAATTGTCCAGCCAGGACACAGTTCTGGAGGATGATGAGGTAGAGGATGAGGAGATGGAGGAGGAGGAACCATGTTCACAGCAGGGTAGCACCCAGACCAGCTCATGGCCATCACTGGTGCGTGGATGGGGGGATACAGAGGACACAGATGATAGACCTCCCACAGAGGACAGCTTTTCGTTGCCTCTGGGCAGCCTGGCACACATGAGCGATTACGTACGGCAGTGTCTCCGCAACGACCAGCCGAGTTGCCCACATTCTAACTTGTGCTAATTACTGGGTGGCCACGCTGCTGGATCCCCGTTACAAGGACAACATACTGTCCTTAATTCCCTCACTGGAGCATGATCGTAAGATGCGTGAGTACAAGCGCAAGCTGGTAGACGCGCTGCTGGTGGCATTCCCACCTGACAACGGGGGCACAGTGGAAGCACAAGGCAAAGGCAGAGGACGAGGAAGAGGTCACCAAGGCAGCTGGGGCACCGCCAGCACCTCAGAAGGCAGGATTAGCATGGACGAAATGTGGAAAAGCTTTGTCAGCACGCCACAACAACCAGCACCACCAGCTGATATGGAACGTCTTAGCAGGAGGCAGCATTTCACCAACATGGTGGAGCAGTATGTGTGCACTTGCCTACACGTACTGAATGACGAGTCTGCACCCTTCAACTTCTGGGTCTCCAAATTGGGCACATGGCCTGAGCTTGCCCTTTATGCCTTGGAGGTGCTGGCCTGCCCTGCAGCCAGTGTATTATCTGAACGTGTGTTTAGCACGGCAGGAGGCGTCATCACAGACAAGCGCAGCCGCCTGTCCACAGCCAATGTGGACAAGCTCACGTTCATTAAAATGAACTAGACATGGATTCCTCAGGACTTGTCCGTACCTTGTCCAGAATAGACATGTATACCGGCACTAACCAGCCATTGTTATACTGCAGCGCAATTGCTCATTCTTGTATTTTGGATATTTCACACTCTTTTAGAGTGTACCCTAATTTTTTTTTTTTATATTATAATCAAAAACCTGTGTTGGCTACCTTGTCCTCCTCCACCGCCGCTTCCACCTACACCGCTACGTCCAACGCCTCCTCAAACTCCTACTCCATATGGAACTCCACCTCATAAATCTAATTGTATTTATTTATTTGTACGTATTTTATATCATTTCACTACTTTGTCAGTTACATTTTCGGGTGAAATTCACCATTTTTTGGGTGTGATGTACCACTGCTATACCTAGTAGGCCGGTTAAAAAAAAAATGTCATTTACATTTTAGAGTGAAATTAACCAATTTTTGGGCGTATAGTACCACTGCTATACCTAGTAGACTGGTTAAAAAAAAAATTGCCATTTACATTTTCGGGTGAAATTCACCAATTTTTGGGTGTATAGTACCACTGCTATACCTAGTAGGCCGGTAAAAAAAAAATAATATGTCATTTACATTTTCGGGTGAAATTCACCAATTTTTGGGTGTGATGTACCACTGCTAATACCTAATAGGCCGGTAAAAAATAAATAATTGTCATTTACATTTTCGGGTGAAATTCACCAAATTTTGGGTGTGATGTACCACTGCTATACCTAGTAGGTCGGTTAAAAAAAATAAATTGTCATTTACATTTTCGGGTGAAATTCACCAATTTTTGGGTGTATAGTACCAGTGCTATATCTAGTAGACCGGTTAAAAATTTTTTTATTGTCAGTTACATTTTCGGGTGAAATTCACCAATTTTTGGGTGTGATGTACACTGCTATACCTAGTAGGCAAAAAAAAATTGTCAGTTACATTTTCATTTGAAATTCAACAATTTTTGGGTGTGAAGTACCACTGCTATACCTAGTAGACATGTTAAACAATAAAAAAAATTTGTCTGTTATATTTTATGGTGAAATTCACAAATTTTTGGGTGTGATGTACCACTACTATACATAGTAGGCCAGTTAAAAAATAAAAATAAATTGTCAGTTACATTTTCAGTTGAAATTCAACAATTTTTGGGTGTGAAGTACCACTGCTATATCTAGTAGACCGGTAAAAAAAATAAAAAAAATAAAAAAAATAAAATGGCAGTTACATTTTCTGGTGAAATTCAGCAATTTTTTGTTGTGATGTACCACTGATATACCTATTAGACCGGTAAAAAAAAAAAAAAACATTTGTCAGTTATATTTTAGGGTCAAATTCACAAATTTTTGGGTGTAATATACCCCTCCTCTACCTAGTTGACAGCTTAATAAATTTCAATAATTTTAATTTTACAATTTCGGGTGACAATAAACAATTGTTTTCTTTCATAGACCCCTGCTCTACCAAGTAGACAGGTTAATTAATTTCTGTAATTTTTCTGTTACATTCTTTGGTTGACATTAAATAATTTTAGACGTGAATAAACCCCTGCTCTGCATAGGTGACAGGGAATAAAATTTCTGAAATGCTTCTTTAATTGATGTGCACCACCTCCTTTGATTCAATGCTTAAACTTAAACAAGTTGTACCACATTTGCACTTCAATAATTTGTCCCACATTTCCGCTATTCTCTTTTGGCCAACATTTGCGCCTCAATAGCTTTTCCCTATTTTATGTTATTTTAAGTCATTTCCCTATTCACATTTGTTTGCAGAGCACTTGCCATGCTATTAACCACATTTTGACGACATTTGCAGCCCTCTAGTCCTTTCCATGACATTTTTACAGTCATTTTAGTGTATAAAAGTTCGGGACCCCATTTTTTTTTACATCACCATATCCTGACCTCCATACCTTGGTATAGTTATTTCTACTGAGCTGTGTGGGGCTCATTTTTTTAGGGACAATCTGTAGTTTTTATTGATACCAATTAGGAGTGTGTGTGACTTCTTATTTACATTTATAAAAAAAATTGGGGTAAGAGAAGCGATGAAAAAATGGCAAATTGGGCAATTTGACCCTTTTTTCCATTACGCAATTCGCTGTATTGGAAAAATATTTTTAGATTTTAATAGTACAGGTGTTTTTGGATGCGGTTATGCCCATGTTGTTTATATTATTTATGTATTTATATTTTATTCTACGGAAAAGGGGGTGATTTAAACTTTTATATTTTAAAAATTTTAAAATATTTTTAAGTTTGTTGTACTTTTTTATGCTTTTGAAGCTCATATTTGAGCCTACAAGTTAAGTATGATTTTTTTTATTTTTACCGCCATTTCAGGGAAAATCAATTCGTTACTACGAGCACGCGGAAATTTGGCTTCGCAGCAACTCGAATTCTTCCTGAAATTCAGATCGAAGTCCACTTTGTTAACTTCGATACGCTCAACACTAATTTATATGCTTGTATATAAGAGCTTTGTACACCACAATATATTCTGTTTATATTGAGGTTATGTGTAAACCTCTGCTTGGATGTGAGTTTCAGGTGCAAATGTTTGATCAAATATTTTTTTTTTATATATTTCCTGTTTATAACAAAGTTACATGAAGGAGGACATGGTTGTCTAGTAAGACAGCTGCAATCATCAGGTTGTTTGCTTTCAAGAAATATATTGGTTTTGTGGGTTCACTTACTTTCAAAGACTGTAATTCCTATATTCCAGAATTTTGTTCTTTTTAGTTCTGAGGATTTTATGAAGATATAGTAACATAGTAACATAGTTTATAAGGCTGAAAAAAAGACATCTTTCCATCCAGTTCAGCATGTTATGCTGCAAGTTGATCCAACGGAAGACAAAAATAAATAAACAATTTTCCCCACTTTAGGGGAAAGAAATTCCTTCCCGACTCCAACCTGATAATCAGAATAACTCCCTGGATAGCCTGTAATATTATTACACTCCAGAAATATATCCAGGCCCCTCTTGAACTCTTTTAGTGAACTCACCATCACCACCTCCTCAGGCAGAGAGTTCCATAGTTTCACTGCTTTGACCGTAAAGAATCCTCTTCTATGTTTGTGTACAAACCTTCTTTCCTTCAGATGCAGAGGATGTCCCCTCGTCACAGTCCTGGGGAAAAATAGATGATGGGGGAAATCTAGAAAAATAGATGATGATATGCATGGGACTTGAGATCTACGTCGTATATGTGAACTCTGCATGTTTACTTTTTATTTTTAGGAGGTAGGGTGCATATAACTTTCACCTTCAGTTACACAAAAGTTACCCACTAATATAAACTATTATAAAAAAAAACGCTTTGATGTAAAGTTGTATGAAGATGTCTGTGTGTATAAATTGCTGAGTGACATTTTGGCATTATGCTGTTGTCAACTTTCTGAAAATATAGGTATGGGGGTTAGTAAGATTTCTTATTTCATAATATAGGTTTTATTTGTATATGTCCACACTACAAAAATTATTCTGGCCCACATTTGTCAGACATTTATGGCATATTCTGTAGATTTGTCCATGTCCAAATAGGAATATCTGTTTTATATATACAGCTAACAGTTATATTTCACACTGTGTACGAATAAAAGTTTAGAATAAACCTTAGACAGATTTCTTTGAGATTCTATCAGACGCTGGCTTCCAGTGATAATGTTACAAACAAATGACAAATATAATGTTGATTGTAAATCTTTGATACATGGTGTATTTTTACTTGATAAAAGGATTTGTCTGTTCCTTTTTTAAGTCTTGTGTCCTTTAAACCTCTCAAGTCAATATATGATTCACAATAAGTGAATCTTTCCACCTCAGAAAGCTTTTATACCAAATGTAATTTTTAGCAGATATATGAAAGGGAGGGGAACTCAAATATCAAGGAGCCCTGGACAGCATATGTATATACGTACAATATTTATTACCAATATATCTCATGAAACACTACTACCTAAAATATATAAAATAGCATAAAATACCATACATAAAATTCACATAGGGAGTAATAGACAAAGCATGAATGGTGAGCAGTACTAGTGAATAAAGTCTCTGGCTCCAATGATGACCAGATGAAGCCTTTTGTATACTGCAATGGAACCAAATGTACTAGGAGTACAATTTACTAGCCTTCCTTGTAAGGATGGTAAACTGTATGTAAAGGTAATATAGCTCTTGTAGATGAATGTCATAGAAGGAAAACGCTCATGGAAAATTGTCCATATATCAACTTGAGCAATATAAAAAGGAACCATATACGTTACCCCCGGATGGTAGGCCGGTCCTGGTTGCGCTGTTTGTTATAATCTCATTGCCGAGAGGCAAGTTGGTTATTCGAGATCCTCACTGTTTTTCAGACTGACTTGCGGTGTCCACTACCACTGTAGAAGGAGAGGTACCCCGAAACGCGTTTGGTCAGTTTCAATGGAGTAGCAAGCCAGGACTCACACGGACATTGCCGCAAGTGGCTTCCTTGTTTAGGGTATTATATAGCCCTCTATTTTATCTAGGTGTATTGACTAACTCCTCATCATACCATATTTCTGGAAGAGCGGAACCAACAAACGCTACCTTTGTATCACACGACTGCCTGGTTACGTGCACGGGCTTTCAGTCACGTGGAATCACCGCCAAGTCACGTGGGATGCCACGAGAACACCGTAAGACTACACGGGACGGCGCAAGTCAGTCTCGGTGGTGAAACAGAGAGGATCTCGAATAACCAACTTGCCTCTCGGCGGTGAGATTATAACAAACAGCGCAAACCAGGATCGGCCTACCATCCGGTGGTAACGTATATGGTTTCTTTTTATATTGCTCAAGTTGATATATGGACAATTTTTCATGAGCGTTTTCCTTCTATGACATTCATCTACAAGAGCTATATTACCTTTACGTACAGTTTACCATCCTTACAAGTAACGCTAAGGTTTTATAAAAATGTTGCTTTGTTTGGTATCTACACCTTCTATGTATCACAGAGATAAGTGAAGTATAAAAAAATTCAGTTCGGACACTTCGCTGAATCTAAGGGCATTCGGTGAAGTAAGGGCATTCTTTAGATACAGATTGTGCCTAACTAACATGTGGCAATAAACGATTGATGCGAAGAGACGAACAGCGAGTGACGGTCCTTTATTATCACTTTTTGTATGGGACGCCATCCCTAGGAAATGTGCACCACCACGCCATACCGGAGTACCGACTGACATACACTGCAGCTTAGAGTGGAGACTGTGTCAGCAGTAAGTTTGTTTATTTTTCCCGTCTTCTGATCCGTCACAAGAACAAGCAGTCATGGCAGTGGAGCGTGAGCACAGACAGCGACCCCTAGTCAGACCTTCATGAGGATGGGTGATGGCCAGAGATGAGCGAATTTAAAAAAAAATTGATTCGGCCGATTCGCCGCATTTAAAAAAAAAAAATTAGCTTCGATCCGAATTCATTTGTGGCGAATTGCTTTAAAAAAGCGGCTATTTCCTGGCTGCAGAGAGCCTTTATAGTGGTGTAGAACACTGTGCCTTGCAGTAACACGCATAGAAAGTCTGCTGTGGTAGTGAAATAATACTGTGAGTCAGTATGACATGTAGATAACAGGCTTCGCTCTTAGAATCACTGCAAACTTCACTTATTTGAGCAGTCACGGGGCCAAAACTGACCAAATAACTTAAGTATGAACTCAGCCTTACAGGTCGATGTTAGCACCAAGAAGAAGCGCACTCCTTTTACATTTTTACACAGCTGATTCCACATAGATGTCAACAGAACCTGTTCTATTAAACGCTTATACAAGTAGAGCAGACAGAGTGGAGAGGGTGTCAGCAGTAAGTTTCTGTTGATGTCACTGATTATTTTGCCCTTCCTTGGATCCATCAGAACAATGACCCACAAAAAACAGATCCTGTCTGTTGAGAATCTGCCTTTACTCGGTCAGCATTTGGTCAGTAATCCATCAGTATTGTTATGCCAAAAAAAGCAGGAGTGTATCCAAAACAGAGATGACACATGAATGGAATATTTGCATGTCTTCTGTGTTTTGTACCCACTCCTGATTTTGGCTACCAAATCACATGCCAATTCTGATGGGACCATACAGGCCTTACAGATGCTACACAGAAAGGATCCGTTGTGTGTCTCATTTTCCTTATTTCTGACAGATCAGAAGAAGGGTCAAATAAATGATGATGTCAGCCAGGCCGAAAGGCAAAATAGTGGCCCATTCATGAAGTGGGGAGGGTGGGAACAGCATGAGAAATCCACAGAGTGGCCCTATGACATAGTGGTCAGGTGGAAGCAGCATGAGGAGACCACAGATTGGCCCAATGACAGAATCTGGAGTGGCGGCAGCATCAGGAAGCCACAGAGTGGCACACTGACAGTATGGAGGTGGCAGCAGCATCAGAAGACCACAGAGTGGCAAGGTGACATAGTATGGAGGTGGCAGCAGCATGAGGAGACCACAGAGTGGCAAGGTGACATAGTGTGGAGGTAGCAGCAGCATGAGGAAACCACAGAGTGGAAAGGTGACATAGTGTGGAGGTGGCAGCGGCATCAGGAGGCCACAGAGTGGCAAGGTGACATAGTGTGGCGGTGGGTCGCAATACCAGTACCCGCTTAAGATGGTGGGTGAAAGTAGGAGCACTTGGCATCAGATGAGTGGCATCAGGCGGGTGGCAGCATCTTTTGTCAAAGTGTTGGTGTGACACCATGGATGATCTAGTCTGATGCATCAGGCATAGGTGGGTGGAAACCCTGGTTGATCCACACCTAATTCATCTTGACAAATGTCAGTCTCTCCACATTTTGGGTGGACAGGAGAGTTCTTATTGGGGTAACTATGGGCCCCGTCGCACTAAACACCCGCTCTGATGCCACACTACTGGCCGGGCAGGACAGCATTTCCATGGAAAACTCTGTCAGTTGCAGCCACAAATCCAGTTTGGCTGCCCAGTAGTCCAGCGAATCTTCAACTTGGGGCGGCAAGGTGCTGTACAAGTATGCCACCACCTGCTTGTCCAGGTTCTGCTCTATGTCTATGTGCTGCTGCTGGTGAGTAGTTTCCTCAGTAGTCAGGTGAAGAAAACTGCTCATCAGAGACTCTAGACTTAAGTTGCTGCTGATGGAGCTAGTACTGCTCCTTCCCCCCCACAACCCTCCAGCAGTCATGGCAGTGGAAAGTTAGTGCATAGGGCCCCCCGATAAGACCTGCGTGAGGATGGGCAATGGCGCACATAGGCAGCAGCCAACTGACTGCCTCTCAGCAGGTGTATAAAAGGCCCCCTTTTTGGACCGGTAGCGGGGGTCCAACAAGGTGCGGAGCCAGAAGTCATCCCTCTGCAGAATGGTGACAATTTGGCTGTCACTATGCAAGCAAGTGACTTGGAAAGACTCCCTGTCTCCATCTCCACTGCATACTGCCACGGTGTGTCTGGTTCCTCTGCTTTGTCTTCCTCATTGCCCTGTAGCTCCTCTGCCTGCTCCTCCTCTCCCGTCACCTGTGTAGAAAAACCACCCATTTCGCTACACATTGCTTGTGCTCCAATGTCCTCCTCATCCAGTTTAGCCCCCACAGGGCTCATGTGGCCGTGAACTCTAGGCGTCACGTCTCCAGTCCCCTGACCAGCCAGATTTATCAGCATCTGTTCCTGGACATGAAGCAGTGGAATGACGACATTCATCCCATAGTCTGGGCGACTGACAAATAACGCCTCCTCAAAGAGCCTGAGCAAACGGCAGGTGTCATGCATAGTGATGAGTGGGAGGTGCCATATTTGATTTTGCGAATATTCGATTGAATATTCGTCTTATATTCGTCGAAATCGTATATTCGTCATTATGCTATTTATTGCTAATAATATGCGATTTAATTAATCGCGTATTGCGATTTTGTGTATTTTACGAATATTCGCCATATTGCTATATATTCTTGTTTTAGAATATGACGACTATTCTAAAAAACAAAGTTATAGCAATATAGCGAATATTCGTAAAATACACATATAGACTGAAATTTCACTAATGTAGTGCTATAATAAAAAAAATTTTGGTCTAATTTTTTTGTCTCTTTCTGAATCAGAAGTTAGAATATACCGCCAGGGCGCTGTGATCCATGCAATTAACCCCTCAGGTGCGGGTTAATTGCGCAGATCACAGCGCCCTGTGCACCCTCCCCCCCACCTGCCCAGTATTAAAATAATTGGTGGCCAGTGCGTCCCCCCTTCCTCCCCAGTAATAAAATAATTGTTGGCCAGTGCGCCCTAACCCCCCCCTCCCCAGTATTAAAATAATTGGTGGCAGTGGCCACAGGGTCCCCCTCCCCCCCTGGCAGTGGCCACAGGGTCCCCCTTTCCCCCTGTCATTGGTGGCAGCAGGCAGTTCAGAGCGTAATGGTCGGGCTTCGATCGGTTACAATGGCAGCCAGGACTCTACTGAAGTCCTGGCTGCCATAGTTAGTTAATCACTCAGCAGCATTTACTTACCTGCGGGGCTCTGCTCTTTCTGAGAACTCACAGGTCTATGCGGAGCATTGCTGAAGGCATATGTGGCACATAGACCTGTGAGTTCTCAGAAGGAGGAGAGCCCCTGCAGGTAAGTAAATGCTGCTGAGTGAAACTGCCTGGTGCCACCAATGACAGGGGGGAGGAAGGGGGACCCTGTGGCCACTGCCAGGGGGGGAGGGGGACCCTGTGGCCACTGCCACCAATGATTTTAATACTAGGGGGAGGGGGGTTAGGGTGCACTGGCCACCAATTATTTTAATACTGGGGAGGCGGGGCGCACTGGCCACCAATTATTTTAATACTGGGGAGGTGGGGGGAGGGCGCACAGGGCGCTGTGATCAGCGCAATTAACCCGCACCTGAGGCGGTATATTCTAACTTCAAGCGTCCCCGTCACCATGGGAACCATGGTGGTTAGAATATACCAGTAATGCCCAACCTACGGCCCGCAGGTTGGGCATTACTGGTATATTCTAACCACCAGGGGTTCCCATGGTGACGGGGACGCTTGAAGTTAGAATATACCGCCCCGCGCAGTGACCGGACTTTATCAGCGCAGGGCGCGCTACGAACGGCACAGGCAGCAAAGCGATGCTGTCTGTGCCTGCAATCTCCCCGCCCAGCCCCGCCTCCTAGCTAATTTATTCACTGCACTTGCCTCTGTGAAATTGAAGAGAAGCGCCGTAATCTCGCACAGGCGCACTAGCAGAGACATCGAAGTGCACATGCACAGTCTTCCTGGCCTCTGCCAGTGCGCCTGTGCGAGATTACGGCGCTTCTCTTCAATTTCACAGAGGCAAGTGCAGTGAATAAATTAGCTAGGAAGTGGCTCTGGGTGGGGGGGATATCTGTGGAGGACACTGAAGGGGGGGGGATCTGTGGAGGACACTGAAGGGGGGATCTGTGGAGGACACTGAAGGGGGGATCTGTGGAGGACACTGAAGGGGGGATCTGTGGAGGACACTGAAGGGGGGGGATCTGTGGAGGACACTGAAGGGGGGGGATCTGTGGAGGACACTGAAGGGGGGGATCTGTGGAGGACACTGAAGGGGGGGATCTGTGGAGGACACTGAAGGGGGGGATCTGTGGAGGACACTGAAGGGGGGGATCTGTGGAGGACACTGAAGGGGGGGATCTGTGGAGCACACTGAAGGGGGGGGGGGGATCTGTGGAGCACACTGAAGGGGGGGGGGGGGGATCTGTGGAGGACACTGAAGGGGG
This sequence comes from Bufo bufo, assembly GCF_905171765.1. Classification (NCBI taxonomy): domain Eukaryota; kingdom Metazoa; phylum Chordata; class Amphibia; order Anura; family Bufonidae; genus Bufo; species Bufo bufo. The sequence continues at coordinate 89,034,686 of NC_053395.1, forward strand.
GGGGGGATCTGTGGAGGACACTGAAGGGGGGGGGGGATCTGTGGAGGACACTGAAGGGGGGGGGGGGATCTGTGGAGGACACTGAAGGGGGGGGATCTGTGGAGGACACTGAAGGGGGGGGATCTGTGGAGGACACTGAAGGGGGGGGGATCTGTGGAGGACACTGAAGGGGGGGGGATCTGTGGAGGACACTGAAGGGGGGGGATCTGTGGAGGACACTGAAGGGGGGGGATCTGTGGAGGACACTGAAGGGGGGGGATCTGTGGAGGACACTGAAGGGGGGGGATCTGTGGAGGACACTGAAGGGGGGGGGATCTGTGGAGGACACTGAAGGGGGGGGGATCTGTGGAGGACACTGAAGGGGGGGGGATCTGTGGAGGACACTGAAGGGGGGGGATCTGTGGAGGACACTGAAGGGGGGGGGATCTGTGGAGGACACTGAAGGGGGGGGGATCTGTGGAGGACACTGAAGGGGGGGGATCTGTGGAGGACACTGAAGGGGGGGATCTGTGGAGGACACTGAAGGGGGGGGATCTGTGGAGGACACTGAAGGGGGGGGGATCTGTGGAGGACACTGAAGGGGGGGGGATCTGTGGAGGACACTGAAGGGGGGGGATCTGTGGAGGACACTGAAGGGGGGGGATCTGTGGAGGACACTGAAGGGGGGGGGGATCTGTGGAGGACACTGAAGGGGGGGGGGATCTGTGGAGGACACTGAAGGGGGGGGGATCTGTGGAGGACACTGAAGGGGGGGGGGATCTGTGGAGGACACTGAAGGGGGATCTGTGGAGGACACTGAAGGGGGATCTGTGGAGGACACTGAGACTGCTGGTATTTAGGAGAGGGCAAAGGAGAGCTAAGAACCGGGCCGGCACCTCTGCCTACCTTCCCTTACTTAAAACTGACCCATATAATAAACACGCAGGACAACAGGTAACCTTTTAGCTGGGTGATGATCGGCCACAGCTTATTTATTTTATACAGCAAAACCAAAGAACATCTTGGAGCGGTATGCCAACCGCCGGACTCCCGGCGGGCAAGTACGCCATCAGCCATCTCCAACACTCCGCTGTGTCAATTGCCGCCAGCTGTGACTTCATATCTCAAATCATACCGCCCTTCTTAAAAGAAGAAGACAATGTAAATAACTTAAAACAACGGTAAAAGGTCCAACACCTGCTTTTAACTATCTCTTATATCATCGTTATTCCTTTAACTTTCCTTTTTTTTTATCTTTTTTTTTTTTTTTTTATAAAACCAGAAACCAAAAGGAAACTCCCCGCTGAAACTACCCATTCAAGGGCGGGAGGGTGGGCAACTCGGCTTCCGCTGCAAAGAGGAAGTGCAGCAGCAGGGGAGGGGGTTATATACCCTGCTAGAGGGAGGAGACATCTCCAACTCGTCCCCTAGTGACGTGCCACCATAGCTCCATTAACCCCATAGGCACTGTGGAGATTAGCTGTACAAATGGTAGGCAGTCGGCAGGATTGGATGCAACATAAGGGTTTTTATTGGAAAAAACACAACTCAAATTAGGTCCAACAGGATGGCTTGGCTTCAGCCCATCAAGGTTCAGTCACATAAAGCACTTATCTTCAGCCCTCATGTGTCATATAACAGTTCAATTGTTAAACAGGCAAAATACAGGAGTCACCTTTGTGCAGAATCTTGTCTTTTCCTTCTCAGGAACACTGTGGAGAGGAGTGCTCCTAAGTCCTCTGCAGACCAACACCAAACACATACTGACAGTGTGTCTTTTAAATTAGCTTCCAGCTGGGTGAGGTGGTAACACAGGAGATGGAGTATGGGAGTGACCTTCCCACCCAAACTCTTCAGTCACTCCTAAATCCCGGACCCAAATTCCAGCTACCACAAACTCAGCAATCTAACATCACTGGTTGCCATTTACCTCCGGGATTTACATCACTGAGAGCAGCAGCCTCAGTGACACATACTTGCCATCAATAACCTTACCCTTTAGATGCTTACATATCCCCCCCCTCTGCCCAAGGCCAGGGGACTGGGCACTTGACCCTGATAGACAGTAAATCCTTGACAAGGCATCAGCATTAACATGAAGCTTCCCTGCCCTGTGCTCTACCACAAAATTAAAGTCCTGCAACTCCAGGAACCACCGTGTTACCCTTGCATTGTTTCCTTTATTTCGGCACATCCATTTTAAAGGGGCATGGTCAGATACCAAGCGGAACTTCCTACCTGCCAAATAGTACCTCAAAGCCACGAGGGCCCACTTTATTGCCAAACACTCCCTCTCCACTATTGAGTAGTTTCTCTCACAGGAGGTGAGTTTTCTACTCAAATATATGATGGGGTGTTCTTCCCCATTTACCTCTTGTGACATTACTGCCCCTAAACCAACCTCTGAGGCATCGGTCTGGACAATAAACTCTTTTGAGAAGTCTGGTGCGATCAGCACAGGCTGACTGCATAGGGCTTTTTTAAGGTCCTGAAACGCCTTTTCTGTCTCTTGAGACCACTGGACCATTACTGACTTTCTCCCTTTCGTGAGGTCTGTTAATGGTGCTGCAATGGAGGCAAAGTTCGGGACAAATCTGCGGTAATAGCCAACAATCCCCAAGAACGCCTTCACCTGTTTTTTTGTCCGAGGCTGTGGCCACTTCTGAATTGCCTTTACTTTGTTTACCTGTGGTCTTATTGTGCCCTTACCTACAATATACCCCAGATAGCGAGCCTCCTCTAACCCAATAGCGCACTTCTCCGGGTTAGCAGTAAAGCCAGCTTTCCTGAGGGAATCCAGTACGGCCTGTACCTTACCTAGATGGGATTCCCAGTCCGTGCTAAAGACCACGATATCGTCTAAGTATGCTGCTGCGTACCTTTTATGGGGGCCCAAGACCCTGTCCATCGCTCTCTGGAAAGTTGCGGGTGCCCCTTGTAACCCAAAGGGCATCCTGGTATATTGAAAGAGCCCGTCTGGGGTGGAGAAGGCAGTCTTTTCCTTTGCCTCCTCTGATAGGGGAATCTGCCAGTACCCCTTGGTGAGGTCAAGTGCGGTAATATACCTAGCTGGTCCCAACCTTTCAATTAATTCATCCACCCGGGGCATAGGATAGGAATCGCATTTAGAGACTTCATTTAGACGGCGGAAGTCATTGCAGAACCGCCAGGTCCCATTTGGCTTAGGCACTAATACAATGGGGCTGGACCACCCGCTTTTGGATTCCTCAATAACCTGCAGAGCTAACATACGCTTTACCTCCTCAGAGACCGCTTGTCTCCGAGCCTCAGGGATTCTGTATGGTTTAAGGTTTATCGTTACCTCGGGGTCAGTGACTATATCATGCTGAATGACATCTGTAGTGCCTGGCAGGTCCGTAAAAATATCCCTGTTCTGCTGTAGAAACTCCTTGGTTTCTTGTTTTTGGGGTTTGGACAGGGTGTCACCTATTGCAACCTTTTCAATATCTGTGCGACAATCCATTTGGGGTTTTGTGGCCGCTACCAGGGACTCTCTATCCTTCCAAGGTTTTATTAAATTGACGTGATAGAGTTGGATGGGCTTTCTTTTCCCAGGCTGATGTATTTTATAATTGACTTCTCCAACCCTTTCTACTACTTCAAAAGGACCCTGCCACTTGGCCAGAAATTTGCTTTCTACCGTGGGAACCAGCACCAGTACCCTGTCCCCAGGGTTGAACTGCCTCACCCGGGCCGCTCTATTGTACACCCTGCTCTGGGACTCTTGGGCCTTCTGCATGTGTTCCCTCACGATGGGCATAATACTGCTGATGCGATCTTGCATTTGGGCCACGTGTTCTATCACACTTCTGTAAGGGGTAGCCTCACTCTCCCAAGTCTCCTTGGCAATATCCAGCAATCCCCTGGGATGTCTCCCATATAATAACTCAAATGGAGAGAAGCCAGTGGAGGACTGGGGGACCTCTCGGATGGAGAACATGAGATATGGCAACAGACAATCCCAGTCCCTCCCATCCTTTTCTACCACCCTTCTCAACATCCCCTTTAAGGTTTTATTGAACCTCTCTACGAGGCCATCTGTTTGGGGATGATATACAGAGGTTCTTAGCTGCTTAATTTTCAGCAGTTTGCAAAGCTCCTTCATAACTTTGGACATGAAAGGTGTACCCTGGTCAGTCAGTATTTCTTTTGGTAGGCCAGTTCTGGAAAATATATGAACCAACTCCCGAGCAATGCACTTGTTGGAGGTATTCCGCAACGGAATGGCTTCAGGATACCTGGTGGCATAGTCCAGCACTACCAAAATATACTGGTGGCCTCGGGCAGACCTAACTAACGGCCCCACCAAATCCATAGCTATTCTGTCAAATGGAATCTCAATTATTGGCAGGGGAACCAAGGGGCTCCGAAAGGGACTCACAGGAGCCGTTACTTGGCAGGTAGGGCAGGACCGACAAAACCTTTCAACCTCTTGGTAACAACCTGGCCAATAGAACCTTTGCAGGATTCTTTCCTTTGTTTTGTCAGTCCCCAGATGACCCCCAAGTAAATGGGTGTGGGCCATATCAAGGACCATCCTTCTATAAGGTATGGGTACCACCAATTGCTCCACAATTTCATTACACATCTTAGTAACACGATACAGTAAGTTATCACTGACAGCAAAATGAGGAAACCTTTGATCAGCATTAGGCTCCTGAGGCACCTCATTCAGTACAGTTACATTTTCCCATGCATGTTTCAGGGTGGAGTCTCGTAACTGAGCAGTCCCAAAGTTCTCCCGTGACACTTCCAAGTCCGGTACATTCTGCTCAGGGTTAGACTCCTCACCCTCATCCCCAGCCAATACTTCAAGGGGAAAACTGTCTGATACCTCATTGGTCACCCCTACAGCATCTGTTTGGGCTTCTTCCCCTAAAGGAATTGGGCTGAAAGAAGGTGAACATGCAACAGGCGTATCATTACAGTGGGAATGAGACCAGAGTTCCCAGAACAACGGAAAATCTTGTCCCACAATCACTGGATGTAATAAGTCTGGTACCACACCCACTTCATGGGTTACTGTCCCGCAGCCAGTCCCTACAGTCACTTTGGCCAGCGGATAATGCTTAGTGTCCCCATGGATACAAACCACCCCCACCCGCCTTTCAGGGATGACCAGGTCATGGGGTACGGCAGCACACAAGAGGGTGACCAGGCTACCTGAGTCCAAAAGGGCCACAACACTAACCCCGTTTACCTGGAGTTGACGCTCCTGGGGACCTGGTTCCTGCAGGGGTGTAGCACTGCAAACAGGATGAGCAAACATGGAGAGGCGGCGGGTGGCACCACACTCCATTGGCTCCTCCCCCTGGGAACAGTGTGCTGCAATATGCCCCGGTTGCTGACACTTCCAACAACGGACCTCAGGTCGGCCTTCGAGTGGGGCTTCAGAACGGGAGGGTACCTTTCTTGGAATGAAAAACCTCTTTCCCCGGGGTGAGCCACCCAGGCTTTGTCTGTTGGCTCGGTCCTCCTGCTCAGAGGTAGAAATGGCTGTGGAGGTTGCTCTCTGTCGACGACCACCAGAGGATCCCACGAACTGCTGTGGTTTACCTTCAGGCCTCAGACAGGTCTCGGTAGTGGTAAACCGCTCCACAAGTGAAACCAATTGATCCAGGGTTTTGGGGTCTCCCTGAGCAACCCAGCGGTGAATGTCCCAAGGAAGTCCACTCACATAGCGGTCGAGCACGATTCGTTCGACCATGTCTGCTGTACTCAGTGTCTGGGGTTGTAGCCACTTGCGCACAAGGTGTAACAAATCAAACATTTGAGAGCGGGGCGGTATTTTCTCTTCAAACCGCCATTCATGGACTCTGCGAGCGCGCACAGATAAGGTGACTCCCAGCCTGGCCATGATTTCTGCTTTAAGGATATCATAGTCTTTGGCCTGTTCTGCTGTTAAATCAAAATATGCTTTTTGCGGCTCTCCAGTCAAATAAGGCGCCAGAACCTCAGTCCATTCAGCCACAGGGAGTTTCTCCCTTTCCACAATCCTTTCAAACACCGCCAGATAGGCCTCTATGTCGTCATCTGGAGTCATTTTTTGCAAGGCGCGGTGCACTGCTTTTTTTTCATTCACAGTCCCAGCTAATTCCTCTATATTCCTTGGTTGAGCTGACACACTCTCTCTCAGGACTGTGATCTGTTCCAGCAACAGACGGTTGGTTTCCTGCTGGGCAGCACTGACCTGCACAAACTGCTTAACCAGCTCCTCCATGGCAGGAGTCTCACTGGGCAACAATGTAGCAGCCTTTATCCAGGACATAAGCCGGTTACAGAGTAAATTTTTTTTATTATGCAGCCGTTACCCTTAGCAACCACTTGCCCGCATCCGACACCATATGTGGAGATTAGCTGTACAAATGGTAGGCAGTCGGCAGGATTGGATGCAACATAAGGGTTTTTATTGGAAAAAACACAACTCAAATTAGGTCCAACAGGATGGCTTGGCTTCAGCCCATCAAGGTTCAGTCACATAAAGCACTTATCTTCAGCCCTCATGTGTCATATAACAGTTCAATTGTTAAACAGGCAAAATACAGGAGTCACCTTTGTGCAGAATCTTGTCTTTTCCTTCTCAGGAACACTGTGGAGAGGAGTGCTCCTAAGTCCTCTGCAGACCAACACCAAACACATACTGACAGTGTGTCTTTTAAATTAGCTTCCAGCTGGGTGAGGTGGTAACACAGGAGATGGAGTATGGGAGTGACCTTCCCACCCAAACTCTTCAGTCACTCCTAAATCCCGGACCCAAATTCCAGCTACCACAAACTCAGCAATCTAACATCACTGGTTGCCATTTACCTCCGGGATTTACATCACTGAGAGCAGCAGCCTCAGTGACACATACTTGCCATCAATAACCTTACCCTTTAGATGCTTACAGCACCTAAAAGAAACCGGGCAAGGTGCTACATATGACCCACGGCTAGGAAGGGGAAGGGGGACCACCAGTCCCTAAGCACCCTCCCTAAAAGTCGGGCGCTTGCCAGACTGCTGGTATTTAGGAGAGGGCAAAGGAGAGCTAAGAACCGGGCCGGCACCTCTGCCTACCTGTAGCTCCCCTTACTTAAAACTGACCCATATAATAAACACGCAGGACAACAGGTAACCTTTTAGCTGGGTGATGATCGGCCACAGCTTATTTATTTTATACGGCAAAACCAAAGAACATCTTGGAGCGGTATGCCAACCGCCGGACTCCCGGCGGGCAAGTACGCCATCAGCCATCTCCAACACTCCGCTGTATCAATTGCCGCCAGGGTGGAGACCCGCAGCCTTAAACGGGGCTCCGACCACCACCCAGCAAAAACATGGCCTGTTCAATACCGTCCTGCAAGCCGGAAAAAAAGATGTCCAAACCAATCTCTGTCAAGTGAACACCATCGGGCCTCATAAGGAATCTGTTATCACCTTCTAGTTGGCGATGTCTCACCACAATCCCCCCACGGGAGCGCACAAACCGAGACATGCGGGAATTGACTGTCCTCCTACATTTCTCGGCAGCCTCGGCATCCCTGGCACCGTGCCAAACCACCCGAGGAATGATTTCGGACCATACCAGCACCATCTCAGCAAAGAAGGACGAGAACCTCTCAATGTCAGAGCGCATGAGAGTCATGAGCTCAGCCAAGCGTGATAGGCATAGGTCATTGCCACCGGCATGAATGACAAGAATCACAGGACCCCTGGAATGAAAACCGATATCTACCACCTCAGTAAGAATCTGTGACCACTTAAGACCACGGATACTCCTCCAGGATACATCCACTTCACGGAATCCCAGCATCCGACCACCAGGCCTGCACTCCGCCCTTTGAGCCGCCCAGAAAATGTACGAGTGGCCAACCAACCAGACCGCCGGGCGCACCACACCTAAAAGAAAAAACTGTTAGTACCAATGTAACATAGGATAACGCTGCGAACCCGCGCTGCATACCCACTGGTACCATCTCATGCATAACAACCTGGGAACACAAGAATTCACATACATATAACATCTATATAACTTTTTTTTTTTTGTTTTATATCAAGAGATCCGGCCTGATGTACCTGGCGTAACAGGCAGACTGCCACCTACCAATGCGCATAACCTCCGACTCCGGCAAACCAGCTCTGGCCGCCTCTGTAGCAGCACCAATGCGAAACGAGTGGGTGCCAAAATCCTTCGGCTCAACTCCCAACCGTAACAAGCAAGCGCGAAAGACAGTTACAAACTGAAATTTTGTCAAGGGGGAGGTATCCTGGTGAGTGAAGAAATTAGCACCACCAACGCGAGACTCGCCGTACACAGAGACTAAACGAACCAGGACAAGCCACGCCAGACACCTGGTGGAGAGGGATCCACGCCCCCCTGCCAAACTGATCCGTCTTAGATCTGCAAACCCGGACCCTGACAGCCCCATTCCCACAGACCACATCCTGAAACAACAAGCCCCCTGGTTTCTTGCCAGAAGGGGGGAGCAATTCACCCACCCGAAGAGCTGCAAAAAAGGCCAAGCTAAAACAGGCCGAGAAAAGCTTCGCTTCAAACACTGAAGTACACACCCCCGAACAAGCCTCGACCAGCCTGCATAACAGGCCAAATGAAATAGGCCGACGACAATCCTTCAAAACATATTCCTTCTTCCAACCCTTCATAGCCTGCCTGATGATAAAATGTTTAGAGACATCAGGCCAAAAACAAAGGCGAAAGAAAAAGGCTACCCCAGACAACCGCCGCTGCGCAACTGGTGCAGACACACCCATGGATCTAAGTTTTAGCAACCATTCAACTGTCACCTCCAGAAGGAGGGAATCCTGTGTGGAAACGTTCCTCGCTCCCACCCCTGATAACCAGTCGGCCCATGCCTTACCGTGGCCCCGCCAGGTCGCAGGAGACACCGAAGCCCCGACCAGGGACATCAGTTGGTGGCCACCAAACGCCAAAGGTGCCCCGGACATTCCTTCCCGATGTGCTCCGCTTCCGGAAGCAGCTCCCGAAAAACCTGCCAACGAAAACGGGAAAGAGCATCAGCAATACTGTTATCAACACCTGGAACATGTCGAGCCCTGAAATAGATATTATGCTCAAGACAACGCAATACCAAATGTCGCAACAGCGCAATCACCGGAAGAGAAGAGGATGACAGGCGGTTGATACAATGGACCACACTCAGATTATCAGACCAAAAGCAAACGTGGTGATCTGAAAGATCGTGACCCCAGATCTCCACAGCCACCACAATAGGAAACAATTCCAGCAATGTCAAATTCTTACAAAGGCCCTGAGAGCGCCACAAATCTGGCCAGGGGGCAGAGCACCAATCCTTGCCAAAAATGGTGCCAAAACCTCAGGAACCAGAAGCGTCTGAAAAAAGGGACAAAACCGAGTTAGGCATCTCCTCAGAAATAACACACGTGTGCCCATTGTACGAGTGCAGAAACTCCTGCCATACCCGCAAGTCGGCTTTCAGGGACCTAGTCAGGCGAATGCGGTGATGTGGAGACTTAGCCCCCCGGGTAGCCAACGACAAACGCCTGGAAAAAACACGGCCCATGGGCATGACGCGGCATGCTAAACAAAGCAAACCTAGCAATGATTGAAGCTGCTGTAGGGTAACCTTACGCACTGCCAAAAAACCTTCTATCAAATACAACAACTTCTGCAACTTATCACTGGGCAAACGAAAAACCATATTGACGGAATCAATTTCAATGCCCAAAACAGACAAACACGTGCTCTATAAGCACTATAAATAGTATCTTGGTAGACAAATAATTCCGAACAGCGGTCAGGGTGACGCTGACCCATAATACATCCCAACACTGAAAAGACTTGCAGCCAGTTAATAATGGTCTTAGCGACCCTGGGTTTTCGATCAAACGGCTTATCAGGAAAACGCCTCTCCTTATCAACCGTATGCTGATCCACCGATATAAGAGACCAAATGTCAATATATTGGTTGGACCAGATTTTCTCTTTCGCAGAGTCATCCAAATGACAACCCAGGGGGCTAACACCGCAAAAGAAAGAGTCTTTATATACTCCCGCTAAAACTGGGGCGCGTGACAAAGAAGGAGAAGGGGCAGGAGAAGGGGACATCTTTGCAAGCAATGCCTTAAGCAACGACTCCATATCCCCACTAACCCCCCTCCCCCCCATGCCCCGGTATATTGGTACTCACCAGGTGCGTCAGTAGCCAAAACCGGAGAAGGACCGGGTACCAGGATCTCAATCCGGGGTTCCGTCACTGGGGCCAGGCTGGGAGCCCTGGAAGCATGACTAGGCACCCGCCTCTTTCGTTTCGAACCCGTCGCCCGACCAGACTCCTCAGATGCGCCCGTCGATCCATCCGAAGATGACGGAGAGCGCCACCTAGAGGATCTGGAACGCCTGCTGCTGCTAGAAATCTGGAACGGTGACGGGACTGTCGTCTACGCGCATGGCGATGATAACGCCTCCTATCGTCTGTGGACGATGACGAAGAGACAGACATCTCCCTGCGCCTGCGCGACTTAACGCAGCCCCCAGGGGTTTGAGGCGGCAGGGGGGGTTGAGGCAGGAGAGAAGGTTGAGGCAGCTGAGGAGGGTGAGGTGGCAGAGGGGGGGGGGGCAGTTACCGCAGGGGGCTCTCCCAGTGAGGAAGCAGACCCCATTAAGCCAGCCTGGCTGGCAGCAATCAAATTCGGGGCAACCCCTGTGTCCCCTTGGTCATTATAAACAATACCAGCCTGCGCTGTAGGCTGGGAAAGAGGGGGGGTCGGGGGGGAGTCACAAGACTCGACGCTGGGCTGTGCTCCCATTATACTCTGCAAGCTCGCCTGCCACGCTCTGACTAATTCTGGCGCGGCCGGAGGTGACGACACAGGAAGGGGTGGGGCTAAAGCGCACTGAAGCGCCGAACTAGACTCCCGGCCGGACTGAACAGCGCGTGCCCGGGACCGGGAGCTGCGGTGAGTGCCTAAGGCTCTATGGGGGGGAGCGGGGGGACTATGACCTAAACGGGTGGGAGGGCGGGTGCACCGGGCGGACCGCCGGCCTCCGTGAGAAGCAACGGCGCTGCCAGCAGCTTGCGGCAGCGCAGCCACATTCCCAATCAACGCAACAGCAGAAGAGGGCAGAGGGGAACCAAGGCTGCTCAAAAAGGCACGCAGCCAGCCCTCTACCCCTTCCGAATAACTCGCCATAAGGGCCTCCCTCAAAGAAGCATCCCTTGCGGACATCTCTTGTGCGGACAGCCCGACCTTACCAACTCGGCTTCCGCTGCAAAGAGGAAGTGCAGCAGCAGGGGAGGGGGTTATATACCCTGCTAGAGGGAGGAGACATCTCCTACTCGTCCCCTAGTGACGTGCCACCATAGCTCCATTAACCCCTTAGGCACCTAAAAGAAACCAGGCAAGGTGCTACATATGACCCACGGCTAGGAAGGGGAAGGGGGACCACCAGTTCCTAAGCACCCTCCCTAAAAGTCGGGCGCTTGCCAAGGGGGGATCTGTGGAGGACACTGAAGGGGGGATCTGTGGAGAACACTGAAGGGGGGATCTGTGGAGGACACTGAAGGGGGATCGGGGAGGACACTAAAGGGGGATCTGTGGAGGACAATGAAGGGGGGATCTGTGGAGGACACTGAAGGGGGGGATCTGTGGAGGACACTGAAGGGGGATCTGTGGAGGACACTGAAGGGGGGATCTGTGGAGGACACTGAAGGGAGGATCTGTGGAGGACACTGAAGGGGGGGATCTGTGGAGGACACTGAAGGGGGGGATCTGTGGACGACACTGAAGGGGGGATCTGTGGAGGACACTGAAGGGGGGGGATCTGTGGACGACCCTGAAGGGGGGATCTGTGGACGACACTGAAGGGGGGATCTGTGGACGACACTTAAGGGAATGTTGGGGTGGGAGGTCCAGGAGGGGTGTTTGGGTGGGAGCTCTGGAAGGGGTGGGAGGTCCGATAGGTATGTGGGGGTGGGAGATGCGGGAGGGGGGGCCCATAATTATTTTTACTATGGGGCCCAGTCATTTCTAGCTACGCCCCTGATTGTTAAGATTGGGCGGGCACTGGAGCGATACAGCGCCCTGCTGTAGGAGAAGCCGGCGGGAGATGAAAGGAGGAGGGGCCAGCTCCTGGTGGTGTCGGGCACACAGCGCAAGCATGGCGGTGGAGGATCTGACTGAAGCCTAAAGACCAGACATCAAGGTAGACCTGCAGAAGGTGACAGTGCAGTATGTGATGTATACATGTGTGTAATGTATGTAGTGCAGTGTGTGATCATCACATACTGCACTACATACATTACACACATGTATACATCACATGCCCCCTCACAGTAATAATGCTAAGATATGTGCCCTCTTCAAAGACTTAATGCTCACACATGCCCCCTCACAGTAGTTCTGCCCAGATATGTGCCCCCTCACAGTAATAATGCCAAGAAATGTTCCCTCTTCACAGATGTAATGCTCACACATGCCCCCTCACAGTAGTTATGCCCAGATATGTGCCCCCTCACAGTAGTTATGCCCTGATATGTGCACTCTTCACAGTAGTTATGCCCTGATATGTGCCCTCCTCACAGTAGTTATGCCCTGATATGTGCCCTCCTCACAGTAGTTATGCCCTGATATGTCCCCTCCTCACAGTAGTTATGCCCAAATATATGCCCCCTCACAGTAGTTATGCCAGATATGTGCCCTCTTCACAGTAGTAATATTCACTCGTGCCCCCTCACAGTAGTTATGCCCTGATATGTACCCTCCTCACAGCTCACAGTAGTTATACCCTGATATGTTCCCTCCTCACAGTAGTTATACCCTGATATGTGCCCTCTTAACAGTAGTTATGCCCAGATATGTGCCCCCTCACAGTAGTTATGCCAGATATGTGCCCTCTTCACAGTAGTAATGCTCACACGTGCCCCCTTACAGTGTTTGCATTTCTTTCTGGCAAAGCTACCTGGTTCTGGCCCGTGAAATTTATACCAAGTCTAGTGCGGCCCTCAGACGAAAAATGGTTGGGCACCACTGGAATATACCATCAGATCTGAGTTAGATCGTGAAAACTCATATCTGATGGTATATTCTACCCACCAGGCATTCCCATGGTGACAGGGACGCTTGTCGGGGAGGAGTATGCCGAAGGGCAATAACTGTACTTAGTGGGGGGGGAAAAAGAATATTCTATAAAATAAATATATGTGATATAGTGCTATATATTCGTTTTTTAGAATATTCGTCATTTTTTACCATCTAAACTCTTGATTCCTCCATGCTTCTTGCTTGTGGGCCAATGAGTCATTGGCTCACAAGCATTTTAAGCAGGAAGGAATCATGTGTTCAGATGGAGAAAATGACGAATATTCGATATAACGAATATATAGCGCTATATTCGCAAATTATCGAAGTTGCGATATTCGCGATTAATATTCGCTATGCGAATATTCACACTCAACACTAGTCATGCATGAGTTGCCACTGACTGATATTGAAGTTACACAGGGGAGTACTCCTGTCCGCTTGGATCATCAAGAAATCATTTATGGCCTTTCTCTGTTCATACAGTCAGTCCAACATATGGAGGGTGGAATTCCAACGGGTGGAAATGTCGCATATCAGCCTATGTTGGGCGATGCCGTTCTGCCGCTGCAGCTCAAGTAGGGTGTGCTTTGCAGTGTATGAGTGGCTGAAGTGCATGCAAAGTTTCCTGACCATTTTTAGGATGTCTTGCAGATGTCTGGAAGACTTCAGGAACCGCTTGACAACCAGATTGAACACGCGTGCCATGCAGGGCGCATGGCTCAGCCCTCCTTGACACAGCGCCGAGACCGTGTTCTTCCCATTGTCGGTCACCGTGGTTCCGATTTTGAGCTGTCGATGAGAAAGCCAGGATTCGATTTCTTGATGAAGGACATGGAGCAGTTCCTCCCCTGTGTGAATCCGTTCACCCAGGCAAACTAGGTGCAGAACAGCATAACACCACCGTGCCCTACACATGTGGTATGCTGGAGGAGCACTGTGAATTGTCCCTGCAGTGGAGGCTGAGGACATGGTGGAGGATGAGGAGGCAGAGGCGGACATTTTTGCAGGACCAACGGCGTGTGAATGTGGAGGCAGAAGCAGGGTCACCTGGCCAAGTTGCTGGTGTGGCTGGGCAGGAATCACATTCACCCAGTGGGCCATAAAGGACATGAATTGTCCCTGACTGTAGTTAGAGCTCCACATGTTGCCGCTGTTGTGCACTTTGGCAGACATCGACAGGCTCAAAGACTGGCCCATCTTCTGTTCTACATGTGTGTGCAGGGCTGGTTGATGTGCTTTTTGACAAAGAAATGACGGCTCAGGACTCTCCATCTCGGGTCGGCACAAGCCATCAGTTCTCTGAAAGGTGCAGAGTCCACCATTTGAAAAGTGAGAGACTGCAGCACCAGCAACTTGGATAGGAGCACGTTCCGCTTCTGCGCTGCTGGATCAGTACACGCATACTGTTATCTCTTGGCAATCGCTTCGGTGATCGATTGCTGACGAAATGACTGACAAGGAGTAGGAGGACGAGGAGCAGGAGCATCAGGACCAGCAGATGAAGGGGAGCTCCCTTCGGCTGTGGTGGAGTAGCATTGACTGCCTGAAATCAGCTGCGTGCCACTGGGTGATGCAGCGGTGGCTGCGGCAGGCTGGACCACCACATTGGAGCCACGCTTCTCACATGCCACTTTATGGTGACGCTGCATATGTTGACGCGGGGCTGAGGTGCCAACATTTCCACCCTGGCCATTCTTCACCTTCTGCCCACAGATTCTACATATCGCTGAGTATGGTATTCTCCCCCTAACACTCCGCGCTGACTGCCTGCTACCGCTGCCTCCGTGAACCCCTGCACCACTACTTACCGGGCTCTTTTGAAGCGGGTGGTCTACCATTGGCACGTTTGGCTCCCAACCTCCCACTGCTGCCCCCTGCTGACTCACAGCCATGCTACCAGCCTGCTGGCTCAGTGGCTGCCTTACGTGCAAGCTGCCACCCTCTTCTCCTGATGATGATGCTGAAGCCCCTCATTCACCTCCTCCGGTGGCTTAACAAAAAACTGCCACACCTCTGAGTAGGGGATTTTTCCCCCCAACACTACGCACTGACTGACTGCTACCGCTGCTGCCTCCGCGAACCTATGCATTGCTACTTCCCGGGCAGGTAGGCTCCTGCAAAGTGGGTGGTCTACCCCGGGCATGTTTGGCTCCCGATATCCCACTGCTGCCACACTGCTAATTCTTAGCCACACTAGTGACTTGCTGGCTCCGCCGCTGCCTCATAGGCAAGCTAACACCCTCTTCTCCCGATGATGAATAAAGCCCCTTGGTCACCCGACTCCCAAGTGTGATCAGCTACATCATCATCATTGAGTACTGTCTGCACGTCACTGATGTCCCCTCAACCGTCTCTGGGTCAGCAGCCTGACCGTTCGCAACACCAGCTTCGACGCCACTCTCCTCATCACTACTTGCCTGCCTAGTGATGGAAATGGAGGATGTCTCCTCAACATCTTGGCTTGCCAATAGTTGATGACTGTCTTCTAGTAGCTTGTCCTCACTGTATAGTGGAGCTGAGCCCACAGCATACAATAATTCTCTGGCTGAGGGAACAGAAAAGGACAGAGGCAGGTTGAGGACAGATGAGGGCACAGGGCCTGCTCCCGGGCCATGCCAACTAAGGGTTGTGTCTGACGAACCCATTAGCTGACACTGGGAGCATAGGCCTCTTGTAGTGACCCCTGCTGCCACGTGCCATGGCACCTTACTCTGCTGCGACCTCTGCCTGCGCCAGAAACATTTAGGCGTCTGTCTGTCATGCCCTGCTCAGGTTATGTGCGGAGGTCTGCTAAGTTAGAAGCACGTGTGTAGCCTTTTGTTTTTGTTTTGAGTTGAGCTGTATCCGCATCCCTTCAGGTGCACTGGGTGGGGTCGTTGGTTTGAGTTTAAATTACGCCCACTCCCAGTGTCCTGTGTGGGTTATAGCTTCTGTCTGGCTCAGAGGAAGGAAGGATTTGCTGTTCCTGCTCAGTAACAAGATAAGTTAGTTTTGCTTTCTTGTGGTTGTCTGTCTAGGCTGTTTGAAAGACGCCTGCCCCCTCCAGGTCCTGAGGGAGCAGGCTGCCTCTTTCCCCTATTCACCATCTTAGGGATTTTAGGGAATATTCAGCCCTGGCACGGGGACACGTTTATTCCCAACTTCAGGGTCTGAATGTGGGCAAAGAAGTCTAGGGAGAGCTGGTAGGGATTTGTCAGGAGGTGACCTTTATCCCCAGCTTCTTGCCTAGACACTTGTATGGTGGTATTCTGTGTATCTTGTATCCTGTCCGCCGTGACACTCCCCTGTGCAGGGCCTGGCACTTCTCTGTCTGACATACTGTTAGATCAAATAAATAAAAAGAAAATTAAAAACACCCCAAAAAAGTCTGACATTTTCTCACTTCACCACACAATGGCTAATAAGCCCTTTTTTCACACTAATACACACAAAAAAGGGCTTTAGAACATATAACTGCACTGCTGAACGGCAAATATATATATTTTTGGTGGCACTAATTCACGGCAAAAAGGGCTTTACAACATATAACTGCACCACTGAACGGCACATATATTGTTTTTGGTGCCACTAATATACGACAAAAAGGGCTGTAATTTTCTCACTTCACCACACAGTGGCTAATAGGCCCTTTTTCCCCACTAATACAAGCCATAAAATGCTTTAGAACATATAACTGCACCGCACAAGGGAAAATAAGACATATAAATATTTCCTTGTTAAAAAGCCTGTTAATGGCTGTATCAGACAGCACTTGTACCCCAATAACAAGAACAGTTTGCTGGCATTACAAAGCTGTATAATGGCAATTTAGGTGCCCAGTCAGTGCAGCAAGTTGTAATAGGATTGTGACTATTACCAAGGCTGTAACCTCCCCTAATGCTGTGGAATGATTCCTCCCTATCCTTTCCCTACACCTTGAAAAATATTTTCCTGCACTTGTAAATCGTTTTTTTAGCACAATGAAGTTTTTTCTAAGACTGTCCCTAGCGCCTGCTGACGTCCCTCCTTGCACTAAGTACCCTGTTAAATGGCAGAATCCAAGATGACTGGGGCTATTTATATGGCTGTGACATCACAAAGCTGGCTGGCTGCTGATTGGCTGCATACATGGCATTATGGGTGATCATGCCTTCCCAGAGTTCCTTACTCCATGTCCTCACACGTGCAAAAGCCATTTTAGGAAAAAATGTGATTCATTACCACAAATCGAAAATCACGTCATGAAAAGGAGGCGCTAAAAACTAACACTTTAATCAGTATGCATTAAAAAAGGGAAAGGGACTCATGAATCCTTTGGAAAAGACTTATAGGTGGAAAACACATATAATGACACACAGATGACTATAATTAGTGTTGAGCGCGAATATTTGAAAAGTAAATTTTTATCGCGAATATCGGCACTTCGCGATTTCGTGAATATTTCAAATATAGTGATGTATGTTTGTAAAAACGAATATTCTTTTTTTTTGTTTTGTTTTTTTTACACAAATTCACTGTACACATATAATTGATTGTGTCTAAAAAGTCCAAAGGCTCCAATCTTACTCACATTGACGAGTAAGTGATTGTAGCGCGAATCTTCGTAATGCGACTTTATTTGCGCTGCTGCGAATATTGGCACTTATCCGAGAAGAGAGAGGCAAAGAGCTTAGCATTCATATAGCACCATATTCGCAAATATGTAGAATTCCAAAATATTTGCTTTACGGATATTCGTTTTTTTTTTGTTTTTGTTTCCACTGTACAGATTACAATGATCTGTACTGTGTAAAGTAATGTCATCATCTCCCACTGTTTCTTAATTGTGTCCCAAAAGTCCAATCTTGCTCACATTGCCGAGTAAGTGATTGAGGAGCGAATCTTCGTAATGCAAATTTATTTGCGCAGCTGCGAATATCGTCACTTCCTAAGGACACTAATCCCTCCCTTATTTTAGCTTGTGGGCCAATGAGAAGGAGTCAAACAGGTTAGCAACATCCCTAGCAACCAATCAGAAAGTTGCCCACCCCTTACTATTTAAGATTTTTTTCACGGCAGCCATTTTGTGCAGTTTCATGTGGTGGTGATTGAGAGAGGAGCTTGAAACTGTGCAGTGCTGTTCTTTGTCAAAAGCAAATTACAAATCGTTTTTATTATTTAGTGAATCTGATAGTGTTAGATAGGGTAGTTTAGTGTAGCTGATAGGTTAAAGTTTAGGGTACAGTGTTAGTTAGGTGAAATATAATCATTTATTTAGGTTAGGTAATAGTTAGCTGATAGTTTCTAGTGCAGGGTGTAGTGTAGGGTATAGTTAGGTGAATTATAATAATTTATTTAGGTTAGTGAATAGTTAGCTGATAGTTTCCAGTGCAGGGTGTAGGTTAGGTACGGGGTAGGCTTTAGGTGTTTTTGAGTTTTATAGTTTAGTTTTCTGTAATTTACAAAAAAAAAAGTTTATTAGTTTTCGTTTATTACTGTATAGTTTGTGTCGTGTCTGCGTTTTTGTCTTCGTCTTCTGTTATTTAAAAAAATATATATATTTATTAGTGTTAGTCTTTTACCGTTTAGTTGTTATAATATCTGCGTTATTGTCTGCGTCTTGTGTTTGTTAAATTAAAAAACGAAAAAAATTGTTTATTAGTTTTAGTGTTTGTTTTTACTGCGTCCTTTGTTAGTTTAAATAAAAAAAGTTTTTGTGTCCTTTTTTTACAGTTTAGTTAGTGTATTGTCCGAGTCAGTGTCTGCGTCATTTGTTAGTTAAATAAAAAACAAAAACAAAAACAAAAAAAGTTTATTTCAGTGTTAGCTTTTTAATGTTCAGTTGGTGTAGTGTCTCCGTCTTTTGTTACCGGTAGTTCAATCTAAAAACTTTAAAAAAAATATATAATTTGTTAGTTTTTTACAGTTTAGTTTGTGTATTGTCTGCGTCATTGTCTGGGTCTTTTGTTAGTTAAAAAAAACAAGGTTATTTCAGTGTTTTTTTTGCTGTCTAGTTGTTGTAGTGTCTGCGTCAGTGTCTGCGTCTTTTGTTTGCTAAATAATAAAATCCCCAAAAAAGGTTTTACTTTGAATAATTATAGATAATTTTTGTTTTATTTATTGCACCACAGTCCCCATCCCAATAAAGTTTATCCCCAATTCACCTTTTTATAAAAAAAAAATTCTATAATCAAATAAATATGAGGTTTTCACGATCGAGCAGCAGGGGTAGGAGAGTAGTTGGTTCCAGTTCTGGACCGCTGCCAGCACAGGGCCGCTCCTCTACCCACCCAGGTGAGGACGCAGGTGTCAGGGGCTTGTTCCTTGTTCGAGATTTTTTTGCCACTGGCAGCAGGCGAATTTCCTCTCCTTTCCGAGGAAGTTATGTCTCTCGTGGCACAAGCCAGTGCCACGGAGTCCTCTGCCCTGGCTCTGAGCAGCAGCAGCAGTTCGTCTGCTGTAGGACCAACCCCCAGCCTCCAATAATCGTCCCTGCTCCTGTTTGACAACGACAGTGAGAGGGACACCTTGGGGGAGGTAATGCAGGAGGCTGACTTGCAGTTCAGTCCTCAGGGTCAGGACCTTTTGGAAGGGATGGAGGAGGAGATGGAGTGGGTACCGCCTGTATGTACCCCAGTGATATCCCATCCAACAGGTGCGGGCGGTTTCAGCCAGCGAAACCCTGCACCTAGTCAGACCCATGCATCAGTGAGGGGACAGAGGAGCCAGGTCAGGGGCTCCACGTCTGCTGTTCCCCTCAGTCCACCACTGGTTGGCCCTGGGTCTGACATATCGGGGGACGAAGAGGAGGGTGACAGAGAATGGGTGCCACCTCCCTTGTCAGGCATCAGCAGCACTGGTGAGGAGGAAGGTAGGCACCAGAGGCAAACAATGCGACAGGTTGCCATTGAGCCCAGCATCATGGGCTCCACTGATAATGGCAGTAGGAGGAGGCAGCAGCAGCCAGCTCCACCTGTGCGCACCGAGCCCGAACAGGCACAAGTCAGCGCCACCACATCTGACAGGAGGTCGGTGCGTAAGTCGCCTGTTTGGGCTTACTTCACTCTGGCACCAGATGATGCCACAATTGGCATGTGTAAGCTATGCCACGCCAGGGTGAGGAGAGGGAGGTCTGCGGCTCGGCTGGGTACCACTGCCCTCACCCAGCACATGCGAGTCAAACACTGGCGGGAGTGGGTAAAGATGCAGGGTGGTCGTAGCAGCAGTGCTACCAGCAGTGTGCAGGGGACAGCAGCTCCTGCCACTGTCCTGCAGCCACCCCAACCACATTCCAACAAGGCGTTCCCTCTCCCCCGCTCCCTCTCCTAGAGGTACTGGTACCGGCAGCCTGACCTCCTCCACCGCACCCTCCTCTGTGTCCTCCACTGCCGTCCGGAGCCAGCCCACGGTTGCTGACCTTTTTGAACCTACCGCGCCCTACGCCCCCGGGGACCGACGCGTGCGTTCACTCAATGGGCTCCTGGCAAGGGTTATAGCCCAAAATCTGCTGCCCTTCAATCTTGCGGACAGCAATCCATTCCGCCAGATGTTGGAGCAGGCACAACCCAGATGGCGTGTCCCCAGCCGCCATTTCTTTGCCAGGACCGGCATCCCTGCCCTACACCAGCACATTGTGCAGAATGTATCCCTGTCGCTGGATCACGCTGTCAGCGACAGGGTGCATCTCACAATGGATGCTTGGAACAGCAGGCATGGGCAGGGACGCTATATCAGCTTTCCTGCCCATTGGGTGTCCCTCAGAGGCACCGGGGAGGGATCAGCGGCATCTGACTTTGTGGTGCCGCCCCGGTGTGTCCAGGGGAGAACTGCTGCTTTCCCCCCACAAGCCACTGTCTCCACGGCAGCTGAGCCCCCCAGCAAGCGACCCCGTAGCTACGCAAGTGTGGGGCACGTCCGCTGCCAGGCCGTGCTCCAGCTTGTGAGATTAGGGGAATGGAGACACACTGGACCTGATGTTCTGGCCGCACTACAGGCTCAGGTCCAGAAGTGTCTGACACCCCGCAGGCTAGAGGCAGGTATGGTTGTCTGTGACAACGGCAGCAGCCTACTCGCCGCCCTCCATGCTGGCAGTCTAACACACGTGCCCTGCATGGCACATGTCCTCAACCTTGTTGTGCAGAAATTCCTCCGAATATACCAAGGGTTGAGTGACATTGTGCCAAGGGTACAGAGGATTGGCAGCCACTTCCGACGCTCCCCAACTGCTGCCGCGTCCCTGTCCAAACTGCAGCAGGACAACAGCCTGCCACCTCACAGGCTGATTGTGGACAGTGTGATGCTGTGGAACTCCACCCTCCACATGCTGGAGAGGTTGTGGGAGCAGCGAAGGGCGGTGAGGGAATACCTTCTGTACCAAGGCACACCAGGGCCAGCACACCCACTCCCCTACATCACTAATATAAAGTGGAGGCAGATACAGCAGGTCTGCCACGTATTGGCCCCATTTGAGCAGGCGACCAAGATGGTCAGCGGGGAGCATGTCGGTCTCAATGACGTGCTCCCCTATAGTGTTCCTGCTGGACAGGACACTAGATCGCCTGCTCGAGTCTGGAGAGAGTGCCTTGTTGGAGCAAGAGGATGCAGCAATGCTCCAACAAGACAAGGCCCAGGACGAGGAGGAGGAAGAATTTGTAGATGACCAGGATTCTGGGCCTAGTCAGGAGGAAGAGCCAGTGCTGGGGGCACCGTTAGTCTGGGGGTGGGGCAGCTCCCACCAGGAGCAGCAGCAACAGCAGCAGGAGGACCAAGAGGTCATGGTCCTGGGCAGCCATGAACAGTCACCGTGGGCTGTCCTCTTCCCTATGGCTGTCCACATGATGCGATGCCTCAGGAGGGACCCCCGGATCAAGAAAATCAAGGAGAGGGAAGATTATTGGTTGGCCACCCTTTTAGACCCTCGCTGCAAGGGGAAACTGGAGCAGTTCATCCCAGCCAGCCGTAGACAGGCCCGGATGGATCATGTCACGGATGGTGTTGCAGGAAACAATAAGTAAAAAATAAAGATCCGACTGACTTGATCCAAAACTAAGGAACAAAAGGGTGAGCCCTATTAATGCCCTAGAGCTCTCCCTCACTGCTCAGCCCATGCAAAGATCTCAATGATAGAAAGTTGCATGTCCACGTACCTTAGACTGAGTAACACCTGCAAACCCTATAATAGTGAGGGGACACGACCACCGGCTCCCTGCACTCAATACGGAGGGAGTCAGGGTCACCTAGAATCAAGCAAACAGGAAAACACAAATACAGGAAAAGACTTATCTTGAGGAACCAGCAGTAGCAACTTCAAGCAGTGAACCCAATCCAGGAAGTAGTATAAACCGCAAAGTGAAGCAGTATGGGAGGAGATATTTAGGGAGGCAATCACTGCTAATAGATGACAGCTGGGAGAGGGAGAAGAGATGTCAAAGCGAAAGCAAAACAAAATAATATCATGCAGGAGGTACTGAAGAATGTCTATCAGAACTTCTCAGAGATCTGGCGGTGACAGTACCCCTCCCTCTACGAGTGGACTCCGGACACTCAGAGCCCACCTTCTCAGGATGGGACCTATGGAATGCCCTGAGAAGGCCTTAATGTCCGCCACTGGAACCCACATCCTCTCCTTATGACCATAACCCTCCCAATCAACGAGGTAGTGAAGAGAACCGTGGACAATACGAGAGTCCACAATCCTAGAGACCTGAAATTCAAGATTACCATCAACCACAATCGGAGGAGGCGGCAAAGAGGAGGGTACAGTGGGTTGGACATAAGGTTTTAATAGGGACTTGTGAAAAACATTATGGATCTTCCAAGTCTGAGGAAGATCAAGACGGTAGGCAACGGGATTGATGACAGAAGATTTTGTAAGGCCCGATAAACTTAAGACCCAACTTCCAGGAGTGAACCTTCAATTTGATATTCTTAGTAGACAACCACACCAGATCACCAACATTCAGGTCCGGACCAGGCACACGTCTCTTATCCACCACACGCTTATATCTCTCACTCATGCTCTTTAGATTATCCTGAATCTTTTGCCAAATAGATGACATAGACGAGGAGAATCTCTCCTCATCGGGTAAACCAGAAGCCCCCTCTCCAGAGAATGTCCCAAACTGCGGATGAAACCCATATGCACCAAAAAATGGTGACTTATCAGAGAACTCCTGACGACGGTTATTTAAAGCAAACTCAGCAAGGGAGAGAAAAGAACACCAATCCTGCTGATTCTCTGCCACAAAACAGCGCAGATATGTCTCCAGATTCTGATTGACGCGCTCTGTCTGGCCATTCGACTGTGGGTGGAAAGCAGAAGAGAATGACAACTGTACCCCCAAGCGAGAACAGAAAGCCTTCCAGAATCTGGAAACAAACTGCGTACCCCTATCAGAGACTATGTCTGAAGGAATACCATGCAAATTGACAATGTGATCAATAAATGCCTGTGCCAGCGTTTTAGCATTGGGCAACCCAGGAAAAGGAATAAAATGCGCCATTTTGCTAAAACGGTCCACCACCACCAGAATCACAGTCTTCCCTGAGGAACGAGGCAGGTCCATAATGAAATCCATGGACAGATGTGTCCAAGGACGGGAAGGAATGGGCAACGGAAGGAGAGGACCTGATGGCCATGAATGAGGGACCTTGGCACGAGCGCAGGTCTCGCAGGCTGCCACAAAACCCTCAACTGACTTACGAAGAGCCGGCCACCAGAATCTCCGAGCAATGAGATCCACTGTGGCTCTACCCCCCGGGTGCCCAGAAAGGACAGTATCGTGGTGCTCCTTAAAAACCTTGTGTCGTAAAGCGAGAGGCACAAACAACCTCCCAGGAGGACAAAGATCAGGAGCCTCTGCCTGGGCTGCCTGAACCTCTGCCTCCAATTCAGGATAAAGAGCAGACACAACCACCCCTTCAGCCAAAATGGGACCCGGGTCTTCAAAGTTCCCCCCTCCCGGAAAACAACGTGACAGGGCATCCGCCTTCACATTCTTAACCCCAGGGTGGAACGTGACAACAAAATGAAACTTTGAAAATAACAAAGACCATCTGGCCTTTCTCAGGTTCAGACGCTTGGCTGACTCCAAGTAGGCCAGATTCTTATGGTCGGTAAACACGGTAATAGGGTGTCTGGCTCCCTCTAGCCAATGGCGCCATACCTCAAAAGCTAACTTGATGGCCAACAACTCCCCATCTCCCACATCGTAATTTCTCTCTGCGGAGGAGAGTTTCTTCGAGAAAAAGGCACACGG
Source organism: Bufo bufo (assembly GCF_905171765.1). NCBI lineage: Eukaryota > Metazoa > Chordata > Amphibia > Anura > Bufonidae > Bufo > Bufo bufo. Next base: position 89,058,964 of record NC_053395.1, read on the forward strand.
TCGCCATTTGGCAGGAGAGGGACCCTGAGATAAGACCGCACCCACACCCACCTCAGAAGCGTCCACCTCAACAATGAAGGGCAGAGAGATATCAGGTTGCACCAAAATGGGAGCGGAAGCAAAACTCTCTTTGATACTAGAAAAGGCCTTACGCGCCTCTACCGACCAGGAGGAAAAATCTACCCCCTTTCTAGTCATATCAGTCAGTGGCCTAACAACAGAGGAATAATTCAAAATGAACTTCCTGTAATAATTGGCAAAACCTAAAAAGCGCATCAGCACCTTCTGATTCTCAGGAAGCTCCCAATCAAGCACAGCGCAGACCTTCTCAGGGTCCATGCGAAAACCAGAAGCGGAGAGAAGAAAACCTAGAAATTGAATTTCTGGAACTGCAAACACACATTTCTCCAGTTTAGCGTACAATTTATTCTCCCGCAGAATGAGCAAGACCTTACGTAGGTGGTCCCTATGAGTTTTGAAATCAGGAGAAAAAATAAAAATGTCATCTAGATACACTAGTACAAATTTCCCCATTAAATGATAAAAAATGCTGTTCACAAAATGTTGGAAGACGGCTGGAGCATTCATCAAACCAAAAGGCATAACCAAATTCTCAAAATGGCCCTCAGGGGTATTGAAGGCCGTCTTCCATTTGTCCCCTTCTCTGACCCCGACCAGGTTGTATGCCCCTCTTAAATCCAACTTGGAAAAAACTATAGCCCCAACAATCTGGTTAAACAGGTCCGGGATCAGAGGAAACAGATAAGGGTCACGAATTGTGATACTGTTCAGCTCCCTGAATTCCAGACATGGTCTTAAAGAACCATCTTTTTTCTTAACAAAAAAAAAAAAACAGCGGCAACAGGTGACTTTGAGGGTCGTATGTGTCCCTTTCTCAGGCTCTCAGAGTTATAAGAACGCATAGCAACCCTTTTAGGTTGGGAGAGATTGTATAAACGAGATTTAGGCAGCTTGGCACCGGGGATGAGATTAATAGGGCAATCGTACTCCCGGTGAGGGGGCAGCTCCTGAACACCACTCTCAGAAAACACATTCGAAAATTCAGAAAGAAAAGATGGTACAGTCTTAGTAGAAACCTCTGACGTCGAGAGGCAATTCTCTCTGCAAAAGTCACTCCAACCATTTATTTGCCTCGGTTGCCAATCAATGGTGGGGTTATGTTTAGTGAGCCAGGGTAGCCCCAACACTAGAGGAGTAGGTAACCCGCCTAGAACGAAACATGACACATCCTCAACATGAGCATCACCCACAGTCAAACGGATAATGTGAACTATGCCCTTTAATGATTTTTGAGAAAGTGGAGCGGAATCAATAGCAAAAACAGGTATGTCCTTTCCCAAAGTGCATACCTGGAAACCGTGTGTTATAGAAAATTGATTATCAATGAGATTGACAGCTGCTCCACTATCTACAAAAATCTCACAAACAATGTTCTTGCTATCTAGCGCCACCCTGGCAGGTAGGACAAAACGGGAACTACAAGCAAACGGAAAACCTTCAATTTCCGCATCAACCTTGCTAATAGTAACAGATGGAACGTTTTTAGAGGACTTTTTTCTTTTTGTTTCTTTATTATTCTCTAAAAACTCTCTGAATCTCCTAGAGGGACAAACATTTGCCAAATGATTTATACCTCCACAACAGAAATAAACCCTCCACTGAGAGCTGAATCCTCTGTTGTTAGAGGCAAGCAAACCGAGCTGCATGGGCTCCTGCTCAAAGGGGAATGAGAGAGACTGAGACCCCTGCGCACTGAATGAGACCGCCCCACTGTCCTTGGAGTGAGTATGACAGGAAGGAGTGATCTCTCCTCTCTCTCTAAGACACCTGTCAATGCGAACAGCCCAAGACATGGCGGACTCCAAGGAGGTAGGTCTGTCATGAAAGGCAAATGCATCCTTCAATCCCTCTGAAAGACCATGGCAAAATTGACTTCGGAGTGCAGCATCATTCCAACCAGTATCAGCTGCCCATCTCCGAAATTCTGAACAGTATAACTCTGCGGATTGTTTACCCTGGCATAAAAGACGCAGTTTAGATTCAGCCAGAGCAACACGATCCGGATCATCATATATCTGACCCAGGGCTACAAAAAATTCATCCACTGATCGGAGGGGCCGTGCCCCCACCGGCAGCGAAAAGGCCCAAGGCTGAGCGTTATCCCTGAGCAGTGAGATGATGATCCCCACCCTCTGCTCCTCATCACCAGAGGAATGGGGAAGTAGGCGAAAATGGAGTTTGCAAGCCTCTCTAAAACGAACAAAATTCTCACTACCCCCAGAGAAGGTATCTGGAAGCGAGATCTTAGGCTCAGAACAAACTCCATGAACGCAAGCAGAACCGGTCACCTGAAACTGAGATACAGTTTTACGGAGATCTGCGACCTCCAGTGAAAGACCCCGCATGCGGTCCGTCAAGGCTAAAACCGGATCCATGCTTAAGGCGGTTTTGGCGGTTTATAATGTCACGGATGGTGTTGCAGGAAACAATAAGTAACAAATAAAGATCCGACTGACTTGATCCCAAACTAAGGAACAAAAGGGTGAGCCCTATTAATGCCCTAGAGCTCTCCATCACTGCTCAGCCTATGCAAAGATCTCAATGATAGAAAGTTGCATGTCCACGTACCTTAGACTGAGTTACACCTGCAAACCCTATAAGGGTCCATTCACACGTCCGTTGTTTCTTTCCTTATCTGTTCCGTTTTTTGCGGAACAGATCTGGACCAGATCTGTACCCATTCATTTTCAATGGGTCCTGAAAAAAAATCAGACATAGAGCTGTCCGATTTTTTTCAGGACCCATTAAAAATGAATGGGTACAGATCTGGTCCAGATCTGTTCCGCAAAAAACGGAACAGATCAGGAAAGAAACAACGGACATGTGAATGGACCCTAATAGTGAGGGGACACGACCACCGGCTCCCTGCACTCAATACGGAGGGAGTCAGGGTCACCTAGAATCAAACCAACAGGAAAACACAAATACAGAAAAAGACTTATCTTGAGGATCCAGCAGTAGCAACTTCAAGCAGTGAACCCAATCCAGGAAGTAGTATAAACCGCAAAGTGAAGCAGTATGGGATGAGATATATAGGGAGGCAATCACTGCTAATAGATGACAGATGGGAGAGGGAGAAGAGATGTCAAAGCGAAAGCAAAACAAAAGAACATCATGCAGGAGGTACTGAAGAATGTCTATCAGAACTTCTCAGAGATCTGGCGGTGACAGATCAACTGCGGGCCTGTCTGATCAAGCGGCTGGAGCAGGCCAACCCTCGGCCTCACGCTCCAGTTCTCCCCGCCCATCTCACTTAGCATGTGGCTGGCCCCAGCAGCACCAGCGAGCAGGTGACCTTATGGGTGAGATGAGGTCGTTCTACCAGTCTGCGCGACCCAGTAGCAGCAGTCACCACCAGCGGCTGGCCTGCATGGTGGCAGACTACATGGGGTCCGTTAGTGCTTCCGACAGCATGAGCACCGACGACCCCATGGAGTACTGGGTTGCCAGGCTGGACACCTGCCGTGAGCTTGCTCAGTATGCGCTGGAGTTACTATCTTGCCCCCCCCTCCAGCGTACTGTCTGAGCTGACATTTAGCGCGGCAGGTGGGGTGGTCACTAACAAGCGAACCCGTCTGTCCACTGACTCCGTGGACAGACTTACATTTATTAAAATGAACGAGTCCTGGTTCGGCAGTGACTTCTTGGCCCCCGCTGTCGGTTCAGGCCGTTGAAGGGTCCCTTGTCCATCCCTCTCCTTGTCTCTCCCTCCTAAACTCTGTTGTTTTTTTCAATTTTTTCAATTATTTATTGATCTATTTAATTATGTATATACTAGAAATTTTAAACTGATTTTTTTATTATTTATTTATTGTTGTCTATGAATTATGAATTATTTAATTATTGATGAATTCTTAAATCTATTTATTGATGTAAATATTTGTTTTTAATTAAAGCAGTTATTTTAAATGTATTTGTTTTAATGTTTTTATATATTTTTATATTTATTTACTTAATGTAATTCAACATAAATGGATTGCTACCACACCAAAATGTATTGATAAATTAAGTATATATGCCACATGCATCTGTAGTCAACAGTTTTTTCTTTAAAGCATATTGAGTCAGTATCAGAACACTGCGGCTACACAGCCATCCTAACCGTGTGATGATTCCTACAAGCCAGAGGGCACTAGTAGTGGCGGTGTTTATCAGCGGCTATGTCATCCTCCTTTTGTCTGTGAGGAGTAATGGGTACCGCCGCTCTCCACACCCATACACGATCTTCACCACACACACTCTGGGCTCCAGGCTCACGACAGGACCTATCCATCCTGTGCCCGTCTGAGCACAGAAGGCACTGATGAGCCAGCTGTCCTCGGCCAGGGTCTTGAAGTGTCCCCAGCTCATGCGCCGGGATTAGTTCACCTTCCCATCATCGAAGACTCAGCTGCATTCCCCTGGCTGCTGTTGGTGTCCCAGGCGTTTGGGTCCAATGCGCATCCTGGATGAACTATTGCACGTCATGGTGCAGAATACGACTTTAAATGCGAGGCTTGTCTACAACCCGGGGGGGGGGTAAGGGGGGTCAAACAGCCCGTGGCAGATTTCACAGTTAGGCCTGTTTACCACTGTTGCGTGTGCCCCATTTGCCATATTGCGGACCGCATTTGTGGAACCGCAATACACGGCTGCCGTTCCGTGGGCATTCCCCATCACGGATGTGGACCCATTAACTTCCATGGGTCCGCTAATCCGGAGATGCGGAACGGAACCACGGAACGGAACCCTACCCAACACTATGATGTTTTTCCTTGTGGTTTCGTCCCTTACTTTCACTCTGCAAAAATATAGATCATGTGCTATCTTTTAGCGTAACGGTCGGATCGCGTACCGATTTAAGTGAATTGGTCTGCAATCCTCTGGGGCTGCCCCACGTACTGAGCTCGTGTACTGTGGACCGCATTTTGCAGGCCGCAGTACGACAAGGGTACGCACACGCCCATGGGAAAGAGGCCTTTAAGGTGATGACAGGGAAAGTGTGTCACCTTCTCTGTCATTCAGCAAAGTGCATTTTTGATTGTCATTAGAAGGAACAATGTTTAATAGAGTAACTGTCACGGCTGGGGATGGGGGAAACCCTCAGCCGGGCGATGTCTCTCTGAAGTATAGCTGTTAGGCCAGGACAGGAATCAGGGAGCTGGTCACCTCCTATCACATCCCTAATTCTGACCCTGTCTCCTAGCCGTATGAGCCGACCCTGATGGTGGGAGGGCTCATACACTGGAACCTGTAATTCCTACTAGCCCTCAGGGTGGCCCTGGACTAGGAGAAGGGTAAGACGACCTGTTCCTCCTTGACACGGAGCAACAGGAGTCTCACTGGCCAAGCTATAAAGGAGAAGGGGAACATATACAGACATATGGCAATGGCAGGTAGTTGAAACTAGTATCACACCTACCTGCCACAGACACACAGCCTGGAACCCGTGCACAAGTGCTGCAGTCCACAACAACATAGACGGACACAGCACACACCAAACATCACACAGGAAGCATATGCTGCAATAAACAAAGACACCACTAGACATATAATATAAAAGAACAATAATGTCTAACATAAGTTTATGACCACAAGGGTGGCCCTCACTGGCAGATGGTAAATACAAGGAGGTTGCCTCCAGCTTACAAACAAGGCTGGAGTACCCCTCAGACATCAGGTCTCAACTGAGGCTTTATAGCCCAAAGTAGCCACACCCATACTCAGACACACCCAGTGTTCACACAGAGAAGGGAATTAACCCTTCTCACACCAGGGAAGGGAAGACAGCAACTTAAAGGGAGAAAGTGCACACAAGCACACTCACCTGTTACCGCCAGCAACGGCATGCGTGGCAATCATGTCCTGAGGAACAGCCAGCAGGCCGAGACACTGCCACCACATGCACACAACACCAGACGTTGCCGCGGACAACCACAAGTGAAGGGAGGTGTCACAGTGCACACAAACACAACCTCGTGCACAATAAAACAGACATACAAAGTGCACACATACACACACACACCCAACCAGGTGTAACCGCATGCACCTGACAGCAAGCTGCCCAGCACCAGCTCAGGCTGCCAAACTGCCACATACATCATGTTGCCAGCGGCAACCACAGGCGAGGCAACATACTACAGCCCTCAACCTGTGATTGACGACAAGACAAGACCGCAGGCAACTGCATGCGTTTCCAGAGTCACCACCATGACCATGGGTCGTGACAGTAACATAAAACTGCCGTAAAACTTTCCGCGCATTCCGAATGAAGCTGTGCATAATTTTTTTTTTTTACTTTTAATATCAATTATTATTCCTTTAAGTTCAAGATAAACCTACATTAATCAGGTCCTATACAATTTCGATGTATGGAGGAGTAGAATGATGCAGAGCTTCCCGGGAGAGATGGGGTAGATAGAGATATGCCGGTAGTCTGTCCTGCTATAATGTATTTATCTAACCCATCTCTCAATGGAAGCCATCAAATTTTCTCCCCCTTGAGACATCATCATTGTAGAGGACAAAATTTATGTATGTTTTTCTTGAACTGAAAGGAATAATAATTTACATTAAAAGTAAAAAAAACATCAAGCACAGCTGCATTCGTAATGTGGTGAAAGTTTCAGTGTGGTTCTATTTTACTCCATTAAACATAGTGCCTTTGCAAGAGACTCCAAAATGCACTCTGCTGAATGTGCTCCACTTAACTGTGAAGTCCGCCACCGGCTATTAGAATTCCCCCCCCCCCGCCCCGTTTCTAGACAAACCTCGCATTTAAAGTCTTATTCTGCACCATGATGTGCAATAGTTCATCCAGTATGCGCATTGGACCCAAACGCCTGGGACACCCACAGCAGCCAGGGGAACGCAGAAGAGCCTTCGATGCTGGGAAAGTGAACTAATCTAGGTGCATGAGCAGAAGACACTTCAAGACCCTGGCTGAGGACAGCTGGCTCATCAGTGCCTTCTGTGCTCAGACGGGCACAGGATGGATAGGTCCTGTCGTGAGCCTGGAGCCCAGCGTGTGTGCGGTGAAGATCGTGTATGGGTGTGAAAAAATGCATGCAGCGTGTCTACTTAATTTATCAATAATTTTTGGTGTGGAAGCAAAATCTTACAATAATATAAATCAATTTATAATGCAAAATTTTGCAATTATTATGCATGTCATCACATTCCTTCAGCACACTGACTACCTGCTGCTGTCAGAGCTGCGTTTTTTTAAGTTATGGTCTTGCTCTGGTCTGGTGGGTTCCCATTCAGGGGTACACATTCCTGCTGCCTACTTTGAACCTGATGCTGTCTGACATCTTATTTTATGTATGGTGTTACCCTGTTCTGTTGGGTGCCCATTCTTGGGTACCCATTCCTTCTGCCCACTTTGAACCTGATGCTGTCTGACAAGTCTTATTTTATGTATGGTGTTGCCCTGTTCTGTTGGGTGCCCATTCTTGGGTACCCATTCCTGCTGCCCACTTTGAACCTGATGCTGTCTGACATGTCTTAATTTATGTATGGTGTTGCCCTGTTCTGTTGAATGTCCATTCTTGGGTACCCATTCCTGCTGCCAACTTTGAACGTGCTGCTGTATGATATGTCTTATTTTATTTATGGTGTTGCCCGGTTCTGGTGGGTGCCCCATTCCTGCTGCCCACTTTGAACCTGCTGCTGTCTGACATGTCTTATTTTATTTATGGTGTTACCATGGTCTGGTGGGGGCCCATTCTTGGGTACCCATTCCTGCTGCCCACTTTGAACCTGCTGCTGTCTGACATGTCTTATTTTATGTATGGTGTTGCCCTGTTCTGTTGGGTGCCCTTTCTTGGGTATCCATTCCTGCTGCCCACCTTGAACCTGATGCTGTCTGACAAGTCTTATTTTATGTATGGTGTAGCCCTGTTCTATTGAGTGCCCATTCTTGGGTACCCATTCCTGCTGCCAACTTTGAACCTGATGCTGTCTGACATGTCTTATTTTATTTATGGTGTTGCCCTGTTCTGTTGGGTACCCATTCCTGCTGCCCACTTTGAACCTGCTGCTGTCTGACATGTCTTAATTTATGTATGGTGTTGCCCTTTTCTGTTGGGTGCCCATTCTTGGGTACCCATTCCTGCTGCCAACTTTGAACGTGCTGCTGTATGACATGTCTTATTTTATTTATGGTGTTGCCCTGTTCTGGTGGTGCCCCATTCCTGGGTACACATTCCTGCTGCCCACTTTGAACCTGCTGCTGCCTGTCCTGATGAGTTATTCAGAGCTATGTTTAGGGCTTATATCTAGACATTTTCTATCTTCCATCCTGTTGATGCTGCTTTTGAATTTGCTGATCATGCTGATTTTGTTTAGTTCTTACACTACATCATTAGCTTTAAATGTTGATGATGCATTTCCTACTGAGTTATGCCAAGTTATGTGTAGAACTTATACTCAACCATTTCCAACTTCCATCCTGTTGATGCTGCAGCTGTCTGTCCTGAACATGCAGAGTTATGATTACTCTTTATACTACAATTTTAGCATTAAATTATGATGCTGCCTTTCCTGTAGGGTTAGGCGAACTTGGTGTAGACCTTTTACTATGGTGTTACCATTTACCTGCTTTTGTCTGCCCTGATCCTGCAGAGTTTAGCTGATCTATGTGTGGCCCTTAGACTACAGATTTCCTATTTACATGGTACTTTCTGTCGTTATCCTTCATTGTTTGGGCCTTTGATTTTTATGCCTTCTACTGTTGCGTTACTATATAACTGCTACTGTCTGGCCTAATGCTGCCAAGTAATGTGTCTGAAATATAATAAAGTATTAAAATGTAACTGTTGAATTTTTGTGTCCAGATCATGCTAAGGACAACCAGCATGAACCACTTATTAGCCCTTGTAATATGACAAGTATTTAGTATTATATTTCTCTTAAAATGGTGTTCATGTTTAATATTTGCGCATATGCACTATTCATCTTATATTGTCAAGAATTAGATTTTTATATATGTGTAATAAAAAAAAATTATAACATACATTCATGCGGTGTTACGCTTCATTCACCAAAATAATTTATTTTATTTTATTGCTTTTAATTTTGCTTTAATTGCATTTTTGGCATCCATATTGTGGTTCTTACTGTAGCAAGGTGGGGACCGCATGTGGGCTTCCATTGTCAAAAGGTTTTGTGCACTTAACATTGTACAGGACTGATTGATAAACCTAATAAAAGTTTTTTATTTTATTTATTATTTTAATACGGACTTAGGTTCTAACATGGGTTGTCTGTAGAGTTGAGCGGACACCTGGATGTTCGGGTTCGACAAGTTCGGCCAAACTTCGGAAGAAAGTTAGAGTTCGGGACCCGAACTTGACCCCGAACCCAAACCCCATTGAAGTCAATGGGGACCCGAACTTTTGAGCACTAAAATCGCTGTAAAAATGTCATGGAAAGGGCTAGAGGGCTGCAAATGGCATCAAAATGTGGTTAAGAGCATGGCATGCACTCTGCAAACAAATGTGGATAGGGAAATGACTTTAAATAACATAAAATACGTAAAAAAATAAATAAATAAAATCTTGATCTAGGAGGATGAGGTCCATATGGAGTAGGAGGTTGAGGAGGCGGTGGATGTGGCGGTGTAGGTGGAAGCGGCTGTGGAGGAGGTAGGCTGCACTTCTTTTTGGTTTTAAATTTATTTATATTTTTTTAAATTAGGGTACACCCCAAAACATTGGGAAATATAACCTGTGATAACCCCCTGCAGTCGTGCTAAACACACATTCAGACAATACACTGGCTGCAGTGCAGGCCAGCACCTCCAAGGGGTAAAGGGCAAGCTCAGGCCATGTGCCCAATTTGGAGACCCAGAAGTTGCAGGGGCTGACCCCTGTCAGTCAGTTCGTGTAGGCGTGTGCACACTTACTGCCCCACCATGTTGCACGTCCCCATGATGTTCACGATCCAATTTAATATCTGCTCTATCAACTTTCGATGTTCTTTTCTGCGCCTACCATGGTGATCACGGGTGGCGGGAGATCAGGGTTTCATGCCGGAGAGGGAGCGTGAGAAAGAAAGACCACATCCAAGGGAGGATTCATTTTTTAAAATGTAAAATTATAGAGCGGAATTATGGGACAAATTATTAAAGCGTAAAAGTGGGACAACTTTTTAAACTTTATGCATTGAATGAAAGAATGGGCCGCGCATTAATTAATGAAGAATTTATAAAATTTTATTCCCTATCAACTATGCAGAGCAGGGGTTTCTATCCGGCAAAATTTGAAAAATGTCACCTGACATTGTAATTGACGATTTTTTTAAATTTATGTTCCTGTCACCTATGTAGAGGTGCCCCAGTGACATCCACTATCCATTTCGATATCTTCTCTATCAACTTTCGATGTTCTTTTCTGAGCCTACCATGTTGATCACGGTTATCGGCCAATCAGGGTTCCACGCCGGAGAGGGAGCGTGAGAAAAAGAGACCAAATCTAAGGGAGATAAATATATTTAAAAAAATTGGGATTGAGCAGAAATGTGGGGAAAGCTGTTAAATCGCAAATGTGGGACAAATTACAGAAGCCCAAATGTGGGCCAAAAGAGTAAAGCGGAATTATGGGAAAAGTTATTGAGGCAAAAATTTGGGACAAATTACAGAAGCCCAAATGTGGGCCAAAAGAGTAAAGCGGAATTATGGGAAAAGTTATTGAGGCGCAAATGTGGGACAAATTACAGAAGCCCAAATGTGGGCCAAAAGAGTAAAGCGGAAATGTGGGAAAAGCTGTTAAAGCGCAAATGTGGTACAAATTACAGAAGCCCAAATGTGGGCCAAAAGAGTAAAGCGGAAATGTCGGAAAAGCTGTTAAAGCGCAAATGTGGTACAAATTACAGAAGCCGAAATGTGGGCCAAAAGAGTAAAACGGATATGTGGGACAAAGTATTGAAGCGCAAATGTGGTACAACCTGTTAAAGTTTAAGCATTGAATCAAAGGAGGTGGCGCGCATCAATTAAAGAAGAATTTCAGAAATTTTATTCCCTGTCACCTATGCAGAGCAGGGGTTTATTCAAGTCTAAAATTGTATAATGTCAACCCAAGAATGTAACAGAAAAATTAGTGAAATTTATTAACCTGTCTACTTGGTAGAGCAGGGGTCTATGACAGAAAAAAATAGTTTATTGTCACCCGAAAATGTTAAAGAATGGGGCAATGTCTGTCACGACTACAGACTCGATTCAAGACCTGTCACGACTACAGGCAATGGGGCAATGTCTGTCACGACTACAGACTCGATTTCAAGTCCTGTCCCGACTACAGGCAAACGATGCAATGTCTGTCCCGACTACAGACTTGATTTCAAGTCCTGTTATGACTACAGGCAACGATACAATGTCTGTCACGATTACAGACCCGATGTCAAGTCCTGTCACGACTTCAGGCAACGGGGCTATGTCTTACACGACTACAGACTCGTTTACTAGTCCGGTCACGACTACAGGCAACAGTGCAAAGTCTGTCAAAACTACAGACTCAATGTGAAGTCCTGTCACGACTACAGGCAACACTCCAATGTCTGTCTCAACTACAGACTCGGTTTGTAGTCCTGTCACGACTACAGGAGCAGCATTGATATGTCTGTCACATCTTCAGAATCGATTTCTAGCTCCGTCGCGACTACAGGCTCAGCATGGTAAGCTCTACCACGACTGTAGTCCAAGTCCACGGTCATTAGTCCTGTCTTCTCTACAGGATCAGGGGTATAGTGGTTCACGACTATAGTTTCACGTGTATTTAGTCTCAGTTGTACGTGGCGGTTGTCTATACATCATTCATACTAAGGTGTAGGTATATTGTTATTAAGGGTTTGCACGGTGCTTGGCAATTAGGGTGCTAGTTTAGTCTCTTGATTTATTAATCTCTTTTAGTAGGGAGATGTCTCAAGAGTATCTCGCTGAGGGCTCATCCTCCTCTCGCGACAGTGGTCATCTGCAATCAGTACAAGGTGCTGTATCATCGTTGAGGTCATGGACCTTCCCCTAATTGACTGCAGAATTAGTGAAAAGAGGAATCCGTTCTCAGCCTCAGATGGAAAGGCAGTACTTTACCGTCTTCTCTACGGATTCGGCTGCATCAGGCCAGGAAGTGGTATCCATGAATACCATTGTCACGGATGATGTTGCAGATAGCTGGAAGTTATGGATAAACATCTGACTGGCTTGATCCCAAACTAAGGAGCATAAAGGTGACCCTTATAAAACCCTAAGAGCTCACCCTGACTGCTAAACATATACAAGGGTCTCAGAGGTAGACGATTGCATGCCCTCGTACCTAGACTGTGTGACACCTGAAAACCCTATAATAGTGAGGGGACACGACCACTGGCTCCCTGCACTTAATACGGAGGGAGTCAGGGTCACCTAGAATCAAGCCAGCAAGGAAACACAATACATGAAAGGACTTATCTGAACAAGCAGCAACAGAAGTCTCCAGCAGTGAACACTTCAAATCCAGGAAGTATTATAAACCGCAAAGTGAGGCAGTATGGGAGGGAATATAAAGGAAAGAGGATTAGTCTAAATAGGTGACACCTGGGAGAAGGAAATGAGATGACAAAGTGAAACCAAAACAAAGAACATCATGCAAGAGGTAGAAAAGGACATCTGTCAGACCTTCTCACAGAAGTGGCAGTGACAACCATCCAGACTTCACTTACGCAGCTACGAGCTGTCATTTATACCATGGCTTCTTCAATGTCTGACATTTAGGCTAGACTGGACACAGTCCTAGCCAGTACTGCTGCTTCTGGCTTGATGGGGCAGACACCGATGGTGGCCATTTTTTCACAGTTTATGCTCCTGGTGACGCTAGATTGAATAGAAAGCTCAATATTGCAGAGTTGGTGTTGGCCTTTAGCTTGTTTTGGGACGTGGGTTGTACGCTTAGCTCACTTAGGAGGGAGGACATAGACCTCTATATGTATTAAGTGATAGACTTGGGATACAAATATGGTGGTACTGCATTCTACGACTATCACCGCTCAATTTCGGCTTAGGCAGCAGCTGCTCTCGCTCAGTGTTAGGATACCGTTGATTGGTCTATTATTGATACAGGGCTATTTTGTCACCATTTTATGGGACTTAAAGCCCCAACCTGTATGGTTTGTAACTCCTATGCCATACTGCTGGGTGGTGTTCTAATATTAACTACACAACGGAACCATTCCCAGTCTAGCGCTGTTCCGGGCCCGTCAGTTAGCAGGGTAGTCTCCTGGGTGGATAAATTAGGTCGACTAATTAAATATTTAGGTAAACCACAAATTTGTAACAATTTCAATTATTCTGTGTGCCCCTACAGCCAATGTAGATTGTTGCATTTGTGTGCTATTGCTTTAGGGCCCACCCCCGAGTTTCTTGCCCTCAAAAAGGCAATAATTCTGCATGACTAAGCGTGGTGAATGTGGAACTCCATAGTTGTCACTTAGCCACTCATCCAGACCCAGCTTGGGTACAGTTAGTGCTCAAAGGCTTAGCTAATGGTTTCATACGGGTAGGCTCGCCCTCCCTCAATCTCCATACGAGTGCACGAGTCTTGTCACGCCTACAGGCACGATATTACAAAGTCCGGCACGATATTACAAAGTCCGGCACCACTACAGACACAAGGTTATAAGTCCTATCACGACTGCAGGCACGATATTACAAAGTCTGTCACAACTACAGACATGAGGTTACGAGTCCTGTCACGACTACAGGCACGATCATAAGTCCAGTCACGACTACAGGCACGTTCATAAGTCCTGTCATGACAGGCGCAAGATTACGAACCCTGTAACTACGACAGGTACAAGGCTAGTAAGCCGGTAATGGCCACAGGCAGTGTGGTCTCAGCGGTCCGGTCACGATTATAACATACAACGCTGCAGCAATGTTGGTCCTGACAGGACTATAGCCATGGTTATTAGTTGATTGGTGCAGGATATAGGCACGGTTTCGATATCCACGTCATGGCTACTGGCACGGTTGCGGTAGCTGGTCACGTTACAGGGTTAAGGTAGCACGGGTTCTTTAAAGAGGCCACGAGTAGGCCCTGGGTAAGGTCAGTTAAATATAAAACAAAGAATAAAAAAAATTAAAAAAAGTGGCTGACATCCTTATGTAGGGTAGATCTGGTTCGAAACAGATGATGTCATTTGTGACGAGGTTCGTTTGGCTGTCTTTACAACATAATTTTCACTTTATTTGCACACATATTAGTGGGCAGTGTTATGTCACAGCGGATGCTCTATCCCGGCTTAATATTCAACTCTCTTTTCAGGTTTTTCCGGGCGCAGATCATTTGCCGACGCCAACTCCTCGTCATTTCCAGTTGCTGATGGATTAGTGGGAGATCTCGCTGTAGCCTGAAGCCTTATGGTTAAATCAATGTCCACTAATACCCTTAGGACATATAAGACGGTCTGGCACTTGTTAGTAAATGAAACATACCTATCCGCCTGCGGCAGAAGGGCCTATATCTTACCTACTCGCATTTGTTGCCTTTTGCCACTCTCATCTACACTTGGCCCATAGCACTATTTAACTGTACCTCGCTGGTATTCAACATTATTGGTATTGCCAGTATCCTGATCAACCGTCTCTGTTCTCAGCCCATCCCGTTAAGGTGTTATTGAAGGGTATTTAGAAGGAGTCCGTTAAGAAACGACCCACTCAGCAGCCTTTCTGGCAGCATGGTTAGGTCTTTATCAGACATGTTGCAGAATAAACCATTTGTTTGGCATATCAGCTTACTAATGAAAACAGCCATGTACTTTCTATGGGTTCCTCAGGCTGGGTGAGTTTACCTTTGCCACTACAGTCGTGGCCAAAAGTTTTGAGAATGACACAAATATTAGTTTTCACAAAGTTTGCTGCTAAACTGCTTTTAGATCTTTGTTTCAGTTGTTTCTGTGATGTAGTGAAATATAATTACACGCACTTCATACATTTCAAAGGCTTTTATCGACAATTACATGACATTTATGCAAAGAGTCAGTATTTGCAGTGTTGGCCCTTCTTTTTCAGGACCTCTGCAATTCAACTGGGCATGCTCTCAATCAACTTCTGGGCCAATTCCTGACTGATAGCAACCCATTCTTTCATAATCACTTCTTGGAGTTTGTCAGAATTAGTGGGTTTTTGTTTGTCCACCCGCCTCTTGAGGATTGACCACAAGTTCTCAATGGGATTAAGATCTGGGGAGTTTCCATGCCATGGACCCAAAATGTCAACGTTTTGGTCCCCAAGCCACTTAGTTATCACTTTTGCCTTATGGCACGGTGCTCCATCGTGCTGGAAAATGCATTGTTCTTCACCAAACTGTTGTTGGATTGTTGGAAGAAGTTGCTGTTGGAGGGTGTTTTGGTACCATTCTTTATTCATGGCTGTGTTTCTGGGCAAAATTGTGAGTGAGCCCACTCCCTTGGATGAGAAGCAACCCCACACATGAATGGTCTCAGGATGCTTTACTGTTGGCATGACTCAGGACTGATGGTAAAGCTCACCTTTTCTTCTCCGGACAAGCCTTTTTCCAGATGCCCCAAACAATCGGAAAGAGGCTTCATCAGAGAATATGACTTTGCCCCAGTCCTCAGCAGTCCATTCACCAAACTTTCTGCAGAAGATAAATCTGTCGCTGATGTTTTTTTTTGGAGAGAAGTGGCTTCTTTGCTGCCCTTCTTGACACCAGGCCATCTTCCAAAAGTCTTCGCCTCACTGTGCGTGCAGATGCGCTCACACCTGCCTGCTGCCATTCCTGAGCAAGCTCTGCACTGGTAGCACTGCGATCCCGCAGCTGAATCCTCTTTAGGAGACAATCCTGGTGCTTGCTGGACTTTCTTGGACACCCTGAAGCCTTCTTAACAAGAATTGAACCTCTTTCCTTGAAGTTCTTGATGATCCTATAAATTGTTGATTGAGGTGCAATCTTAGTAGCCACAATATCCTTGCCTGTGAAGCCATTTTTATGCAACGCAATGATGGCTGCACGCGTTTCTTTGCAGGTCACCATGGTTAACAATGGAAGAACAATGATTTCAATCATCACCCTCCTTTTAACATGTCAAGTCTGCCATTTTAACCCAATCAGCCTGACATAATGATCTCCAGCCTTGTGCTCGTCAACATTCTCACCTGAGTTAACAAGACGATTACTGAAATGATCTCAGCAGGTCCTTTAATGACAGCAATGAAATGCAGTGGAAAGTTTTTTTTGGGATTAAGTTAATTTTCATGGCAAAGAAGGACTATGCAATTCATCTAATCACTCTTCATAACATTCTGGAGTATATGCAAATTGCTATTATAAAAACTTAAGCAACAACTTTTCCAATTTCCAATATTTATATAATTCTCAAAACTTTTGGCCACGACTGTACATCTATAAATTACTTTTGGAATAGTCAGTTGCGCTGCAGTAGCTCTTGCTATAGCCTTACCTTAGAAGCTTCCAAGGCGCCCCGGCCGGGGGAACGGTAGGGGTCTAGAATTTTAGCACCGGTAATAAGTAACACACGGGGAAGATACTACATGAGTGGTTGTAGTTTATCGAGGCTGAGCCGGCTGTTTCCCCCTTGTTTAGGTTGGGGGCCGCACCTTTGAATATTCAAACGTTCCTGTAGTTTATCCGCATATTGTTGGCCAATTCAGGAACTAACCTTTTGTTAATTACAGGTCATTTATTTCGTATCGGCGCAGCTTCAGCTGCTTCTGAACATAATGTACCAGTTCATATCATTTAAAATACTGGGTTGATGGAATTCTGCTTGCTATACTTGTTATGTTTCAGATCCTCACAGTGAACTGTCACTTGCCTTTTGTGATTTGGTCATGTAATTATGTGTCATGGATATACATTTTGCTATATCTATAGTCTGTCATTTTTGGCCCCTTTAGGCTGCCCTTCTAAAGCAGTTCCGGCATAATCCTGCTGCTAGTAGGTAGAGTTAGGTAGGGTGTGTTCTTACATGAGCCGATCCGAGCACAAGTGTTAGGCAATGTAATTGCAGTGTTTGTGAGAGAGGAGGCGGGGCTCTACAGCCTATTTATACCTGCAGGCACACAGCCACAGGTGCGGTACGTCAGCGTTACACCCCTCCCAAACCCCCCCTTTTTCTCAGGGCGCTTCATATTTGGGTTGCCCCCTTTAGGCTGCCCTTTTACAGCAGTTCCGGCATAATCCTGCTGCTAGTAGGTAGAGTTAGGTAGGGTGTGTTCTTACATCAGCCGATCCGAGCACAAATGTAACTGACTATCATTTTATTTTTTTAACCTGCCTACAAGGTATAGCAGTGGTACATCACACCCAAAAATTGGTAAATTTCACCAGAAAATGTAACAGACAATTTGTTTTATTGTTTAACCTGTCTACTAGGTATAGCAGTGGTACTTCACACCCAAAAATTGGTGAATTTCACCAGTAAATGTAACTGACAATTTTTTTTTAAACGGTCTACTAGGTATAGCAATGGTATTACACACACAAAAATTTGTGAATTTGACCCGAAAATGTAAATGGAATTTTTATTTTTAAATTGTCTACTAGGTATAGCAGTGCTACAATACACCCAAAAATGGATGAATTTCACCAGAAAATGTAACTAACAATTTTTTTTTTTTTACCTGTCTACTAGGTATAGCATTGGTACATCCCACCCAAAAATTTGTGAATTTCACCAGAAAATGTAACTGACAAATTATAGAATTCTTTTTTTACCTGTCTACTAGGTATAGCAGTGGTACATCACACCAGAAAATGTAACAGACAATTATTTTTATTGTTTAACCTGTCTACTAGGTATAGCATGGAACTTCACACCCAAAAATTGGTAAATTTCAACAGAAAATGTAAATTACAATTTTTTTTTAATTTTTTTTACCAGTCTACTAGGTATAGCAGTGGTACTATACACCCCAAAATTGGTGAATTTCACCAGAAAATGTAACTGACAAAGTAGTGAAATGATCTAAAAATAAAATACGCACAAATAAAATAAAAAAAAATTGATTTATGAGGTGGAATTCCATATGGAGTAGGAGTTTGAGGAGGCGGTGGACGTAGTGGTCTAGGTGGAAGCGGCGGTGGTGGAGGACGAGGTAGCCAACACAGGTTTTTGTTTTTAATTTTAATTTTTGAAATTAGGGTACACTTGCACTTGCAATTGCACTGCAGTATAACAATGGCTGGTTAGTGCCGTTATACATGTCTATTCTGCACAAGGTACGGACAAGTCCTGAGGGATCCATGCCTGGTTCATTTTAATGAACGTGAGCTTGTCCACATTAGCAGTGGACAGACGGCTGCGCTTGTCTGTGATGACGCCCACTGCCAATCTAAACACACGTTCAGATAATACACTGGCTGCAGGGCAGGCCAGTACCTCCAAGGTGTAAAGGGCAAGCTCAGGCCATGTGCCCAATTTGGAGACCCAGAAGTTGAAGGGAATAGACCCGTCATTCAGTACGTGTAGGCGTTTGCACACCTACTGCTCCACCATGTTGGTGAAATGCTGCCTCCTGCTAAGACGTTCCATATCAGCTGGTGGTGCTGGTTGTTGTGGCATGCTGACAAAGCTTTTCCACATTTCGGCCATGCTAACCCAGCCTTTTGAGGCGCTGGCGGTGCCCCAGCTGCGTTGGCGACCTCTTCCTTGTCCTCTGCCTTTGCCTTGTGCTTCCACTGTGCCCCCGCTGTCAGGTGGGAATCCATCAGCAGCGCGTCTACCAATGTGCGCTTGTACTCGCGCATCTTACGATCAAGCTCCAGTGAGGGAATTAAGGACGGTACATTGTCCTTGTAACGGGGATCCAGCAGCGTGGCCACCCAGTAATCAGCACAAGTTAGAATGTGGGCAACTCGGCGGTCGTTGCGGAGACACTGCAGCCTGTAATCGCTCATGTGTGTCAGGCTGCTCTTTGTGAGGTGTATCATCTGTGTCCTCTGTATCCCCCCAGCCAAGCACCAGTGATGGCCATGAGCTGGTCTGGTTGCCACCGTGCTGTGAACATGGTTCCTCCTCCTCCATCTCCTCATCCTCTATCTCGTCATCCTCCAGAACTGTGCCCTGGCTGGACAATTGTGTACCTAGGGTTTGTGGGTGCAGGAACCCACCCTCGGAGCCACTTGGGAATGACTGGCTGGAAACCCAACAAAATGATCCCTCTTCCTCCTCCTCCTCCTGTGCCACATCCTCTTCCACCTTGGAGTTCCACCTTGTGGGCACGTCGCATATGAGGCGGTGAGCGGGAAAGCCAAAGTTACGCTGCAGCGCTGACAGGCGAGCAGCAGCAGGGTGAGAACGCACTTTATTACCCTGACATATCAGGGTAATTTTTAAGGAATCTCTGCACCACCAAATCCAGCACATGTGCCAGGCAAGGGATGTGCATCAAACCGGCTAGTCCCAGAGCTGCTACGAGATTTCGCCCATTATCGCACACCACCAGGCCGGGCTTGAGGCTGACTGGCACAAACCACTCCGGTCTGTTCTTCAAGTCCCGTCCACAGCTCCTGCGCGGTGTGGTGTTTGTCCCCCAAACAGATATGTTTTAAAACTGCCTGCTGTCGTTTAACCCTGGCTGTGCTGAAGTTGGTGGTGAAGGTGTTACGCTGACCGGATGAGGAGTTGGAAGAGGATGAGGAAGCAGAGTAGGAGGAGGAAGCAACAGGAGGCAAACTGAAGAGCCCTGCAATCCTCGGTGGTGGAAGGACATGCGCCAAACTCCTATCCGCCTAAAGCCCAGCCGCCACTGCATTTACCCAGTGTGCTGTTATGGAGATATAACGTCGCTGACTGTGCTTACTGGTCCACGTATCCGTAGTCAGGAGCACCTTGCCACAGATGGCATTTCGCAGTGCACACCTAATTTTATCCCCTACTTGGTTGTGCAGGGAAGGGATGGCTCGCCTGGAAAAGTAGTGGCGGCTGGGCACGACGTTCTGTGCGACAGCCACCGCCATAAGACCTTTAAAACTATCCGTCTCCACCAGACGGAATGACAGTATTTCAAAGGCCAGTAATTTAGAAATGCTGGCATTCAGGGCTAGGGATCGCGGGTGGGTAGGGGGGTACTTCCTCTTCCTCTCCAGTGTTTGGAAGATGGAGAGCTGAACGTTTCTGTGGGACATTGTGGAGATGCTTGGTGACCCAGGTGTTGGTGCTGCTGGCAGATCCTCTGTTTGCGGGGTGGCAGGTGGCACTGTCACTCCAGAGGTGGATGAAGAGGCCGAGACTGCAGCAGAAGAAGAAGCAGGAGGAGCCAGAGACCTTTCTTGGTTTTTGAGGTGTCTACTCCACTGCAGCTAGTGCTTTGCACTTAAATGCCTGGCCATGCAGGTTGTGCTCAGGTTGAAAAAGTTTATGCCTCGCTTCAGGCTCTGATTGCACAGCATCCAAACCACTCGTGTCTTGTCGTCAGCACATTTTCTGAAGAACTACCATGCCAGGGAACTCCTTGGAGCTGGCTGTGGTGTGCTCGGTCCCTTGCTGCGGTGGGCAGTAGCAGGCGTACTGTCTAGAGGACGGCCACTCCGATTTTTCATCCTGCTCCCTCTTCTGCTGTGTTGGTGACTCTATGCGACCACCCCCTCTTTCTCCAAACTTCATAGGTCAATCGCATGACCTTGATTCCATTTGGGGTCGAGGACCTCATCGTCCTCCACATCATCTTCCACCCAGTCTTCACCCCTGCCTTCCTTGTCGGTCTGCACACTTTCGAAAGCCCCAGCAGTTGGCACCTGTGTTTTGTCATCATCCGAGATGTGCTGCAATGGTCCTCCTATGTACTCATCTTGAATGATAAGTGGTTGGGCATCTGTGCACTCAATCTCTTCCACTTCTGGGGCAGGGCTAGGTGGATGGCCCTGGGAAACCCTGCTAACAGAGTCATCAAAAAGCAGAAGAGACTGCTGCATGACTTAAGGCTCAGATTGCTTGACTGATTTGCAAGGGGGTAAGGTGAAAGACTAATGGACATTGGCTGCAGGTGTCAACTGTGGTCTTTCAGCAGGAGACTGGGTGGGAGACAATGTGAAGGAACTGGATCCACTGTCAGCAACCCAATCTACTATCGCCTGTACTTGTTCATCCCTCACTATTCGTAGAGCCGCATTAGGCCCGCCAAAATACTGATGCAGGTTCTGTCGCCTACTCGCACCTGAGGAAGGGTTTTAACTTGTGCGTGTAGCTGGCACAGATCGAACACGTCCTCTCCCTGCAACAGGAGCTCCACCAGCAGAACCACGACCTGGGCCACATCCCTTATTTGACGCTCTACTCATATTTCTCGAATTTAGGATTTTGCCCTAAATGGGTGTTTAATTAATAGTAGAATAGAATGAAAGAATGTAAAGGGTGTATCTCAAACGATCTGAACCAGAATAGGACTGAATTAAAGATTTGTGCACCAAATGGTGGTAATTCAAATATCATAATATAACCCAAATGTATAAAGGGTGTATCTCACAATGACATATGCAGCAAAGGCTGCCAAATAAACTTTTTTTACCTAAACAGGTTTTTGTTTAATAACTGAATATGGCAGCAGTATATAACTCTGGAATTTCAAACGTCAAGATGCTGCAAGGCCTGAAATATTGTGTATTTTGCCCCAAAAATTGTGTTTTATTAATGAAAGAAAATAAGCCCTAAATAAACAGGGTGTATATCAAATAGCCTGACCCACAGTAGGACTGAATTAAAGATTTGTGCACCAAATGGCGGAATTTCAAATATCTAAATATAACCCAAATGTATAAAAAGTGTATCTCACAATGACATATGCAGCAAAGGCTGCCAAATAAACTTTTTTTGCCCAAACGGGTGTTTGTTTAACCCTTTCATGACCAAGGGTCATTGATGCCCCAATGTCCAGGTCAAAATTTACAGTTCTGATATGCACTGTTTTAAATAATAATATCTTTACAAGTGCTTTGCATATCATAACTGTTTTGACTTTATTTTTTCCAAGACACATAGGGTAAATATTTTATTGACTGATTTAATAAATTACTGTGTTTTTTTAATTATTATGAGCAGAGAAATAGTGAAAAAAGTCATTTTTTTTAACTTTTTTTTGTTAATTTGGCCACTACACTCCCTTGATTAGTAGTACAAATGCAAATATTGATACCAAAATATATTACCTTACTGATCAGGACATATAGAATATCTGAATTGTGTACGTCACCCACTCCCAGGGCACTTTATGGCGCCCAGAAGTAAAGGCATACCTTTCAGCTTGAAAGTGCCATTTTTTCCATAGGCCATCAGATAGCAGCATGTTGTCTTTGCAGTGGCCCTATGCAGCCAAAACATAAAAAATCACCCAAAAAGGACACTACTGGGTAAAATAGACATCTTAAAGTATTCAACGAGGGGTATATTGTAAAAATGCCATTTTCCATTTTTTTCCACTTTTTGTTGGAAAATGGAACAAAAAATAAAAAAATAGCATTTTTTCACTTTGCTGCTAATTTAGCCGAAATTACTGCAAACATGCTGCAAGTTATCAAGAAAAAGCGCCCCAATATCAATGCAGGAAACTCTCCTGCACAAAATGACACCCCAATTGTGTACGTCGCCCATTCCCAGGGCACTTTATGGCGCCCAGAAGTAAAGGTATACCTTTCAGCTTGAAAGTGCCATTTTTTCCATAGGCCATCAGATAGCAGCATGTTGTCTTTGCAGTGGCCCTATGCAGCCAAAACATAAAAAATCACCCAAAAAGGACACTACTGGGTAAAATAGACATCTTAAAGTATTCAACGAGGGGTATATTGTAAAAATGCCATTTTCCATTTTTTTCCACTTTTTGTTGGAAAATGGAACAAAAAATAAAAAAATAGCCTTTTTTCACTTTGCTGCTAATTTAGCCCAAATTACTGCAAACATGCTGCAAGCTATCTAGAAAAAGCGCCCCAATATCAATGCAGGAAACTCTCCTGCACAAAATGACACCCCAATTGTGTACGTCGCCCATTCCCAGGGCACTTTATGGCGCCCAGAAGTAAAGGCATACCTTTCAGCTTGAAAGTGCCATTTTTTCCATAGGCCATCAGATAGCAGCATGTTGTCTTTGCAGTGGCCCTATGCAGCCAAAACATAAAAAATCACCCAAAAAGGACACTACTGGGTAAAATAGACAATACAAAGTATTCAACAAGAGGTTTATTGTAAAATAACTTTTTCCATTTTTTACACCTTTTGTTGGAACATGTAACAAAACTGCATTTTTTCACTATGCTGCTGATTTAGCAAACTACAAAAAATAAATAAATACTAGTATAAGTACTTTATGTACTAAAAATACCAAAAGAGAACAGCAATATTATATATATTTTTCTTCATCAAGAAAATTTAAAAGCGTGCCCGTGTATGATACACTTTAAAACAGTTTCCAATACACAGTGCTGGCCGAGAGGGGCAGTCAGGGCAAAAGTATCTTGTGTCTCGTCTGATGCCTCTTTTTGAGCAGACACGGCACCTCCTTTGTGGATGTCTTTGGTTTAGTGTTGGGGGTATAGCTGCAATAAAGTGCCTTTCAACTAATCTCCTTATTTCTTCTGCTTCCAGTGGGAGGGTGGGGCCTCTAATGGGGTACATTAATTTTTCAATAACTATTTCTTGATAGCAAAGAAATGTTTCTGTTCCCCCAGACTTTTTGTACAGCACATAAGAATTGTACATTGCCATCTGTAGCAAATAGATAGATAACTTTTTATACCATACATAGGACTTGCGCATTACCTCGTATGGTTTAAGTACCTGATCAGACAGGTCAGTGCCCCCCATGTACTTATTGTATTCTAGTATGCAAGTCGGTTTTTGCTTATCGGTGGTTGACCCCCTTTCTCTTACTGGCCCTGTGGCTTCTGTGTGAATCGTACTTAGCATGAGTACATCTTTTCTGTCCTTGTATCGTAGTGCCAGCAGGTTGCCACTACGAAGGGCATCAGATTGTCCTCTTTGTAGTTTTTTTGCCAGCAGGGATTGTGGAAAACCTCTGCGATTTCTTCTGAATGTGCCACATGCTCCCGTATTTGCTTCTTGCAGGCTCTGGAAAAGGGGAATGCTTGTGTAGTAATTGTCTATAAATAATTTGTAACCCTTTTGTAACAGTGGACCCATTAGTTCCCAGACAACTTTTGCATTTGTTCCTAAACCAGCTGGGCATCCTTGGGGGTTTAATTCGCTGTCCCTCCCTTGGTACACTCGAAATGCAGAAGTGTAACCTGTTGTGCTTTCACACAATTTGTAAAGTTTGATGCCATATCTGGCCCGCTTGGATGGAAGGAATTGCTTGAAATGTAACCTTCCTTTAAATTTTACAAGTGACTCATCAACTGAGACATTTTCAGAGGGGGTATAAACAGTTAAACATTTTTCTGACAGATAATCTAGAAGCGGCCTAATTTTATATAACCGGTCGTAATCCGGAGAAGAATTTGAGGGGCACTGACTGTTGTCATTGAAATGGAAGAACTTGAGGAGTATTTCATATCGCTGTCTGGACATAACAGTTGCAAAACTTGGGGTGCTATGGATGGGACTTGCCTCCCAATAAGACCGTATTGTAGGTTTTTTTACGATACCCATTGAAAATGTTAAGGCCAAAAATTTTTTCATTTCTTCCACATTTGTGGGTGTCCATTGTCCAGGCCGGGCATAGTAAGAGGAGGGGTTATTTGAAATATATTGAGCACCATATAAATTTGTCTCTTTTACAAAAAGCTCAAAAAGGTCGTCCGGTAAAAACAGCTGAAAAAACTGTAGTGGGTCAAATCCAGTTACATCCAGTGTAACACCTGGTACAGCATTAAATTCTGGGACAAACGGGATGCCTGTACTTGGGGGTTGCCAATTCAGAGATGCAATTTGAGGGAGCGTTTCAGGCACTTGTGCCTCTCTGCTGGAAGTTGGTATAACTCTGCTGGTGCTAGGCGTGTCTGAACTTGGTGCACTTGTAGTTGTGACATCTCTGCTGGTGCTAGGCGTGTCTGAATTTTGTGGTTTGGTGGTTCTGCACCTCTTTGATAATCGTCCAGCGTGCAGACTACTGTCAGAGCTCTCTGTGTCGCTCTCCTCAAAACCACAGAAACTGACATCACTATCAGCGTTATCAGACAGCTCACTGTCTAAGCACAGCAGTTCGTAAGCCTCATCTGCAGTGTACTGTTTCTGAGACATATTTCTGAAATAAAATTTTAAAAATAACTATCAGTGAACACACTATTATTTATTCTCCATTTAACTATATTAGGATGGATTAAAACAGAAAGTGTTCCTTTTGTTTTCCGTTATACCAATTCTGTTATTTTTCATTATAACCATGTTATACGGAAATCAAAACGCTTATGTGAGTGCCCCCCCCCCTTGCAACCTAATTAGCCCTATGTGACATTTGGTCAGTTATTTCCATCAGTTATTGTGAGCCAAAACTAGGTGCAAATCTTTCCATCATACCTTATCTCTGAGTAGGCGTCACTACTAGTTTTGGCTCACAATAACTGATGGAAATCACTGATCAAATAACTGAAGTGTGAACTCAACCTTACAGTTCTGGAATGTATTGTATACAGTAACACTGACAGCATTATGCAAGGGATACACTGCATCATAAATCAATATAATGCTATGTGACCCCGTCAGTGCTGGAAGGTCAGGAAGGGTGCTCTCGCTGACACGTGCTGAGAGACCAATGCGTAGAGCTTGCTTGTGTAAAAGGGATGCAACACTGGTGTCATGCAGATATAATTTTTTTTTGCGGATCTTTGTTTTGCGGACTGCAAAATTCATACGGTCATGTGCATGAGCCGCAGCACATCCAACTTTATGGGTGAATAAAGGACACTACACTTTTCACTGAAATTGGATATTGTGCGGCTTTTTTTTCTTCTCTAAAGCCTCATTCACACATCAGTGTTCCATGCAAGTGTGCAGGATGCCATCCGTGTTTCGTGGATCATTAGAACGAAAATACTAAGACGGATCCTTTATGGATGCATCACTGACCACATTTTCACGGATTTGAGCACGGACACGGATGTGTGAATGAGACTTAACTGTCAGATGGTTGATCCCACCTAAACTGCTGTCACTCTGTCTGTCACTTTTTTTCCACACCTGCCTAATCAAGTTAGTAAAAGAAAAAAAAAAATATATATATATATATATATATATATATATATAGAAAATTAGGGCAGCACTCTCAGTGTAGGAATAAATTGTGTGCCTTACCAATTATCTGCTGTATAAAAAAGATAAAAAATCAGCGTCACATCCAGATAAAGTGAAAAAAGTGGCGTCCTTTATTCACCCAATTAGCGATATTTCAGTTCTCTTACTGGTACTAAGCAGATTATATAAAAGAACTGAAACATCACTAAAGGACGCCACTTTTTTCAATTTACCTGGATGTGACACTGCTTTTTTTTATATACTGTATAGATATCAAATGGAAAATTCAAGGCAGCACAAAATTGTAACCAAAGTATGGATTGCCCGCAATAAGACGCAACCCACCGTCTTGAAATACAAAGAAGAAAAGACTGCAGCACTTTTAAATCGGTGAAAAAAATGTGAGGTCCTTTATTCACCCATGCGACGTTTCGGTCCGCTTTCTGGGACCGTTCTCAAGTCCCAGAAAGCGGACTGAAACATCGCATGGGTGAATAAAGGACCTCACATTTTTTTCACAGATTTAAAAGTGCTGCAGTCTTTTCTTCTTTGTATTTCAAGACGGTGGGTTGCGTCTTATTGCGGGCAATCCATACTTTGGTTACAATTTTGTGCTGCCTTGAATTTTCCTTTTGATATATATATATATATATATATATATATATATACATACACTATATATATGAAGAAAAGCTGCGTCACATCAAGATGAAGTTAAAAAAAAAGTGGCGTCTGTTATTCACCCAAGTGGCGATGTTTCAGTTCTCTTACTGGGGCTAAGTGGATTATCTTCCAGTAAAAGAACTGAAACATCACTAAAGGACACCACTTTTTTCAATTTACCTGGATGTGACGTATATATATATATATATATATATATATATATATATATATATATATATACCCTTATAGAAATATCTTTTCATTTCTTTTTTTTCCTACCTGACTAATCTGGTTGGGGCAAATGATGCTAATATGGAGATAATTATCTATCTATATATCTATATACTATGTATAAAGATATATAGAGAAGTGTAACACTGTGTCTTCTTCTTCAGTCCTCCTTCACTGGATCGCTGTGAAGTGAAGGAGGAAGGAGAAGAAGGGGAGCTGAAATAAGGACAGGAGTGCTGTGTCATGTAAACATTTGACCACCACGATTGGACGATTGTGGTCAACAGAAACTATTCTGCCCAGAAACCGATGCTATAGGCTCGGTTATCCCTGGGCAGAAGAAGGAAGCAGGGGAAGATCTTAGGTATGTCTTTATTTCTTAGCGATGTCCAGGAGGAGGTGGGAGGAGGGAGGAGGAGGGAGGAGGAGGGAGGAGGAGGGAGGATGCGGAGTGAGTCGGAGGCAGGCTGAGGCTGAAAAAAAAGCAAGGGGAGCGCCGGTTCATGTAAGCCATATGACCACCACGATTGGGCAAAAATCTGGGGGGTCAACAGATACTATTCTGCCCAGAAACCGATGCTAAAGGCTCGGTTATCTCCGGGCAGAAGCAGGAAGCCGGGTACATTGCGGGGAAGCGCTGCAGAGAGCAGTGAAGCAGCGCTTCCTCTAATTAAAGCTCCCGACGTCTATACACGTGATAACTGCACGGGGCATGTGTAATTATCACGTATATAGACGGACTGCGGACGGGAAAGGGTTAATAACTGAATATGGCAGCAGTATATAACCCTGGAATTTCAAACGTCTAGATGCTGCAAGGCCTGAAATATTGTGTATTTTGCCCCACAAAGGGTGTTTTATTAACCACCTCCCGACCGCCTAACGCACGGATGCGTCCTGGCGGTGGTCGATTCATTTCTCCTGGACGCATCAGTGCGTCATATCGCGAGACGCGAGATTTCGGTCAGAGCCCGCCCGCGCATGCGCATCGCGGGCCGGCAAAAGTTAGAGGAGTATTTCGTCAGCAACCTGCCAGCCAATGATCGTCGCTGGCAGGTTGCTGACTTTTAAAAAATCGAATCACAAGCCATATAACACCTTATATTTATAAATATAAGGTGTTAAATGGCATCTCTGCTCCTCTGCTGGTCCTTTTCGTCGGTTGGTTCCAGCAGAGGAGCAGACATCACTGTGAGTACCCACCAAACACTACACTTAGCCCCAGATCACCCTCCATCACCCCCATTAACCCCTTGATCGCCCCCTGTCAATCACCTAGTGAAAGGGTTTCCACTGGTATTGACTGATAGTTTTAGGATAGTTTAGGTCCCTTGGTTAGGTAGTTAGCGTCAGTTAGCGCCCAGCCCACCGCACCGCAGTCACTTATTCGCTGATTAGCGTATCGCTAATCAGCATTTGTACTTTTATAGTATCTGTAAGTGATCAAAACTGATTACAGTCAGATCTATAATTGTATTAGTGTCACCTTAGCTCACCCTCCACCCAAAACGCAGTGTTTGCCCGATCAGGCCTGATCGGTCGCCCACACGTGCGTTCACCCACGCCCGCCCCACCGCAGTGACAAAAAATATATATTTTTTGATCACTGCACAATCCCTTTACAAGCGCTGCGGCGATAAAAAAAAATCAGTTTTGATATTTTTTATCAATCGCAGCGGCCTCCGGTACTTCGCTAGCCTCCCATTTGTAAGACAGGCTTTCTTTTTTTCTTGGGTAGTCTCAGGAAATATCTGTAACGGTCGCGTACACACACACACAGGGGGGAGGGAAGTGACCACTGCGCTCCACCCTTACCCCTGGCCCTGCCTACTTGCGCGAGTCCTAATGACAAGGGACAACTGGACGGCAATCCCTAACTTGGAATAAGTGCAGGGATGACAGACAAACAAACAACAGGACGTGAACGGACCGAGTCAATACCAGGAAAGCTACAAAGTACAAATGGAGCAAGCAGAGAATTGTCAGGAGAAGCCGGGGTCATAAATACCAGGAGAGACGTGAAGTACCAAAGGAGTCAGCAGAGGATCGTCAGGAGGAGGCCGGGGTCAAATACCAGGAGAGCAGCAAAGTACACAAGGAGCAGGCAGAGGATAGTTAGGAATTCAGCAGGAGGTAAGTACACCAGGAAAGACCAAATCACAGGTGGAACCTAAATTAACAGGCAACCTGTGGCCAGCAGGCTGCCTGTATTTATAGTGGGGAGTGAGGGTCATGTGACGTGGCCAGCGTCACATGACCGACAGACCAACCAGTCGAGCACCGAGTGATCAGCTCGGCGCTCAAGGCAGACTAGGAGCCGGGAGCCACCCAGCTAGTAAAGCCGCCCTGGGAATGAGGTCAAACACAGATCCTCATTCCCGAAGCTAAGCAACAGTTCTGCGGGCAATGGGGGACCGAGTGCACCTTTGGAACCCCGTTACAATACCCCTAAATTTAGTAGTCCAAATGTCAAACAGGGGGTATTCTTCTGAAGAGGCCTATAGGATTCTGACCCAGTTGGATGAGGAATGGGAACCCTCATCTGACGAATCTAGCGGGTCAGAATATGAACCTGTAGAAAGCAGTGGCAGTCTGACCCAAAGTTCGGACGAGGAGGTTGAGGTCCCTGATAGCACCAGGCGTACCCGGCCCCTTGTTGCTAGACCACAGGTTGCGCAGGATCCGCTTCAAGGGCAGCAGAGTGGGGCTGGCGCTGTCAGATTACGTGGTGAGGCATACACCAGCAGCGCAGCCCATCCTGGACCTAGTACCAGCACTGCCGTACAACATGGTGAAGTGGCGAGCACCAGAAGGGCAGTTGAAGCTGGTACGGTGGCACGTGCAGTAGTTACCCCGTCGCAGCCACTGCACAGACAGGCCCGTAGAGCCCCTAGAGTCCCTGAGGTGCTGGCAAACCCTGATTGGCAGTCCCCAACTTCAGCCGCACCTGTAGTTCCCCCTTTCACCGCCCAGTCTGGAGTTCGGGTTGAGACAGCTCAGATTGGTTCGGCACTGGGATTTTTTGAGCTGTTCTTGACTGCGGAGCTCTTGGACTTAGTCGTGGCAGAAACAAATCGGTATGCCACTCAATTTATATCCGCCAACCCGGGAAGCTTTTATGCTCAGCCTTTCCGGTGGAAACCAGTCCAAGTTTCCGAAATTAAAATTTTTCTGGGCCTTCTCCTGAACATGGGTCTAACCAAAAAGCATGAATTGAGGTCATATTGGTCCACGAACCCGATTCATCACATGCCCATGTTCTCTGCTGGACACGTTTTGAGACCATCCTGCGTTTCCTGCACTTTAGCGACAACACTACCTCCCGTCCCAGGGGCCACCCAGCTTTTGACCGGCTCCACAAAATTCGGCCCCTCATAGACCACTTCAACCAGAAATTTGCAGATTTGTATACCCCTGAGCAAAACATCTGCATAGACGAGTCCCTTATACATTTTACCGGGCGCCTTGGCTTCAAACAATACATCCCAAGCAAGCGTGCCCGGTATGGGGTCAAATTGTATAAGCTCTGTAAAAGGGCCACAGGCTATACCCACAAATTTCGGATCTATGAGGAAAAAGATCAGACCCTGGAGCCGGTCGGTTGCCCTGACTACCTGGGGAGCAGTGGGAAGACAGTCTGGGACTTGGTGTCACCCTTATTTGGCAAGGGGTACCATCTTTATGTGGACAATTTTTACACAAGTGTGCCCCTCT
Organism: Bufo bufo; assembly: GCF_905171765.1. Taxonomy (NCBI): domain Eukaryota; kingdom Metazoa; phylum Chordata; class Amphibia; order Anura; family Bufonidae; genus Bufo; species Bufo bufo. Next base: position 89,089,825 of record NC_053395.1, read on the forward strand.
TCAGGCATTTGTTCCTAGAACAGATTGGCTGCTGTGGCACCGTGCGACCTAGTCGCCGGGGCTTCCACCAACGGCTCGTTACCACCCGTCTTGCAAGGGGGGAGAGGGCTGCCTTGTGTAACCAAGAACTGCTCGTGGTGAAATGGAGAGACAAGCGTGACGTTTACATGCTCTCCTCCATTCACGCAGACACGACAATACAAATAGAACGGGCAACCCGTGTCATTGAAAAGCCCCTCTCAGTCCACGACTATAATGCGCTCATGGGAGGGGTGGACTTCAATGACCAGATGTTGGCTCCTTATTTAGTTTCCTGACGCACCAGACGCTGGTATAAGAAGGTGTCTGTATATTTGATTCAATTGGCTGCCTATAATAGTTTTGTTCTCTACAGTAAGGCTGGGAGAACGGGATCCTTCCTCAAATTTCAGGAAGAGATCATCGAGAACCTCCTGTATCCAGAAGGTTCCATGGCCCCATTCACCAGTGTAGTGAGCCGTCTACACGAGCGACATTTCCCCAATGTCTTTGCTGGTACCTCAACCCAACCGTCACCCCGAAAAAGATGTCGTGTCTGTAGCAGGAGTGGAATAAGGCGTGACACCCGCTATTTCTGTCCTGACTGCCCTGACCACCCTGCCCTATGCTTAGGGGAGTGTTTCCGGAAGTACTACACACAGGTACACTTAGCATAGGGATTGCATCTCACAGGACAGGCACACAGGGCTATTAGGGCCCTTTCTCTCACAGCTGCTGCAAACCTCTCCTTTCACCTGGGACAAAGTGCATAATGTACTTCGCCACATCTTTGGGCGCTTTGCGCTTTGCACATTGTCCCATGGGGAAGGAGAGGTTTGTCCTATAAAGGTAAAAAAAAAAAAAAAATCACCGGTAAGCAAAAAAGTTAACGTTCAGTTGAAAAAGTTTTATAAAGTTTATATGTTCCGTTCAAATTTTATTATAAAATTAATAAATTTATTGCGTTGCGGCCTGTTTTTTTTTTTTTTTTTACCTTCCAGGTGGACCAACCGATCGACTAGCTGCAGCACTGATGTGCATTCTGACAGAAGCATTGCGCTGCTGTCAGATTACACAAAAGTCGGTGTATGCGGCGCTGCAAGACGAGATTTCTCCTCTGCAGTAAAAGATACATTTGCCGAGGCATATGAGCTGAGGAGGCGGCGATGTTCATATACTTTGGCAAACACTTTGTATATATAAAAAAAAATAAAAAAATCCTGGCAATAATTTATTCATCCACATCGATTGATGTGAATGGAGAAATCGGGTTTGCCAGGGCATACGGGCTAAGTGGGTATGGATGTTGGGCGGAGCTCCTATGTCCTGGCAGACGCCATTCCCCTCCTTTTTTTTTTTTGGGCAGAGATTTTTTTATCCACATTGATCGATGCGAATGAAGAAATCTGTGCCATTCATTTTTTCTTTCAGCCCAGAGGCTGAACGAAAAAAAAAAATCTCATTACCCGTATGCTCAATATAAGCAGAATAGCAGAAACTCCTAATGCTGGCCATACATGTAATGATTGCGGAGACCCTCAAATGCCAGGGCAGTACAAACACCCCACAAATGTATTCCTTGAGGGGCATATTGAGTCCATGAAAGATAGAAATTTTTGTCCCAAGTTAGCGGAAAGGGAGACTTTGTGAGAAAAAATAAAATAAAAAATCTATTTCCGCTAACTTGTGGCAAAAAAAAAAAATTCTATGAACTCGCCATGCCCCTCATTGAATACCTTGGGGTGTCTTCTTTCCAAAATGGGGTCACATGTGGGGTATTTATACTGCCCTGGCATTTTAGGGGCCCTAAAGCGTGAGAAGAAGTCTGGGATCCAAATGTCTAAAAATGCCCTCCTAAAAGGAATTTGGGCCCCTTTGCGCATCTAGGCTGCAAAAAAGTGTCACACATGTGGTATTGCCGTACTCAGGAGAAGTTGGGAAATGTGTTTTGGGGTGTCATTTTACATATACCCATGCTGGGTGAGATAAATATCTTGGTCAAATGCCAACTTTGCATAAAAAAAAAATGGGAAAAGTTGTCTTTTGCCAAGATATTTCTCTCACCCAGCATGGGTATATGTAAAAAGACACCCCAAAACACATTGCCCAACTTCTCCTGAGTACGGAAATACCACATGTGTGACACTTTTTTGCAGCCTAGGTGGGCAAAGGGGCCCACATTCCAAAGAGCACCTTTCGGATTTCACCGGCCATTTTTTACAGATTTTGATTCCAGACTTCTTCTCACGCAGTCGGGCCCCTAAAATGCCAGGGCAGTATAACTACCCCACAAATGACCCCATTTTGGAAAGAAGACACCCCAAGGTATTCTGTGAGGGGCATGGCGAGTTCCTAGAATTTTGTATTTTTTGTCACAAGTTAGCGGAGAATGATGATTTTTTTTTTCTTACAAAGTCTCATATTCCACTAACTTGTGACAAAAAATAAAAACTTCCATGAACTCACTATGCCCATCAGTGAATACCTTAGTGTGTCTACTTTCCGAAATGGGGTCATTTGTGGGGTTTTTCTACTGTCTGGGCATTGTAGAACCTCGGGAAACATGACAGGTGCTCAGAAAGTCAGAGCTGCTTCAAAAAGCGGAAATTCACATTTTTGTACCATAGTTTGTAAACGCTATAACTTTTACCCAAACCATTTTTTTTTTTACCCAAAGACATGTAGAACAATAAATTTAGAGAAAAATTTATATATGGATGTCGTTTTTTTTTGCAAAATTTTACAACTGAATGTGAAAAATGTCATTTTTTTGCAAAAAAATCGTTAAATTTCGATTAAGAACAAAAAAAGTAAAAATGTCAGCAGCAATGAAATACCACCAAATGAAAGCTCTATTAGTAAGAAGAAAAGGAGGTAAAATTCATTTGGGTGGTAAGTTGCATGACCGAGCAATAAACGGTGAAATTAGTGTAGTGCAGAAGTGTAAAAAGTGGCCTGGTCATTAAGGGTGTTTAAGCTAGGGGAGCTGAGGTGGTTAATGAGAGAATATAAGCCCTGTATATACAGGGTGTTTCTCACACAGTCTGACCTACAGTAGACCTCAATTAAAGATTTGTGCACCAAATGGCGGTATTTCAAATATCTTAATATAACCCAAATGTATAAAGGGTGTATCTCACAATGACGTATGCAGCAAAGGCTGCCAAATAAATTTTTTTTGCTCAAACCGGTGTTTGTTTAATAAATGAATATGGCAGCAGTATATAACCCTGGAATTTCAAACGTCTAGATGCAGCAAGGCCTGAAATATTGTGTATTTTGCCCCAAAAAGGGTGATTTATTAATGAATGAATATAAGCCCTGTATGTACACACGGCCTGACCCACAGTAGGCCTCAATTAAATATTTGTGAACCAAATGGCGGTATTTCAAATATATGAATATAACCCAAATGTACAAAGGGTGTATCTCACAATGACTTATGCAGCAAAGGCTGCCAAATAAACTTTTTTTTTGCCCCAACAGGTGTTTGTTTAATAACTGAATATGGCAGCAGTATATAACCCTGGAATTTCAAACGTCAAGATGCTGCAAGGCCTGAAATATTGTGTATTTTGCCCCCAAAAATTGTGTTTTATTAATGAAAGAATATAAGCCCTGTATATACAGGGTGTATCTCACACGGCCTGACTGTCACGGATCAGAGTGGGGGTAACTCTAATCCATGGGATGTCAATATGAAAGATAGCTGCTAGGCCAGGACAGGAATCACGGAGCAGGTCACCTTTTATTACATCCCTAATTCTGACCCTGTCTCCTAGCCGTATGAGCCAACCCTGATGGTAGGAGGGCTCATACTCAGGAACCTAAGATCCCTACTAGCCCTCAGGGTGGCCCTGGACTAGGAGCCAAGTAAGACGACCTGTTCCTCTACATCACGGACGAACAGGAGTCTCACTGGCCAGGCTGCAAGGAAAGGGGCACATGTACAGCATATGGCAATGGCAGGTAAGTAAACTAGTATTACACGTACCTGACAAAGACACACAGCCTGGAATCCATGCACGAGTGCTGCTGTCCACAAGAACACAAACGGACACAGCCCACACCACACATCACACAGGAACCAGGACCATAAGCTGCAATAAAGATAAAGACACCACTAGACATATAACAATACAAGGACAATAATGTCTAACATAACTTATGACCACAAGGGTGGTCCTCACTGGCAGATGGTATATAACCAGGAGGATGACTCCAGCTAATCATGGCTAAAATACCCCTCAGAGTCTGGCATCCGGCAGGAGCTAAATAGCCCCAAGTGGCCACACCCACACACAGACACACCCAGTGTTTACACACAAAGAAGGGAGTTAACCCTTCCTACACTAGGCAAGGGAAGACTGCCACTTAAAGGGGAAGTGTACAAACAACTATCAAACTGCACCTGTTACCGCCGGCAACGACATGCGTGGCAACCATGTCCTGGGAAACAGCCAGAAGGCCGAGACACTGCCACCACATGTACACAACACCAAACGTTGCCACGGGCAAACGCAAGTGACCTAAAGTGTCACAATGCACACATACAACCTTGTGCACAACAAAACGGGAAAGTGCACACATACAAAGAGAGGTTGCCAGGTGTAACCGCATGCAATTGACAGCAAGATGCTTAGCAACAACTCAGGCCGCTATACTGCTAAGTACAATCATGTTGCCAGCGGCAACCACACGTGAGGCAACCTACAAGCAGCCCTCACCATGTGGTTGACAATAAAACCAAACTGCAGGCAACTGCATGCGGATCCAGGAGTCACGACCATGACCAAGGTCGTGACACTGACCCACAGTAGGCCTGAATTAAAGATTTGTTCACCAAATGGCAGTATTTCAAATATCTGAATATAACCCAAATGTATAAAGGGTGTATCTCACAATGACATATGCAGCAAAGGCTGACAAATAAACTTTTTTTGCCCAAAGAGGTGTTTGTTTAATAACTGAATATAACAGCAGTATATAACCCTGGGATTTCAAACGTCTAGATGCAGCAAGGCCTGAAATATTGTGTATTTTGCCCCAAAAAGGGTGTTTTATTAATGAAAAATATAAGCCCTGTATATACAGGGTGTATCTCACACAGCCTCACCTACAGTAGGCCTCAATTAAAGATTTGAGCACCAAATGGCGGTATTTCAAATATATGAATATAACCCAAATGTACAAAGGGTGTATCTCACAATGACATATGCAGCAAAGGCTGCCAAATAAACTTTTTTTGCCCAAACGGGTGTTTGTTTAATAACTGAATATGGCAGCAGTATATAACCCTGGAATTTCAAACATCAAGATGCTGCAAGGCCTGAAATATTGTGTATTTTGCCCCAAAAAGGGTGTTTTATTAATGAAAGAATATAAGCCGTGCATATGCAGGGTTTCTCTCACACGGCCTGACCCATAGTAGGCCTCAATTAAAGATTTGTGCACCAAATGGCGGTTTTTTATTTATCTGAATATAACCCAAATATATAAAGGGTGTATCTCACAATGACTTATGCACCAAAGGCTGCCAAATAAACTTTTTTGCCCAAACGGGTGTTTGTTTAATAACTGAATATGGCAGCAGTATATAACCCTGGAATTTCAAACATCAAGATGCTGCAAGGCCTGAAATAGTGTATTTCCCCCCAAAAAGGGTGTTTTATTGATGAAAGAATATAAGCCCAGTATGTACCTCCTGACGAAGCCTACGTGGCAAAACACGTGTTGAGGTCGAAGCAGTGGGGGAACCGTGTCACCATTTTTCAGCAGCAACATGGGTAGGTAACATGGTATCTGGATTAGGGTGGGACTAGTGATTTACAGTTATTGTTATATGCCATCTTTATGAGTAGTATTGCACCGTCCAATTTCACCCTACAGCATCCATTGCTGGGACGCTGTGAATAAGAGCTAGGTAGTTGCTCAACACTAGGGGACAGCAATTGCACCCGCAACTACTCCAATATTCACAGCTTCTGTTAATTGTCTGTTACCTGCTGTATGGTCACATTATCCCCCATTGTGATTCTCCACATTGCAGAGCCCTTTTGTGGCCCAGTCTCCATGTTCTGTCCCTTTTGAGTCTCACCTGTAATGTCCATGTGATTTATAATTAACAAAATGAGATTTTTTTACCTTGTTAAATCCTTGCTCTTTTTTTGTACAAGTTGCAGTATGTACAGGGTGTATCTCACACTGCCTGACCCACAGTAGGTCTGAATTAAAGATTTGTGCACCAGATGGCGGTATTTCAAATATCTGAATATAACCCCTGTATATTTAGGGTGTATCTCACACGCCCTGATCCACACTAGACCGCAATTAAATTTGTTGGGGCAAAATGGCTGTATTTCAAATGCCTAAATAGAACCCCTGTATTTAAAGGGTGTATCTCACACGCCCTGATCCACACTAGGAGGCTATCAAATAATTGTGTCCAAAATGGCTGTATTTCAAGTAACTGAATAGAAAGACAATATGTAAAGGCGGTATCTCACAATGACATCTGCAGCAAAGGCTGCCAACTGAATTTTTTTTGCCCAAACGGGTGTTTGTTTAATAACTGAATTTGACAGCAGTATATAAACCTGGAATTTTACACGTGCTGATGCTGCAAGGCCTGAAATATTGTGTAATCTGGCAAAAAAATGTGTTTTTAAAAATCAAGAAAATGATGGCTGTATTTCTAGCTTAAATTGCACACTGACTAATGCAGATGTTGTATATTGCCAAAAAAGTGTTTTTTTTTGGTAACAGAATATGAAAGTTGTATATATTAAACTTGAATTTAACACTTGCAGATCAGGAAAATAGTGTTTTTTGGCAAAAAAAAGTGTTTTTAAAAACCCAGAAAATAATGGCTGTATTTCTAGCTTAAATTGCACACTGACTAAGCCTGCAAATGCACCCTAAATTGCCCAAAAAATTGGGATTTTCAATGTCCCAAAAGCTCAGATGCAGTGCTAGTGCACTGAGCTTGCATAAAATGGCTGCCGCTGCCACCCACCTAACTTATTAAAGTTATTTTTTTTCGGTCACTGGGCTCAGGGCAGGATAAAAAAAATTGCGCTCTGCACCCACAAAACACAATGTATGTGGATCGCTGAGTTAGATTCAGATTTTGAGACAAGATTTAGGATCCATTCACACGTCCGTTGTTTCTTTCCTGATCTGTTCCCTTTTTTGCGGAACAGATCTGGACCAGATCTGGACCCATTCATTTTCAATGGGTCCTGAAAAAAAATCAGACATTGAGCTGTCCGATTTTTTTCAGGACCCATTGAAAATGAATGGGTCCAGATCTGGTCCAGATCTGTTCCGCAAAAAACGGAACAGATCAGGAAAGAAACAACGGACGTGTGAATGGACCCTTAGTCCTATTCTCTCCCTGAAATCACCATGTCATATATCTTCTATATAAAAGAATCTTCATATAAAAGAGAGGATAAAAAATAAAAAAATTAAATTATATTATCCTTCAGGTGGACATAATCACCTCTAAGTTCTTTATATCGAGTATCTTAATTTGATTTGTGCAAGCAGTGAAACAAAGGGACAATTGTATATGCAAAAATATATAATTGTTTATTATAAAAACAAAGAATATAAAATCAATACAATTGCAAAACAAATGATGAAGTTACAAAATAATACCCAAAATGTACCACACGGTGGTGCTAATACACCCCTATCTGATCAGTACAGTGTAACTTAGTGATTTATGACAACCAGTGTCATACTTTTTAACAAACAGACTCATATACCAAGAGAAACTTAGGATCTTCTGTTTATCAAACAGGCTACAACAATAAAACACGGATTATACAGGAAAAAAAACTGTTATCCCTTGACTCTGTTTTCCTATGACCAATCAAAAATATATGCTATTAATATGATAAAATACTCAGCTCGGCAATCAGGGCTTAGTCCTCTTTTCAAATAATGTCAGATCTTCCATTAACAATAGGGATGAGCGAACCCGAAATGTATAGTTCGGGTTCGTACCGAATTTTGGGGTGTCCGTGACATTTTCGTAAAAGTTCGGGTTCGGTGTTCGGCGCTTTCTTGGCGCTTTTTGAAAGGCTGCAAAGCAGCCAATCAACAAGCGTCATACTACTTGCCCCAAGAGGCCATCACAGCCTTGCCTACTATTGGCATGGCTGTGATTGGCCAGTGCAGCATGTGACCCAGCCTCTATATAAGCTTGGGTCACGTAGCGCTGCACGTCACTCTGCTGATTCAAGCATAGGGAGAGGTTGCTGCTGCGACGTTAGGGCGAGATTAGGCAGATTAACTCCTCCAAAAGACTTAATTCTGTGATCGATCTCCAGCTGTGGATCATTGAAGTGCTAATATCGAATTGCTCACTTTTTTTAGGCTGCCCAGAGCGTTTTTATTTCACTTTTTTCTGGGGTGATCGGCGGCCATTTTGTGGCTTGTGGTGCGCCAGCACAAGCTACCACCAAGTGCTTTTAACCATCAATGGTGTGGTTATTTTTTGCTATATCCTACATCAGCTGCAGGCTGAGCCTGTGTCACTGAAGTGCATTTAACCATCAACAGTGTGGTTATTTTTTGGCCATATACTACATCAGGTGCAGGCTGAGCCTGTGTCACCCAAGTGCATTTAACCATCAACAGTGTGGTTATTTTTTGGCCATATACTACATCAGGTGCAGGCTGAGCCTGTGTCACCCAAGTGCATTTAACCATCAACAGTGTGGCTAATTTTTGGCCATATACTACATCAGGTGCAGGCTGAGCCTGTGTCACCCAAGTGCATTTAACCATCAACAGTGTGGTTAATTTTTGGCCATATACTACATCAGGTGCTGGCTGAGCCTGTGTCACCCAAGTGCATTTAACCATCAATAGTGTGGTTATTTTTTGGCCATATACTACATCAGGGGCAAGTTGAGCCTGTCACTCAGCGCCTAAAAAATAGACCTGACATTTATATTCCTCCAAATCAGTACTGTTTTAGCTGGTCAAGTTATTTGTAGTGACCGTAAAAGCACAGTTTTTGTTCTGGGTTGAAAAACTATTCCCAAATTTGCCATTCTCAAAATAAGTAGTTTCTGCTATATCAGGCCTACTTTAAATCTATCCCAAAAAGGATATCTTAGATTCAAGGTGCTGATAGTGTCATTCAGAAAAACTTAACACACACGCTACCGTTCAGATACAAGTCTAATTCTGTGATTAAAGGTATATCTGTCACACAGCGCAAAAAAAATAGGCCTCACATTTCTATTCAACCAAATCTGTACTGTTTTAGCTGGTCAAATTATTTGTAGTGACCGTAAAAGCACAGTTTTTGTTCTGGGTTGAAAAACTATTCCCAAATTTGCCATTTTCAAAATTGTGGTGAACGGGAACAATGAGGAAAACATCTAATAAGGGACGCGGACGCGGACGTGGACATGGTCGTGGTGGTGTTAGTGGACCCTCTGGTGCTGGGAGAGGACGTGGCCGTTCTGCCACAGCCACACGTCCTAGTGAACCAACTACCTCAGGTCCCAGTAGCCAGCAGAATTTACAGCAATATTTGGTGGGGCCCAATGCCGTTCTAAGGATGGTAAGGCCTGAGCAGGTACAGGCATTAGTCAATTGGGTGGCCGACAGTGCATCCAGCACGTTCACATTATCTCCCACCCAGTCTTCTGCAGAAAGCGCACAGATGGCGCATGAAAACCAAGCCCATCAGTCTGTCACATCACCCCCATGCATATCAGGGAAACTGTCTGAGCCTCAAGTTATGCAGCAGTCTCTTATGCTGTTTGAAGACTCTGCTGCCAGGGTTTCCCAAGGGCATCCACCTAGCCCTTCCCCAGGGGTGGAAGAGATAGAATGCACTAACGCACAACCACATATGTTTCCTGATGATGATAACATGGGAATACCACCTCAGCACGTCTCTGATGATGACCAAACACAGGTGCCAACTGTGTGCAGACTGAACAGGAGGTCAGGGATCAAGACTGGGTGGAAGACGATGCAGGGGACGATGAGGTCCTAGACCCCACATGGAATGAAGGTCGTGCCACTGACTTTCACAGTTCGGAGGAAGAGGCAGTGGTGAGACCGAGCCAACAGCATAGCAAAAGAGGGAGCAGTGGGCAAAATCAGAACACCCGCCGCCAAGAGACTCCGCCTGCTACTGACCGCCGCCATCTGGGACCGAGCACCCCAAAGGCACCTTCAAGGAGTTCCCTGGCATGGCACTTCTTTAAACAATGTGCTGACGACAAGACCCGAGTGCCATCAGAGCCTGAAGCGAGGCATTAACGTTCTGAACCTTAGCACAACCTGCAAGACCAGGCACCTGCATGCAAAGCATGAACTGCAGTGGAGTAAACACCTTAAAAACAAAGAAGTCACTCAGGCTGCCCCTGCTACCTCTTCTGCTGCTGCCGCCTCGGCCTCTTCTGCTGCTGCCGCCGCCGCCTCGGCCTCTTCCTCCGCCTCTGGAGGAACGTTGGCACCTGCCGCCCAGCAAACATGGGATGTACCACCAACACCACCACCTGCGTCACCAAGCATCTCAACCATGTCACACGGCAGCATTCAGCTCTCCATCTCACAAACATTTGAGAGAAAGCGAAAATTCCCACCTAGCCACCCTCGATCCCTGGCCCTGAATGCCAGCATTTCTAAACTACTGGCCTATGAAATGCTGTCATTTAGGCTGGTGGACACAGACAGCTTCAATCAGCTCATGTCGCTTGCTGTCCCACAGTATGTTGTTCCCAGCCGCCACTACTTCTCCAAGAGAGCCGTGCCTTCCCTGCACAAGCAAGTGTCCGATAAAATCAAGTGTGCACTGCGCAACGCCATCTGTGGCAAGGTCCACCTAACCACAGATACGTGGACCAGTAAGCACGGCCAGGGACGCTATATCTCCCTAACTGCACACTGGGTAAATGTAGTGGCGGCTGGGCCCCAGGCGGAGAGCTGTTTGGCGCACGTCCTTCCGCCGCCAAGGATCGCAGGGCAACATTCTTTGCCTCCTGTCTCCTCCTCCTCCTACTCAGCTTCCTCCTCCTCTTCTTCCACCTGCTCATCCAGTCAGCCACACACCTTCACCACCAACTTCAGCACAGCCCGGGGTAAACGTCAGCAGGCCGTTCTGAAACTCATATGTTTGGGGGACAGGCCCCACACCACACAGGAGTTGTGGCGGGGTATAGAACAACAGACCGACGAGTGGTTGCTGCCGGTGAGCCTCAAGCCCGGCCTGGTGGTGTGCGATAATGGGCGAAATCTCGTTGCAGCTCTGGGACTAGCCGGTTTGACGCACATCCCTTGCCTGGCGCATGTGCTGAATTTGGTGGTGCAGAAGTTCATTCGCAACTACCCCGACATGTCAGAGCTGCTGCATAAAGTGTGGGCCGTCTGTTCGCACTTCCGGCGTTCACACTCTGCTGCTGCTCGCCTGTCTGCGCTACAGCGTAACTTCGGCCTTCCCGCTCACCGCCTCATATGCGATGTGCCCACCAGGTGGAACTCCACCTTGCACATGCTGGACAGACTGTGCGAGCAGCAGCAGGCCATAGTGGAGTTTCAGCTGCTGCATGCACGGGTCAGTCGCACTGCGGAACAGCACCACTTCACCACCAATGACTGGGCCTCCATGCGAGACATGTGTGCCCTGTTGCGCTGTTTCGAGTACTCCACCAACATGACCAGTGGCGATGACGCCGTTATCAGCGTTACAATACCACTTCTATGTCTCCTTGAGAAAACACTTAGGGCGATGATGGAAGAGGAGGTGGCCCAGGAGGAAGAGGAGGAAGAGGGGTTATTTTTAGCACTTTCAGGCCAGTCTCTTCGAAGTGACTCAGAGGGAGGTTTTTTGCAACACCAGAGGCCAGGTACAAATGTGGCCAGACAGGGCCACTACTGGAGGACGAGGATGAGGAGGAGGTGGAGGAGGATGAGGATGAAGCATGTTCACAGCGGGGTGGCACCCAAAGAAGCTCGGGCCCATCACTGGTGCGTGGCTGGGGGGAAACACAGGACGATGACGATACGCCTCCCACAGAGGACAGCTTGTCTTTACCTCTGGGCAGCCTGGCACACATGAGCGACTACATGCTGCAGTGCCTGCGCAACGACAGCAGAGTTGCCCACATTTTAACATGTGCGGACTACTGGGTTGCCACCCTGCTGGATCCCCGGTACAAAGACAATGTGCCCACCTTAATTCCTACACTGGAGCGTGATAGGAAGATGCGCGAGTAGAAGCGCACGTTGGTAGACGCGCTACTGAGAGCATTCCCAAATGTCACAGGGGAACCAGTGGAAGCCCAAGGCGAAGGCAGAGGAGGAGCAAGAGGTCGCCAACGCAGCTGTGTCACGGCCAGCTCCTCTGAGGGCAGGGTTAGCATGGCAGAGATGTGGAAAAGTTTTGTCACCACGCCACAGCTAACTGCACCACCACCTGATACGGAACGTGTTAGCAGGAGGCAACATTTCACTAACATGGTGGAACAGTACCTGTGCACACCCCTCCACATACTGACTGATGGTTCGGCCCCATTCAACTTCTGGGTCTCCAAATTGTCCACGTGGCCAGAGCTAGCCTTTTATGCCTTGGAGGTGCTGGCCTGCCCGCCGGCCAGTGTTTTGTCTGAACGTGTATTCAGCACAGCAGGGGGCGTCATTACAGACAAACGCAGCCGCCTGTCTACAGCCAATGTGGACAAGCTGACGTTCATAAAAATGAACCAAGCATGGATCCCACAGGACCTGTCCATCCCTTGGGCAGATTAGACATTTATAACTACCTCCCCTTAACCACATATTATTGTACTCCAGGGAACTTCCTCATTCAATCCTATTTTTATTTTCATTTTACCATTATATTGCGGGGCAACCCAAAGTTGAATGAACCTCTCCTCTGTCTGGGTGCCGGGGCCTAAATGTGTGACAGTGGCCTGTTCCAGTGGTGGGTGACGTGAAGCCTGATTCTCTGCTATGACATGAAGACTGATTCTCTGCTGACATGAAGCCTGAATCTCTGTTACGGGACCTCTCTCCTCTGTCTGGGTGCCTGGGCCTAAATATGTGACAGTGGCCTGTTCCAGTGGTGGGTGACGTGAAGCCTGATTCTCTGCTATGACATGAAGACTGATTCTCTGCTGACATGAAGCCTGAATCTCTGTTATGGGACCTCTCTCCTCTGCCTGGGTGCCTGGGCCTAAATATGTGACAGTGGCCTGTTCCAGTGGTGGGTGACGTGAAGCCTGATTCTCTGCTATGACATGAACACTGATTCTCTGCTGACATGAAGCCTGAATCTCTGTTATGGGACCTCTCTCCTCTGCCTGGGCCTAAATATGTGACAGTGGCCTGTTCCAGTGGTGGGTGACGTGAAGCCTGATTCTCTGCTATGACATGAAGACTGATTCTCTGCTGACATGAAGCCTGAATCTCTGTTATGGGACCTCTCTCCTCTGCCTGGGTGCCTGGGCCTAAATATGTGACAGTGGCCTGTTCCAGTGGTGGGTGACGTGAAGCCTGATTCTCTGCTATGACATGAAGACTGATTCTGTGCTGACATGAAGCCAGATTCTCTGTTACGGGACCTCTCTCCTCTGTCTGGGTGCCTGGGCCTAAATATGTGACAGTGGCCTCTTCCAGTGGTGGGTGACGTGAAGCCTGATTCTCTGCTATGACATGAAGACTGATTCTCTGCTGACGTGAAGCCCGATTCTCTGCTATGGGACCTCTGTCCAGTTGATATTAGTTAATTATTATTTTTTTTTTTTTATTCATTTCCCTATCCACATTTGTTTGCAGGGGATTTACCTACATGTTGCTGCCTTTTGCAGCCCTCTAGCTCTTTCCTGGGCTGTTTTACAGCCTTTTTAGTGCCAAAAAGTTCGGGTCCCCATTGACTTCAATGGGGTTCGGGTTCGGGACGAAGTTCGGGTCGGGTTCGGATCCCGAACCCTAACATTTCCGGGAAGTTCGGCCGAACTTCTCGAACCCGAACATCCAGGTGTTCGCTCAACTCTAATTAACAATAATCAACATTATGGAGGCACCTAACACTATATGTTTCCACAGTATGGGTACTCTTGGCTATATACAGAGAGAAATATCTTATTAATATCACGAGCAGTAAATACAAATATACGTTACCGGGTCAAAAGAAGACAAAGTTCAGATGGGACCAGTTCTTAAGAACTTTCCTAGTAATCCAAAAAATAATCCAAGTTTCTTCTGGTAAAGTTTTTCTTTTTGAGTTTTTCTTTTGGTCTTGATTGAATGAATGGATGGACGGATCTATGGATATATGGTTCTCTCTTGCTTCTCCGCACACGAGTAATTATCCCCCCTTATCTAAGAATCCATCCCCTTTAGATTAGGGATTTCCAATCAGGTAAGATGGGTGTATTTGCATGCTAATAATACAATGATGTCATATTAACTCCTATTATGGCATAGAACAAATAATAAAATAATATAATATTGTCCATCTGTCTCCAGATGGCACTGTGGTACTACAGATGAACATCACAACTTTAAATCATTTAAAACGATATATCTAATAATACATTCACATGACCTTCTTGACCTTTTTAATATACATCATTGAGGAAGGTCTTTTCCTGACACTTTTAATTACCTATAGGCTGGACTTGTTGGAGTTGGCTGTCTTCTCCTATCTTTTTGAAATATGTGTTAACTTGATAAAAATGTTATATAACGGCTTTGATGCTTGGCATCGGAACTTGTACATTTCACTTATCTACATCCATGAATAACTATTGTTTTACATAGAAACATAGAAACATAGAATGTGTCGGCAGATAAGAACCATTTGGCCCATCTAGTCTGCCCAATATACTAAATACTATGGATAGCCCCTGGCCCTATCTTATATGAAGGATGGCCTTATGCCTATCCCATGCATGCTTAAACTCCTCCACTGTATTTGCAGCTACCACTTCTGCAGGAAGGCTATTCCATGCATCCACTACTCTCTCAGTAAAGTAATACTTCCTGTTATATTTTTTACACCTTTGCCCCTCTAATTTAAAACTATGTCCTCTTGTAGCAGTTTTTCTTCTTTTAAATATTCTCTCCTCTTTTACCTTGTTGATTCCCTTTATGTATTTAAAAGTTTCTATCATATCCCCTCTGTCTCGTCTTTCTTCCAAGCTATATATGTTAAGGTCCTTTAATCTTTCCTGGTAAGTTTTATCCTGCAATCCATGTACCAGTTTAGTAGCTCTTCTCTGAACTCTCTCCAAAGTATCAATATCCTTCTGGAGATATGGTCTCCAGTAATAACATTTACTCTTCTCAGAAATCCAATTAACATAAACTTACTTCGATGTTTCTGTACCTTCTACAATACATTCTAAATGATAAATACATAGAATAACATATATATAAATCGATACATTGTTACACATAGATAACACATTATATTAATTATTGGTTAAAATATGTTGTAAACTAAATATACCATACAGAGATATACACTGCTCAAAAAAATTAAGGGAACACAAAAATAACACATCCTAGATCTGAATTAATTAAATATTCTTCTGAAATACTTTGTTCTTTACATAGTTGAATGTGCTGACAACAAAATCACACAAAAATAAAAAAATAGAAATCAAATTTTTCAACCCATGGAGCTCTGGATTTGGAGTCACACTCAAAATTAAAGTGGAAAAACACACTACAGGCTGATCCAACTTTGATGTAATGTCCTTAAAACAAGTCAAAATGAGGCTCAGTAGTGTGTGTGGCCTCCACGTGCCTGTATGACCTCCCTACAACGCATGTGCATGCTCCTGATGAGGTGGCGGATGGTCTCCTGAGGGATCTCCTCCCAGACCTGGACTAAAGCATCTGCCAACTCCTGGACAGTCTGTGGTGCAACGTGACCTTGGTGGATAGAGCGAGACATGATGTCCCAGATGTGCTCAATTGGATTCAGGTCTGGGGAACGGGCGGGCCAGTCCATAGCATCAATGCCTTTGTCTTGCAGGAACTCACACTCCAGCCACATGAGGTCTAGCATTGTCTTGCATTAGGAGGAACCCAGGGCCAACCGCACCAGCATATGGTCTCACAAGGGGTCTGAGGATCTCATCTCGGTACCTAATGGCAGTCAGGCTACCTCTGGCGAGCACATGGAGGGCTGTGCGTCCCTCCAAAGAAATTCCACCCTACACCATTACTGACCCAATGCCAAACCGGTCATGCTGGAGGATGTTGCAGGCAGCAGAACGTTCTCCACGGCGTCTCCAGACTCTGTCACGTCTGTCACATGTGCTCAGTGTGAACCTGCTTTCATCTGTGAAGAGCACAGGGCGCCAGTGGCGAATTTGCCAATCTTGGTGTTCTCTGGCAAATGCCAAACGTCCTGCACGGTGTTGGGCTGTAAGCACAACCACCACCTGTGGACGTCGGGCCCTCATATCAACTTCATGGAGTCTGTTTCTGACCGTTTGAGCAGACACATGCACATTTGTGGCCTGCTGGAGGTCATTTTGCAGGGCTCTGGCAGTGCTCCTCCTGTTCCTCCTTGCACAAAGGCAGAGGTAGCGGTCCTGCTGCTGGGTTGTTGCCCTCCTACGGCCTCCTCCATGTCTCTTGATGTACTGGCCTGTCTCCTGGTAGCGCCTCCATGCTCTGGACACTATGCTGACAGACACAGCAATCCAGCTCGCATTGATGTGCCATCCTGGATAAGCTGCACTACCTGAGCCACTTGTGTGGGTTGTAGACTCCGTCTCATGCTACCACTAGAGTGAAAGCACCGCCAGCATTCAAAAGTGACCAAAACATCAGCCAGGAAGCATAGGAACTGCGAAGTGGTCTGTGGTCACCACCTGCAGAACCACTCCTTTATTGGGGGTGTCTTGCTAATTGCCTATAATTTCCACCTGTTGTCTATCCCATTTGCACAACAGCATGTGAAATTGATTGTCACTCAGTGTTGCTTCCTAAGTGGACAGTTTGATTTCACAGAATTGTGATTGACTTGGAGTTACATTGTGTTGTTTAAGTGTTCCCTTTATTTTTTTGAGCAGTGTATATAATATAATTATGAATATATATATTGAACCTCATACAGCATGTGTGCCTCAAGGATATGAATTCTTATCTTGTCATGGCTTATCTATGAAACAAGCTTGTTCCCTTCAGACAGACATGTCTGAGGAAGCTAGTTTACTCCCTATAGATAAACCCATATCTTTAGTAATAACTTTAAAAATATAATGTCCGTTCAGGTTCACAATTATTATTTTTTTATACAAACTGAACTTGCCATGAACTCATCTTGGCCTCTTCAGCCACATAATAGAACTTTGGTTCAAGCTGATTTCCTCTTAAAGGCAATGAGCATTCATTTTGGTTATAATGTCATTAGATAATATTGTATACGTATGAAAATGCACAACAACCAGCAGCATCCTCTCCCTACACTAAGCACAGCAGAGTGACATGCAGCGCTTCGTGACTCCAGCTTATATAGAGGCTGGGTCACATGCTACACTGGACAATCACAGCCATGCCATTAGTGGGCATGGCTGTGATGACTTCTAAGGTCAGTTAACCACTTGTTGATTGGCTGCTCTGCAGCCTTTCACAAAGCGCTAAGAAAGCGCCAAACATTGAACCCAAACCCGAACTTTTACTGAAATGTTTGGGTTCGGGTCCGGGGTCCAAAAATCCTAAAGTTCGGTACGAACCCGAACTTTACAGTTCGGATTTGCTCAACCCTACTCCTGACATCAAGGCAATGGACCTTTTCTTCCAGGCTTATCTTCTAGAATGCTAGTGTAGGGAGGAAAGGCAGAGAAAGCCTGGATTCCCGAAATCCATCTAGCAGATGTTATCGCTAAGAGGAAGGCCATCTTAAAAGAGAGTAATTTAATGGAAATTTCACTTAATGGTTCAAACGTTTTTTGCGACAGAGCCGAAAGAACAGTATTTAAGTCCCAGGGAGGGTACGAAGGCCGTATAGAAGGACGCATCCTAGAAGCTGCTTACAAAAATCGTTTGATCCATAGATGGTCTGCTAATTTGGTATCAAAGAAATAACTTAAAGCAGCCACCTGGACTTTTAATGTAGATGATTTAAGATTCTTGTCTAGCCCTGATTGCAGAAACTCCAAAATCTTTGGAATTCCGGAGGCATAAAGGGGTCTGGGCTAAGACCTAAGAAGGCAGAAAAGATGTTCTGAACTTTATTATATTTTCTTGCTGTAACTGCCTTCCTACTCTTAAAGTTTAACAGTCGTATTTTTTATTTTTTTTGGAGTATTGGATTGTGGTGATTAATATCACCTTGGTGGCCCTATTTCAACTTTTCACTGTGTATTCAATTACCCCTTAATTCCACATTTTTGTTCCCTGTACTGCATACTTTTACCTGTGCTTAAAATAGGGTTGCTAGGCATGGTCCGTCTATCTGTTGAAGGACGCAGAAGCAGGCTGAGTGCAAGGTCAGATTACTGACAGCCAGGGACTGTAAGTAAATGATTAATGCCAGGTCCTCCCCAGCAGCTGATAACAGTGCCTGGGCTGTGTGCACTTCTCCCTGTCCCTGCGCTTGGCAGACGCTCCCTCACTCAGCAGAGCTGGAGAAGTAGAGTTGAAGCAGCGCAGACCAGGGAAGGGAGATCTGCCATCTGCTCAGTGTATAAATAAAAGCAACATGTCGTAAGAGGACCCCTTTGTGCTGTAGGAGATTATGCAGTGTACTCAAGTTGTGCGTAGTAGGTGTTTCTGAGTGTAGTAGTGCAATATACACTAACCTGGTACAGCTGACTCTCTGCAAGGGCAGGTATAGGTAGAAATAGTTCGCGACGCCAGTGCCAAGTAAACGGTGGCACGCCGCTTGCGGATGCAGGAATAATTTGAGGAAACGTGGTGTTAAAACAGAACTTCAACTTTAGTAGTTTGCAGGCAGAGACAATATTGGAAACGCAGTTCCTCAGCATACAGTCGATTTTGCAATTCGGTCGATGCAGGCAATTCAGTACAGCAGGGTAATTACAGAGTGTTGAACACAGGATTTGCAGCAAAGGAGCTTGCACTCTAACTCTGTCTGATCCTGGAATGTAGCAATTCTTCACCAAGGCCCATTAACCTAAGTCTGGCTTTATATCCTTGATTATGGCTTAAATAAGTACCTCCTCTGTTTCTCTCAGTACCTCTGGCTCCTCTGATCTTTGCCTCTGTCTCTCTTAGCTTCCTCAGGCTCTAGAAACTTCTGAGCTCTGGTCTAGACTGCTTCTGCACTCCACACTAGATCAGGTTACACTGACTTTTGCTTCCCTGTCTGGGCCTTATATAAACTAGGGCTCTCTAGCTCCCTCTAATGCCTAAGAGCTGGAATGACACCCCTAGCCGGCCTGTACATGCAAGTCTCAGGTAACAGGGAAATACATAACATTACATTACATGACATTTTATAAAACTGACATGCACCAACTTCTCCATAATTAAGGAGGGACGACAGCACACCAAGGGACACTTTGGTAGTGACGGGTATTACAGTTCCCGTACACTACATACCCCACTGCTTTAAGCTGAGTACGCCCTCGTACTCCATCATGGGTCGCCCAACTGGAATCTCTACCTGAAACAGAAAATAGAGACATGCAGGCATACATACATGTAATTAATCTGCATTTACATTTACATCAGGTCCAATTGGCAAAGGTGCAGGGTAGTGACAAGGGGCGTCGTTCTCTTCTCTCAGGATAATGAATGGAACGGGGGCGCTGACCTGGCACAGCGTAACAATATAACCAGGATAGTCCATGACAATGAATAAGTCCATGATAAAACAGTAGAAAACGGTATAAAAGTTCTTGGAGGCTCAAATAACAAACATGAGTCCGTACCCAGGTTATTTCTTATTAAATCACAGAGGCTCTCATGCGGTGGAGTCCATCTCTGGGCACATTACTTTTGTATGAAGTTGCACAATAAAATGACAGAATAACAACGGAACTACCCAGGGGTTTCCTGTGGGTGTAGCACAGGCAAGGGCTCACGTGGGGGAGTCCATTCTTGCGCACAAATGTCCAACAAGGTATTCCCAGTAACAACGGTTTGGGAGGAGACGCCACCAGAATAGTCAAAGTCTCCTAAACGGACTGGCGGGCGTCCCCTGGTCATCCGGGTAGACCTTCTCAGTACAGGGGTCTCCTCTTCCCTTAGCAACGAAGTAGAAGGGACAGGAGCAACAGGAGGGTCTCCATCAGCGAGACCCTGGACAGGAACAACTGGAACAACAATATCCACAAGAGGGGAAACTGGATCCGGGGCATCTTGAACCGGCTCTGCTGGAGGTGAAGCCACAGTAGGTGCCGGAGCAGGCACCAGCAAGTTCAACCAAGGTGTCAGAAGCCAATGCATGGGATCAGCGTCATACCTCAGATTACTAACAGCCTGCATAGGATCCTCGGGCTGTATGGCTGACTCTGACACAGGATATTCTGATCCAGAACTCTCGGCACTAGGTTCTGGTGTCAGGCAGAGTTTCAACCGGTTTCGGTGTACAATTTGGGATCCCTTGTCTTCCCGGGTGATCTCATAAGTGTGAGTTCCAACATTTGGGATTGCAGTGACAACATAAGGACTTCGCTCCCACTTACTGTCCAATTTGCTGGTACGACGGTTATTCTTTAACCATACCACGGCCCCTATGGTCAAGGGTTCTGCCTGGGCTGCCTGATCATAGTCTTTCTGCTGCCGGTCTCTAGCAAAGTCCATACGTTCCTGAACAATGGCCTTGGCTGCATCCAATCGCCTTTGATGTTCAGCAACCCAGTCGGTGTTAGGTAATGGGTTAATGCAGTCAGGCACATGTACATCCAATGAATGATCAGCAGGCAATGTCCCTTGGCGCCCAAACATCAAGTAAAAAGGGGTATACCCGGTGGAACAATGTATGGTATGATTGTATGTGAACATGAGCTGTGGCAACAGACTGGGCCAATCTCCTCTGTTTTCAGGAGGCACGGCCCTCAGCATCTCTATCAAGGTCTGATTCATTTTTTCACATAATCCGTTACCTTGAGGATGGTAGGCCGTTGTCCGGATCTTCTTACAGTTGTGTAAGCGGCACAGTTCATGGAACAGATGAGACTCAAAAGCAGGTCCTTGGTCGGTGAGGATCTTTTCTGGACATCCATAGGGCAGGAGGAAGTGCTTCCAGAACATTTCGGCTGTAGTCTTGGCTGTCTGGTCTCTCACAGGCACTGCTACAACAAACTTTGTGAAATGGTCAATAATAGTCATGGCATAAACATACCCTGAGCGACTAGGCTCCAGTTTTACATGGTCGATGGCGACAAGTTCAAGAGGACGGGTACTTACAATGGGTCTCAGTGGTGCCCTCTGATCATGGTGCTCACTTCGTTTCAAGGCACAGGCTACACACTCTCGACACCACTTCTCCATGTCTTCTCTCATGCCCACCCAGTAAAACCGCTGGCGGATAGTAGCCTCAGTCTTTTGGACCCCAAAGTGACCGGATTGATTGTGGTACATCTCCAACACCATACCTGCATCTCGTCGGGGTATGAGAATCTGGTGTACTCTTTCGTTGGACACTGGGTCTAGGCTTCTCCGTAGCAACAGGCCCTTTTGTATGAAGAGTTGGTGGCGCTGTCTCCATAGTTTGATGAGCTCAGGATCTGCACTCTTACGCCGGATCCTCTCAGGGGCTCTGCCACTAGTAATGAAGTCCAATAACTCACCCAGTACTCTACTTTCAGACTGCAGTCTCACCCACCTTTCTTCTTTAGGTTCAGGCCTATTGGAGGATGAAGGAACTGCAGCTCTGTTATTGGTAGCTCGAGCCTGATCCTGTTGAGCAAATTTGTTATAGAAAGCCGGCATCTCTACATCTTCCCAAGCATCTCGCACATCATCAGGAGCTGTCTCTGTGGGAAGCCTGGATAAAGCATCAGCGTTATCATTAGTACGTCCAGCATGATACTTTACAGAGAAATTATAGTTGGCAAGGCGAGAGGCCCATCTCTGCTCCAAGGCCCCCAATCTAGCTGTATTTAGATGTGCCAGAGGGTTATTGTCAGTGAATGCAATGAACGGGGTGGCGGCTAGATAATCCTTGAATTTTTCCGTCACCGCCCACACTAATGCCAGGAACTCTAGTTTGAAGGAACTATAATTCTGGTCATTTTTCTCAGCTCCTTTCAGGGAGCGGCTTGCATATGCTATCACTCTCTCTTTTCCCTCTTGGATTTGGGCTAACACAGCTCCCAGGCCTTGCTTGCTAGCATCGGTATACAGATGGAAAGGCTTGCTATAATCTGGATAACCTAACACAGGAGGCTCGGTCAGTTTCTTTTTTAGCAATTGGAACGCTATCTCTCTTTCCTCATTCCACTCAATGGGCACAGGAGTTCTAGGACTCTTTTTGGGTTGCCCCCTCAAGAGTTCCTGGATAGGATCAGCTATTTGAGCAAAATGGGGGATAAAACGTCTATAGTAGCCGGCAAAACCAAGGAAACTCCTCACCTCTTTGACGGTAGTAGGAACCGGCCAATTACGGACAGCTGCTAACTTATCAGGGTCAGGTTGCACTCCCTCTCCGCTTACCACATGCCCCAGGTATCTTACTGCAGGTTTGAGCAGGTGACACTTGGATGGCTTTACTTTCAAGCCATATTTGATAAGGATTTCAAATACTTCTGCCAAATGTTTCAGATGGTCTTCATATGTTTTTGAGTACACAATGACGTCATCTAGATACAGCAGCACTGTTTCGAAGTTTTTGTGACCCAAACACCGCTCCATTAGTCTCTGGAAAGTCCCTGGGGCATTACATAGCCCGAACGGCATACAATTGAATTCGAACAGGCCCATGGGAGTAGTGAAGGCAGTCTTTTCCCTATCTGCAGGGGCCATGGGTACTTGCCAGTAGCCACTGGTCAAGTCCAATGTGGAGAAATAGGCAGAGGAGCCCAGAGCAGTTAGTGACTCCTCAATGCGGGGCAATGGGTATGCATCTTTGTGGGTTATTTGATTGATTTTCCTATAATCCACACAGAAACGGATACCGCCGTCCTTCTTCTTTACAAGGACTAGGGGTGCCGCCCACGGGCTACGGCTGTCCCGGATTACATTAGAGTCTTTCATCTCCTGTATCATTTCCTTTACAGTCTGATATGAAGTAGGCGGTAAAGGTCTGTACCTCTCCTTGATAGGAGGATGAGAGCCAGTAGGTATAGTGTGTTGTATGGCACTCACCTCTCCATAATCAGTGGCATGCTTACTGAAGGCCTGGTGGTGCTCTTTGACAAGCTGTATAATCCCTTCTTGTTGCCGTTGGGGGGTATTCTCGTCCCCGACATGGAGCTCTTCCCACCAGGGCACTTGTGGCTGGGTCACCGGCGAACATCCGCAGCCTGCAGCTGACGGCTTTTCTGTCACTGGAAGACGAATGATGTCTTGGAAGGACACCTGGGACAGCTGGGCAACAGGGCAATGCTTAGTAAGCGCAACAGGATGATTACTCAGATTAATCAGACGGACAGGTACTTTACCTTGGGAGACGTTCACCAGGCACTTGGCAGCTCTCACATAAGGATAATCCTCCATCTGGATCGGCTCCACCAGGGCTGGATAATCTCGGCCTTCGACTCCCAGGACAGCACGACACCACAAAAGAGTTTGAGAATTAGGAGGCAAAGTCACAGGCTTAATATCACGGATCCTGGCAGTACAAATTTCTCCTTTCTCATTAGCAAACCTCTGCTGGGCACTTAACACAGTAATAGTCTTTTGAATCACTCTCCTGGATGCAGAGGAAGCAGTGGGCAAAGTCTGATGTAATACAGCAAGTATTTCTGAATAACAGTTTTTGAAGACATTGGTGCCTAGAATGACAGGATGTCCTCCTCTGTCACCGGCCTGTACTACGATCACTCCCTGTTGAGGCAGGGTTACTTCTCCCACCTGCAGGGTGGGTTCCCAGTATCCATGAACCTTTACTGGTTTGCCATTGCTGGCGATAATCTCCACCCAGGATTCAGGCGGCTGGGTCAATTGGTTGGTGTCCCAGAACCTTTCAAAGGCGGGCAGCTGAATAGTAGTGACCTGAGACCCAGTATCTAATAAGGCTTCAAAGGGGACCCCGTTGATCTCTATATTGATTTTAGGATGGGATCCTACATACCGTGGCATCCAATTTGGATCTTCTGGACCTAGTGTTCTACCTCCCGAGGGGTGGTCCTCAGCCTCAGGGGTTGCCCGTTTAACTGCCAGCATGTGGATTCTGTGTGTCCCTGCTTTTTGCAATATGTACATACGGGCCGCTTACGGTTTTTATTGCGTCTCCCAGGATCCCTGGCGTGAGTCTCTTGGTAAGGAGGTGGGAACGGCCTAGGAGGTGACAGGAATTCTTCTTCTAGCATTATGGGTTTTTCCCATTCCTCTAATTTTCTGCACACCTTCTCTAGACTTTTAGTGAGGTGATTTACTTGCTCTGTCAGCATGGCAATAGTATCGGTAGCTGACACTTGAACAGCTTGGCCGGCCTCAGCTCGGTTAGTGACAAGCGGTTTTGGTCTGCAGGCTGATGACTCAGGTGGGGTGCTCAACTCAGGAGGTACTGCGGACCCCAGAATTTTTATAGCCAGTTCTTTAAAGTCCAGAAAGGCACTGTTAGGGTGCTGGGCGGACAGCATCTTTAATTGGGTCCTTGTTTGCTCACTAGACACCCCGGTTATAAATTGTTCCCTTAGGGTCTGGTCCCGGTTATCAGCCTCTTTGGGATCTATCTGAATTACAGCCCCTAAAGCCTCCTGAAGTGATAGGGCATAGTCACGGAGGGACTCACCGGACTTCTGTTTCTTGCCAAAGAAGTGCATCTTTACCTCTGAGGCAGTCCTAGTTTCAAAAGTGGCTCTGAGGCGGGTGAATATCTGTTCTAGAGTACTCCGCTCAGTAGCAGGCCAGGATAACACTTCCCTGCGGGCAGCTCCCTCCAGCTGCGCCAGCAGGATTTCCATTTGCTGGTCGGCATTTATAGGGTACAATCGGAATAGTGCCAGCAACTTTTCTTCAAAGTCCCTTAGGGTATGGGTCTCCCCCCTGTAGCGGGGGAACCATGGGGCCCCGAAATAGTAGGGCATGGTAAAGGGCATCATGCTGGGGGCCGCCGGATGACCAGGAGCCGCAAGCTCTCCTGGGGCCGGCTGCTCAGGCACTCCTGGCTCTGACATGGTAGTCTATTGAGAGGTGGCCGCTGGCGACTAAAGAGGCCGGTACACTCCCCTTCCCTCCGGTTACAAGTGCTTACCGGTATCTCCGGGCTTGCGCAGGTCAAGTCTCGCGAGGTTCCGGACGTCCTGAGCACCCGATGACGCAGGAGAAGCAGGGCCGCGGCGGTGCGATGATGAAGAGGGGCGGGACTCTGTGTCTTTGCAGGGATCCGCCCACGAATGTCCTCAGCGGCGTGGGAAACTTTACTCCAGGCAGCCGGTGGCCATCTTTAGCAAAACGCTGTCCATTCACTGACAGCAAGCAGGATTGTAAAAAGTCTATAAATCCACACTCCAATGCGGCGATTTTCTTCCTCTGTATAGCGCAATACTGCACAGCGCTTTTTAGAAGTTTTTGGTACACTTTGGGTACGATTTTCAGTCCACAAAGTCCACTTGAATAAAACAGGAAAATTGTCACTTTGGTCACAGGGCAACGGTATAAGGCACAAAGTTCACGCTTCTTGCACTAGAAAGCGTGCGTATCCTGTTCGTGACGCCAAAAGAGAGGTGCAGTGTACTCAAGTTGTGCGTAGTAGGTGTTTCTGAGTGTAGTAGTGCAATATACACTAACCTGGTACAGCTGACTCTCTGCAAGGGCAGGTATAGGTAGAAATAGTTCGCGACGCCAGTGCCAAGTAAACGGTGGCACGCCGCTTGCGGATGCAGGAATAATTTGAGGAAACGTGGTGTTAAAACAGAACTTCAACTTTAGTAGTTTGCAGGCAGAGACAATATTGGAAACGCAGTTCCTCAGCATACAGTCGATTTTGCAATTCGGTCGATGCAGGCAATTCAGTACAGCAGGGTAATTACAGAGTGTTGAACACAGGATTTGCAGCAAAGGAGCTTGCACTCTAACTCTGTCTGATCCTGGA
This sequence comes from Bufo bufo, assembly GCF_905171765.1. Lineage (NCBI taxonomy): Eukaryota > Metazoa > Chordata > Amphibia > Anura > Bufonidae > Bufo > Bufo bufo. The sequence continues at coordinate 89,116,010 of NC_053395.1, forward strand.
ATGTAGCAATTCTTCACCAAGGCCCATTAACCTAAGTCTGGCTTTATATCCTTGATTATGGCTTAAATAAGTACCTCCTCTGTTTCTCTCAGTACCTCTGGCTCCTCTGATCTTTGCCTCTGTCTCTCTTAGCTTCCTCAGGCTCTAGAAACTTCTGAGCTCTGGTCTAGACTGCTTCTGCACTCCACACTAGATCAGGTTACACTGACTTTTGCTTCCCTGTCTGGGCCTTATATAAACTAGGGCTCTCTAGCTCCCTCTAATGCCTAAGAGCTGGAATGACACCCCTAGCCGGCCTGTACATGCAAGTCTCAGGTAACAGGGAAATACATAACATTACATTACATGACATTTTATAAAACTGACATGCACCAACTTCTCCATAATTAAGGAGGGACGACAGCACACCAAGGGACACTTTGGTAGTGACGGGTATTACAGTCCCCGTACACTACAATTAACCCTTTAGAGTGAAGGGCTCTGGTTACTGACACTTTTGGGGGGCTATTGTTACTGGCTAGTGAGGTGGGATTAGCCTCAGGGTGAGGGCAGTGGCGGCCATCTTAACTGAATAGTGAAATTGCAGTTTTATGCAGACTGGTTGCTAAGGGCTGAATCTTATTAAATATGGGGTAAGTCAGTATAATAGTAACTGATTCTGGAATATCATGTTATTAGTAACTACATATATGAAAATTGAAATTAGGGTCTAAGTGTGACAGTTATCCTTTAACCACCTCCGGACCGCCTAACGCAGGATCGCGTTCCGGAGGTGGCAGCGCTGCGCACAGTCACGCATATACGCGTCATCTCGCGATGGCCGAGATTTCCTGTGAACGCGCGCACACAGGCGCGCGCGCTCACAGGAACGGAAGGTAAGAGAGTTGATCTCCAGCCTGCCAGCGGCGATCGTTCGCTGGCAGGCTGGAGATGTGTTTTTTTTAACCCCTAACAGGTATATTAGACGCTGTTTTGATAACAGCGTCTAATATACCTGCTACCTGGTCCTCTGGTGGTCCCCTTTGTTTGGATCGACCACCAGAGGACACAGGTAGCTCAGTAAAGTACCACCAAGCACCACTACACTACACTACACCCCCCCCCCGTCACTTATTAACCCCTTATTAGCCCCTGATCACCCCTGATCACCCCATATAGACTCCCTGATCACCCCCCTGTCATTGATTACCCCCCTGTCATTGATCACCCCCCTGTAAAGCTCCATTCAGATGTCCGCATGATTTTTACGGATCCACTGATAGATGGATCGGATCCGCAAAACGCATCCGGACGTCTGAATGAAGCCTTACAGGGGCGTGATGAATGACTGTGGTGATCACCCCATATAGACTCCCTGATCACCCCCCTGTCATTGATTACCCCCCTGTAAAGCTCCATTCAGACGTCCGCATGATTTTTACGGATCCACTGATAGATGGATCGGATCCGCAAAACGCATCCGGACGTCTGAATGAAGCCTTACAGGGGCATGATCAATGACTGTGGTGATCACCCCATATAGACTCCCTGATCACCCCCCTGTAAAGCTCCATTCAGATGTCCGCATGATTTTTACGGATGCACTGATAGATGGATCCGATCCGCAAAACGCATCCGGGACGTCTGAATGAAGCCTTACAGGGGCATGATCAATGACTGTGGTGATCACCCCATATAGACTCCCTGATCACCCCCCCTGTAAAGCTCCATTCAGATGTCCGCATGATTTTTACGGATGCACTGATAGATGGATCCGATCCGCAAAACGCATCCGGGACGTCTGAATGAAGCCTTACAGGGGCATGATCAATGACTGTGGTGATCACCCCATATAGACTCCCTGATCACCCCCCTGTAAAGCTCCATTCAGATGTCCGCATGATTTTTACGGATGCACTGATAGATGGATCCGATCCGCAAAACGCATCCGGACGTCTGAATGAAGCCTTACAGGGGCATGATCAATGACTGTGGTGATCACCCCATATAGACTCCCTGATCACCCCCCTGTAAAGCTCCATTCAGATGTCCGCATGATTTTTACGGATGCACTGATAGATGGATCGGATCCGCAAAACGCATCCGGACGTCTGAATGAAGCCTTACAGGGGCGTGATCAATGACTGTGGTGATCAACCCATATAGACTCCCTGATCACCCCCCTGTCATTGATTACCCCCCTGTCATTGATTACCCCCCTGTAAAGCTCCATTCAGATGTCCGCATGATTTTTACGGATGCACTGATAGATGGATCGGATCCGCAAAACGCATACGGACGTCTGAATGAAGCCTTACAGGGGCATGATCAATGACTGTGGTGATCACCGCATGTAGACTCCCTGATCACCCCCCTGTCATTGATTACCCCCCTGTCATTGATTACCCCCCTGTAAAGCTCCATTCAGACGTCCGCATGATTTTTACGGATCCACTGATAGATGGATCGGATCCGCAAAACGCATACGGACGTCTGAATGAAGCCTTACACGGGCGTGATCAATGACTGTGGTTATCACCCCATATAGACTCCCTGATCACCCCCCTGTCATTGATCACCCCCCCTGTCATTGATCACACCCCTGTCATTGATCACACCCCTGTCATTGATCACCCCCCCTGTCATTGATCACCCCTCTGTAAGGCTCCATTCAGACATTTTTTTGGCCCAAGTTAGCGGAATTTTTTTATTTTTTTTTACAAAGTCTCATATTCCACTAACTTGTGTCAAAAAATAAAATCTCACATGAACTCACCATACCCCTCACGGAAACCAAATGCGTAAAATTTTTTAGACATTTATATTCCAGACTTCTTCTCACGCTTTAGGGCCCCTAGAATGCCAGGGCAGTATAAATACCCCACATGTGACCCCATTTCGGAAAGAAGACACCCCCAGGTATTCCGTGAGGGGCATATTGAGTCCGTGAAAGATTGAAATTTTTGTCCCAAGTTAGCGGAACGGGAGACTTTGTGAGAAAAAAATTAAAAATATCAATTTCCGCTAACTTGTGCCAAAAAAAAAAAATTTCTATGAACTCGCCATGCCCCTCATTGAATACCTTGGGGTGTCTTCTTTCCAAAATGGGGTCACATGTGGGGTATTTATACTGCCCTGGCATTCTAGGGGCCCCAAAGCGTGAGAAGAAGTCTGGTATCCAAATGTCTAAAAATGCCCTCCTAAAAGGAATTTGGGCACCTTTGCGCATCTAGGCTGCAAAAAAGTGTCACACATCTGGTATCGCCGTACTCAGGAGAAGGTGGGGAATGTGTTTTGGGGTGTCATTTTACATATACCCATGCTGGGTGAGAGAAATATCTTGGTCAAATGCCAACTTTGTATAAAAAAATGGGAAAAGTTGTCTTTTGCCAAGATATTTCTCTCACCCAGCAAGGGTATATGTAAAATGACACCCCAAAACACATTCCCCACCTTCTCCTGAGTACGGCAATACCAGATGTGTGACACTTTTTTGCAGCCTAGGTGGGCAAAGGGGCCCACATTCCAAAGAGCACCTTTAGGATTTCACAGGTCATTTACCTACTTACCACACATTAGGGCCCCTGGAAAATGCCAGGGCAGTATAACTACCCCACAAGTGACCCCATTTTGGAAAGAAGACACCCCAAGGTATTCCGTGAGGGGCATGGCAAGTTCCTAGAATTTTTTATTTTTTGTCACAAGTTAGTGGAAAATGATGATTTTTTTTTTTTTTTTTTTTTCATACAAAGTCTCATATTCCACTAACTTGTGACAAAAAATAAAAATTTTCATGAACTCACTATGCCCATCAGCGAATACCTTGGGGTCTCTTCTTTCCAAAATGGGGTCACTTGTGGGGTAGTTATACTGCCCTGGCATTCTAGGGGCCCAAATGTGTGGTAAGGAGTTTGAAATCAAATTCTGTAAAAAATGACGAGTGAAATCCGAAATGTGCTCTTTGGAATATGGGCCCCTTTGCCCACCTAGGCTGCAAAAAAGTGTCACACATCTGGTATCTCCGTAATCGGGAGAAGTTGGGGAATGTGTTTTGGGGTGTCATTTTACATATACCCATGCTGGGTGAGAGAAATATCTTGGCAAAAGACAACTTTTCCCATTTTTTTATACAAAGTTGGCATTTGACCAAGATATTTATCTCACCCAGCATGGGTATATGTAAAAAGACACCCCAAAACACATTCCTCAACTTCTCCTGAGTACGGGGATACCAGATGTGTGACACTTTTTTGCAGCCTAGGTGGGCAAAGGGGCCCACATTCCAAAGAGCACCTTTTGGATTTCATAGGTCATTTTTTACTGAATTTGATTTCAAACTCCTTACCACACATTTGGGCCCCTAGAATGCCAGGGCAGTATAACTACCCCACAAGTGACCCCATTTTGGAAAGAAGAGACCCCAAGGTATTCGCTGATGGGCATAGTGAGTTCATGGAAGTTTTTATTTTTTGTCACAAGTTAGTGGAATATGAGACTTTGTATGAAAAAAAAAAAAAAAAAAAAAAAATCATCATTTTCCACTAACTTGTGACAAAAAATAAAAAATTCTAGGAACTCGCCATGCCCCTCACGGAATACCTTTGGGTCTCTTCTTTCCAAAATGGGGTCACTTGTGGGGTAGTTATACTGCCCTGGCATTCTAGGGGCCCAAATGTGTGGTAAGGAGTTTGAAATCAAATTCTGAAAAAAATGACCTGTCAAATCCGAAAGGTGCTCTTTGGAATATGGGCCCCTTTGCCCACCTAGGCTGCAAAAAAGTGTCACACATCTGGTATCTCCGTACTCAGGAGAAGGTGGGGAATGTGTTTTGGGGTGTCATTTTATATATACCCATGCTGGGTGAGATAAATATCTTGGTCAAATGCCAACTTTGTATAAAAAAATGGGAAAAGTTGTCTTTTGCCAAGATATTTCTCTCACCCAGCAAGGGTATATGTAAAATGACACCCCAAAACACATTCCCCACCTTCTCCTGAGTACGGAGATACCAGATGTGTGACACTTTTTTGCAGCCTAGGTGGGCAAAGGGGCCCATATTCCAAAGAGCACCTTTCGGATTTGACAGGTCATTTTTTTCAGAATTTGATTTCAAACTCCTTACCACACATTTGGGCCCCTAGAATGCCAGGGCAGTATAACTACCCCACAAGTGACCCCATTTTGGAAAGAAGAGACCCCAAGGTATTTCGTGATGGGCATAGTGAGTTCATAGAAGTTTTTATTTTTTGTCACAAGTTAGTGGAATATGAGACTTTGTAAGAAAAAAAAAATAAAATAAAAAAATCATCATTTTCCGCTAACTTGTGACAAAAAATAAAAAGTTCTATGAACTCACTATGCCCATCAGCGAATACCTTAGGGTGTGTACTTTCCGAAATGGGGTCATTTGTGGGGTGTTTGTACTGTCTGGCCATTGTAGAACCTCAGGAAACATGACAGGTGCTCAGAAAGTCAGAGCTGCTTCAAAAAGCGGAAATTCACATTTTTGTACCATAGTTTGTAAACGCTATAACTTTTACCCAAACCATTTTTTTTTTACCCAAACATTTTTTTTTTATCAAAGACATGTAGAACTATAAATTTAGAGCAAAATTTCTATATGGATCTCGTTTTTTTTTGCAAAATTTTACAACTGAAAGTGAAAAATGTCATTTTTTTGCAAAAAAATCGTTAAATTTCGATTAATAACAAAAAAAGTAAAAATGTCAGCAGCAATGAAATACCACCAAATGAAAGCTCTATTAGTGAGAAGAAAAGGAGGTAAAATTCATTTGGGTGGTAAGTTGCATGACCGAGCTATAAACGGTGAAAGTAGTGTAGGTCAGAAGTATAAAAAGTGGCCTGGTCTTTCAGGGTGTTTAAGCACTGGGGGCTGAGGTGGTTAAGCATAGTGGAGACTACCTTAGCAGATAATCTTCTCCCCGACTAAACTTCCCTCTTAACATCCATACCTAGATATGGAGAATCTTCGGGTTGGGATGAATAATCGGGCCCTGAAAAAGCAGATCTTCCTCCAATGGAAGAGTCCACGGTGGTTCCACTGTCATTCTTAGAAGACTGGAGTACCAAGATCTCTTTGAGCCACATTGGGGCTATCAGAATAACTGAGGCCCCTCCCTCTCTATTTTCTTTAATACCTGGGGAATAAGGCAAAAGGGAGGGAAGGCATATCCTAGTTCTTGACTCCAATACTGTGCTAGCCCGTCTATTGCTAATGGGTCATCCAAGTGGTTGAGGGAGTAGAACCTCTCCACCTTTTTGTTGGCTCTTGAGGCAAAAGGGTCCACCGTAGGAAGACCATATCTCAGGACTATTTGCGAAAAAATGTCCTTGTTTAGGCACCATTCTCCCTGTAAAGCGGAAGTGTAAGAAAATATTTCTGCTTACGAGAATCCAGCTGAATTCCTAGAAAGGTACAAATTTGCGAAGAAACCAGACATGATTTCTCACAATTTATCCTCCATCCTAGATTTCCCAAAAAAGGAGAAAAGGAATCTTATCTTTTTTTTTCTAGTTCTTCTTTTGATCGAGAGATTAAAAAAAAAAATCATACAGATAAGGTACTAGTGTAATTTCGGACAGTCTGAGAAAGGCCGCCATTTCTGCTATTACTTTGATGAAAAGTCTGGGGACCTGTGAAACCCCAAAGGGTAGTGCTTTGTACTGGAGATGTAGTAATTCTCCCTGAACCCAGACAGCTATTCTTAAATACGTTTCGGAGGACACATTGATTGGGTCATGATAATATGCGTCCTCAAAATTCAAGCTTGCCATCCAGCAATCCTGGAGGAGGAGATCTACAGTCGATTTTATTGTCTCCATCTGAAATTTTTTGTAAAATCAGGGATTTGTTTAGCTTCTTTAGATTTAATATCACTCTGTATGTGACATTTGTTTTTTTTACAAAAAAAAAGCGGGGAGTAGAACCCCTTGCCCCACTCTGTCTTGGGGACAGAGCAAACCACCCCCTTGTCTAAGAGGGAAAGAACTTTTAGTTCCAAGGCCTTTCTCCTTTCCGGGGTTTTGGGACAGGTTGTCTGAACGAAAAAGTTTTGTGGGTGAGAAAGGAATTCCAGCCGGAATCCATTTTCTATCACCCCCAGGACCCATCTGTTTTGAGATATTGCCTTCCAGGCTGGGACAAAAAGTGACAGTCTTCCCCCCACCTGAGACCTGGCATCATTGTTGTTTATCCTTGGACCTATTATCCTGGGACTTGGTTCCGTCATGCTGGTGGGAACCCAGATCCTGCACAGCACTGTGTGCATCCAAGGCTGGCTGTCTTCTCCTGCCGCCAATTTATATTTTGTGCCTCGGCTCCTTTAAACCAATAGGTCCCCTTAGAGCGCCTAATCCATGCCAGAGTCTTCCCCCCACCTGAGACCTGGCGTCATTGTTGTTTATCCTTGGACCTATTATCCTGGGACTTGGTTCCGTCATGCTGGTGGGAACCCAGATCCTGCACAGCACTGTGTGCATCCAAGGCTGGCTGTCTTCTCCTGCCGCCAATTTATATTTTGTGCCTCGGCTCCTTTAAACCAATAGGTCCCCTTAGAGCGCCTAATCCATGCCAGAGGATGCTCCCACCTCTTCTGGCAAGCGCCCGGATATGATGTCTAAGTGCCAGAATAGGCCGTCCTTGCGTGCATGCACAGTACGCCCCAGAGAGCGGGCCCATCTTGGAAGCGGGGCGTCGTACATCCCGCAGCAATGGACAAGGAGACGCCTGAACATGGCCACAGCAGTTCCCCGGGAGGCAAGGGGGGAAAATGCTGGAGGAAGATCAGTCTCAGGCAGCGGCTCTACCAAGGAGACTGACGCCGCCAGGGATAGGTCCCTTTACAGTAGGGTAGACCCGGACCTCCCAAGCCCCCAAAGGTGAGAACCAAAACATAGAAGGAGCCAAAGCTCCTCAGGTACCTTCTATCTGGAGGACAGGAAACCTGAACTGAGGTGTGGTGGGGGTGTGAACCATTTTATCTTCTCAGGTTTCCTGTCCTGGATGGGAGGTCCTGGTCACATGGGTGCCATCATGGGAGAGGGGGAAATTATATGCTACATAATTTCCAGTACTTGCATGCAAAAGTTGGATAGTGCATTTCTGAATTTTTTTGCTCTTGTATAACACATGCAGCATTGAATATAGACGTGTGCATGTATGAACTCATATGTTACAGTTTTTTACAGACTATATTTCATTAGCATACTGTAGGGGTTAGCTCTTCTCCGGGGGTCATTCACACAAATATCTTTGCCAGACACCAGGTTTCAGGTCCAAACCGTGCATTTATTGTGCACACTCCAACCAATACAGGTTATCATGAAGTCGCAGCTTCACCTAACACATGTGACATCCACATAAAATAATAAACACTTGCCCGGCTAGGCTCTAACTAACACAGAGTTTCCTGACTCACCTAGGTCACAGTTCACACCCTGTGAACACACACGGCTTTCTCAGCCAATGTCCCACAGCCTCCTGGCTGTACAGAGCACAGTACACCCACTGCCTCCAGTCCAGTGTCTCAGCACACATGGGGAATAGTGGTCTCTCAGCCCTCCTGGCTTGGACCACACAGACAGAGCCTCCAGGCCTCTGTCCACAGGTAACACACTCCCCCCTCTCTGACACTCTGGGAGGTACCTTATGCCAGCCTGATTACTTCCAGCTAGTCTTGCCTGTGGTGGAATAGGGGTGTGGACCGAACTATCCACCCCTTCCTTGCCTCTAACCTGAGTGAGACCTGTCACTGTCTCACATATCCCCCCCCCCTTTGTTCAAGCCCATGAGGGTGAACACCTGCATAACCACGGGAGGCTGGTGAGAGGGCACCCACCTGGCCTGGACATGGGGAACAGCCACCCACCCTGCTCTTTGGCTGCTCCCAATAAGAACCGGCCCAGATTGACTTTACAGCCACACTAAGTAACACAGTGTCAGCGAGCACTAGCTGCCACTGACACAGAAAATTACCGGTTCTTATTTCACCAAGGCAAGGAACCTTGGTGACACGTACCTTCCCCTTGTTCTTCCAGACCAACGCCAGCAGAGCTTGGTTTATCACCAAAACCAACATCTTGCCTAACAGAAACTGCCTAACAGCCTCATGTGCCCATCTCATGGCCAGATACTCTTTTTCTACGCTTTCCCGAGTGATAATGATGCGCTGTCGTATATTTAGATCTCTCTCTCTTTTTAGATCCTCTGGCTCCTGTACATGCGCCTCACGTCCTTACTTGGACTGCTGCAACTCTCGACTGAACTGTTCCCAGTCATGGTAATGACCCAACACTTCCTCCCTTGCTTTGAAGGGCTCCTTCAGCAGAGCATGCTTGCCCCAGCTCGCTTCTTTTACGTGCATCTGGGTCACTTCTTCCTTCTTTCCAGCAGTAGTTACGCCAGCTACTATGGCAGTTTCAGAGACCTCTTCTTCTTTAGTGGCTTTTTCCACTTCAGCCGCGGCTCCCTTTGGCTTAACTTTGGTCTCTGTAGCACCTGGGGACTTCACGTCAACCACCACATCGACCTTAACTTTTTCAGCCTTTGTCTTCTTGAAGTCTCCAGTCTCTTTGACCGCCTTCTCATCCTTCTCAGACATGGCACCATACACTTGCCCTGTTAACTCCTCCCCCTCTTTCTCATCGAGGCAGGAGGCACCAGGGTCTTCAGCAGACTCCTCGTCTTCTGTCATTTTCTCCAGAGGCTCACCCAGGACACTGTTCTCCTTTTGTGGAAGAGTCAGGATATACAGCCCATCACAATAGCCCGGAAACTGATCGTTCACCTCCTCGTACTTCTTCCCCAGCAGCCTGCTGGCTATTTGGAAGGCCCTGTATGCAGAGGGGACGTCTTCCAGGCCTAGGTTACACATTACCACGGGTCTGTGGTCCTCGGCATCCACATCAGCCCCATCAACTGGTTTAGCAGAAGCATCTTCCATCTTCTCTGCCACAGCCAGCACCGCAGTGCCACCATCTCCAGACCCATTCTTAATAGGGTCTAACTTAGACTTCTTCAACTCATCTTTTAAGCTCATGAGATTTTCAGTCTCTGCTCTGAGTTGCTTGTTCAGCCTCTCCAATTCAGCATGCTCCTCAAGCGCTTCTTCCAGGTCTCCTTTTCCCAAGCATCAGTCTGTTTGGTCACGTTTTTCACCATATCGAGCCGAGATGTATTTCTCTTCAGCTAGGAACCAGTCATACTTCTCCTGTTTCCCCAGGCACTGAACCACCAACTCCATATTTTTCAGCAGTTTCTTTTCAGCTTTTTGCACAAGCTCGTGGGAAGTGCCCCGCTTTTGGGCCTCCGGTTCCAGCTGCTCCTTGCTCGGCTCTGCTGCAGCAGATGTAGGATTATCACCATTCTCTTTCTGGCTCTCCTTCTTTGCCCTTTCTGAAACTTTCTTCAGTTGCTCTGTGAAGACAGCTAGTCCCGTCTCTAACGTTTCTAGGGAGTGTGAGGAGAGAGAGAGATCATCCTCCTGTTTGCAGCTGTACTGTCGTGTCAGGTCACCTACAACTGTCTGGATATGGGCTTCAGACCCTAGGCTGACGTCACCCGACTTAATTCTCATCTCGTCAGATATAACTGTCTGGTCGCCACTAGTAACCACCTTTGTTTCGCAGGACCTTGACATGGTAGCTTCACTCTCTCGGTTGCTATCGGTCACAGCACATACGTCACTTATACCGCTCGTGTCATTACTAACTCTGACCTCCAGGGGTACCGATGAGCTAATCCCCACCTGGGACACTTCCTTAGTAACCAACCAACATTGTGGAGACTGCATTTCCACCTCTGGTACGTGCGGTACACCCTCTAACCCGATCATATTTTCCTGCACCTTCAAACACTGAGCTGGAGCTGGGCTTTGCTCCACACTACTAATATGCATGTCTTCAAACCTTTTGATTAAGTCATATAGCGCTTCATGAAACATAGCAGATGCAGAAAATAAAGCTTCATCATCATTTACATTTTTACCACCAGGGGGCGCTTCTCCCCTGACCACAACCTGCAACGGAAAAGATATATCACTGTCACCACATATTTCATATGACATCATATTTTCCTTATGCATTTCCTCACTTTTGTCACCATCACTTAGCACTTGACCAGCACCACTGTTTCCAATGGTCAACATTCTTTCCCCATGGAGGTCAATGTGCAGCTCTCTTAGATCTTCACTTAAAGGGACAGGTACAGGTTCTGCAGGAGTTTCCTCACTATCTGCAGAAGTGTCTACCTTACCCCACAGCAACAAAACGATTTCACGGCCCAATAACACATTATGTATATGTGAAACTGCATCACTAAGTTCACAAGTCCCAGATTGCACTGGAGTCTCACACTCAGGGAGAGCCACCGGACAGTCCATGCTAACTCCATGAAAGTCCTGCACATAGTTCTCAGCCACCCGGCTGGCAGGTACCAGGGTCACCTGGCTCTCTGCGTCCAGCAACGCCTGGACTGGACTGCCCTTCTCCACAAGGTCACACATTAGTGAAGCAGTCTCTAGTCCGGGTGTTTTTACACCGACTGGCTCGGCAGATAGCAACTGCTGCCGGCTCATACCACAGCACAGGGCTTCTGAGGCATTAGGGCACTGGTCAGCAACATGCCCAACCTCCGGAGCCCTGCTCCCTGTCACTTTAACTGCTGTATAAGAAACAACTGGAACGCTCTTACCCACAGCCGTCACGGGTTTGGCGCTCCCCAGTGTTGTACGCACGTCTCCACAGCAGTCATCTTCCTTGTCCGGGATGTTGGGAACCTCCAGCCCTTGGTTCCTGGTCATAGGACAACCAGGTGCACACCTTCCCACTTGGCGACATCTCCAGCAGCACTCTCTCTGTTGCCGGACAGCTGCATGCTGTCGAGGTTGGTTGCTCTTAGCAACAGCATTACGGCATCGTCGCACATCCTCTCTAGGACTCTGTACACCTTGGCAGAAAACACTTGAGAGCCGCACTGCTCTCTATCTCACTCTTTTCCCGTCGGTTGCCCTTGGCAACGGCATACACCACCTCTGCATCCAACCGCATCCCGAGAACCTGCAGTTCTTGGCTCCTAGTCATGAGGTCACTGCCCAGTTCCTCCGCACAGCGGTTACCATGGGAAACGCCTTGGGTTAGGACGTCTCTTTGTTTGTCCAACCCGCACATGAGCTTTTCCTGCTCCTGTTGCCACATCATTTGCCTTTGGCTATCCTTCAGATTGGCCCGCATCAGCTGCTTGGTGAAATCCTCCATCCACCCCATATCAACTGACAGTCCTTCCAAACAGGTCAGTCTCTCTCACTGGCTTCTGGCCCTTTAAATAATGCACAGTGTGCACCACAGAAAAAACTAAAATGTCCAGATTAACACCAGCAGTTTTCCGGCAGCCGCTGCTCCTGCAAACCAGCAGGCTTCCAGCACTTTTACTTCTCAGCAGGGACACCTGCCCGCATCCGACACCAATTGTAGGGGTTAGCTCTTCTCCGGGGGTCATTCACACAAATATCTTTGCCAGACACCAGGTTTCAGGTCCAAACCGTGCATTTATTGTGCACACTCCAACCAATACAGGTTATCAAGTCAGGCCGGACGAGGAGCGCAGCGGTGGGGGAGGCCGATCATGAAGTGGCTTGGCTGTGAAGGGACAGGTGAGGTAGGGGTTAAGTGGGGAGGCGGGGAGAGATGTAGGGGCGCGGGTTGCTAGGTGAGCGGGGGTGGCCAGCGTTGATGTGGGAGGAGGAGGCGGGAGCAGGAGCATTGCGGCCAGGAGAGGAAAACGCCCACCCTCCCGTCATTAGTGAAGGTGGTATTTGGTGAAGTGTTGGGGCTTTTGTGTTGTCGCGACAGTCGTGGAGGCGGGGGAGGTCCTTGAAGTGGAAGAATATGGTGGTACCTGAGGATGGGAGGGCCCCGCGGGAGGGGCTGGACTCTCATTGAGGAGCTGGTAGTAACTAACTACGCGTCCATCAGTTGCTGCCTCCGAGCTGGGTTCAACGGCTGGGGGCAAGATGGAGACGCAGGTGTTCCAGTGTTTATGAGGTTATTGGGGCTTCTAGGACCTCCCTCGTCATTGGTTAATTTAAGTTATTATGTTATGTATTTATTCAATAAACGGCTGCTGTGGCCAATTAAGTCCAAGCAGTGGTGTGGTGTATTTATTTTTATGGGTTAGGTGGGGGTGTGGGTTATGTAAAGGTTATTTTGAGGGACTGAACAAATAGCCAATGCCCTCTTCATGAAGTCACAGCTTCACCTAACACATGTGACATCCACATAAAATAATAAACACTTGCCCGGCTAGGCTCTAACTAACACAGAGTTTCCTGACTCACCTAGGTCACAGTTCACACCCTGTGAACACACACGGCTTTCTCAGCCAATGTCCCACAGCCTCCTGGCTGTACAGAGCACAGTACGCCCACTGCCTCCAGTCCAGTGTCTCAGCACACATGGGGAATAGTGGTCTCTCAGCCCTCCTGGCTTGGACCACACAGACAGAGCCTCCAGGCCTCTGTCCACAGGTAACACACTCCCCCCTTTCTGACACTCTGGGAGGTACCTTATGCCAGCCTGATTACTTCCAGCTGGTCTTGCCTGTGGTGGAATAGGGGTGTGGACCGAACTATCCACCCCTTCCTTGCCTCTAACCTGAGTGAGACCTGTCACTGTCTCACAATACGTATTTGCATTTTAGTTGCAAATTTCAATTTTTGTCCAATTTTTGCTAATAATCATTGTTTGCTGCTAAGCTGCATGAAGGTGATTGTGTGTCTTAATTATTAGGTTCAATTTTTATACAAATTATGTTTTGCACTCTCTGACAGTGAAGATTTGGTAAAATAGAACTAATTGATGTGAACAGTATACATTTTTAACACATATGTGTATGATGACCATATATTACATGGCCCCTTATCCAGTGTTTAAGAGCAGAGGTCCCCAGCAATGGGGCAGCCGACAAATACTAGGCAGTGCATCTGGTACTTGTCTGCGGGGAGCGCGGGAGTGGATCTGTGGGGAAAGGAACTACTGACTCCTCTGCCCCACTATTTAGCCTCACCTACTGGGGGCACTATATTTAAGGGGTCCTATATTTAAAGAGGCCACAAATGGGGGGCACTTTATATAAAGAGGCCACTATTGGGATGAATTATATGACTGGGGGCATTATATGTGAAGAGGGCACTACAGTGGGGGAATTTATATGTGAAAAAGCCACTACTGAGGGACATTGTATGTAAAGACGGAACTACTGGAGGGTATTATATGTGAAAAGGGCACTACTGGGGGTATTATATGAAAAGAGTAAACTACTGGTAGGCATTATAGGTGATGAGGGAACTACTGGAGGGCATTATATGTAAAAAGGGGCACTACTGGGGGTATTATATGTAAAAGGGGCACTAGGAGGGGCATTATAAGTAAAAAGGCCCCTACTGTCGTGAGGGGCATTATATCTAATGGGGTCTAAATAATGATGATTACTAAGTGGGATCATAAAAGGAGGCATTAATACTAAATTTTTGGGTACAATTATGCAGAGAGAAGTTGTGGTCAGGAGTAGTGTTGATCGAGCACCGTAGTGCTCGGGTGCTCGGGCCGAACAAATTGTGATATTCGGGTGCTCGAGTATAATGGAAGTCATTGGGAGAACCCGAGCATTAAACCAGGTACCCCCTGCTCTGAAGAGGGTAGGGTTCCTGGTTCATAAGAAAATGTCAGAAATTGTTGGTAACACCACCAAAATGGTTCTGTAACAGCATGGGGAGGATGTATGATGCATCTTGGACTTGCTGGTCGCTGCTTGGAACTATGTTGTCCGAATAGTTCGGCACTTTTACATAATGACAATAATACTCACAAAACCAAGAAAAAAAAAATAGATTTTACAGGAAAAATTAATAGAAAACATTCTTTTCAGAATATTTACTTGTATATAAAGTGCTGCCAAAAATTACAAAGAAGAGGCACTCCGATACACCCTTAGTTACACATAAAGGAGGGCATCATACACACCCTTAAAAATTATGATTGATGGCCTGCTGGTGACCCTCAAAAACATTAGCAGCAAGGGCCTGCTGATCTGACCATCTAAAACATTATGGGCGGTGGCCTGCTTCCGCTTTGGTGACTTTAGTTAACCTGGGGCCGATGGCACGTCCCATTTGGATGTCTGGCCTATCAACTTTCGATATAATTGTCAGCTCAAAACCATTGTAAACTACGGGGAATCAGTGTTTAATTCCGGAGATAGAGCCTGAGAAACGGCTACCACATTCAAGGAAGGCAAGCGTGTGGCGTGCAAATCACACACTCCGGACTCGTGGAGGTAGTGGCGATAAATAAAAATACAGGACTCTTAAGATGCCCTGTTATTAGAATGAGTAATAAAAAATTACAGGGACTGTCACTGCAGTATTTTGGATGAGGAAACGTTATACAGGAGAGGCCCTGCTGCTGCTTTGCTGACTCTAGATAACTTCTGCCTGATCGCACGTCCCGTGACGTACACGATCCATTTTCATATCTTCCCTATCAACTTTCGATGTTCTTTTATGCGCCTAACATGGTGACCACCGGTAACAGGAAATCATTGTTGGATATCGGAGAGGGAGCCTGATAAATGGCTACTACTTTAAAGCAAGGCAGCATGAGTTGCGGGCCTGCAGGTGAGCTAACCCTGTAAAAAATTTGATGTGAGTGCCTGCTGGTGAGCGGACCCTATAAAAAAAGTCGAAAAGTCATGGTTAATCTAGGCCTTGTTCATATTTATATGAGTCAACCTCTCAGCATTTTCAGTTGACAGGCAGATACGCTTATCTGTTATAATGCCACCAGCAGCACTAAATAGACATTCAGACAAAACGCTGGTGGCAGGGCAGGCCAGCAACTCCAAAGCGTAGAGCGCCAGTTCGTGCCACGTGTCCAGCTTGGACACCCAGTAGTTGTAAGGCACTGAAGGATCATTGAGGACGCTGACACGGTCTGCTATGTACTCCTTTACCATCTTCCAAAATTTCTCTCTCCTTGTGGCAGTAGGCAGCACATCAGGGTGAGGGTGCTGGCAGGGTGTCATGAAACTGTCCCAGGTTTTGGAAAGTGTTGCCCTGCCTCTGTTGGAACGGCTGTGTATTCCCCTTGTCTTCCTTCTTTGATTGGCCAAGGAAGTACGGACTCTGCTGCCAGCGTTGTCAGATGGAAAATTTTGGAGCAATTTTTCAACAAGGATCTTCTGGTAGTGCACCATTTTGCTCGTCCTTTCAACCAGAGGAATGTGAGATGAGAAGTTCTCTTTGTAGCGGGGGTCGAGAAGGGTAAACAACCAGTTTAAAATGTGTATAATGTGCGGGTAGCGGGAAAGGCAGCCTAACATGAAGTCAGACATGTGTGCCAGAGTACCAACACGCGAGACTTCACTGTCGTCATCAGGAGGATCACTCCCAATCTCCTCATTCTCTTCCTCCTCTTCTGCCCACCCACGCTGAACAGATGGAATTAAACTTCCATGGGTACTACCCTCTGTAGCGGATGCAACCGTCTCCTGCTCCTCCTCCTCCTTCTCTTCAGCCTCCAATTCATGCTGAGAAGACGAACTGGTCTGATTATCATCAACCTGTGTAATGTCTTCCCCCATTTCCACCTCTTCCACATGCAAAGCGTTGTCCTAATTGTGAGCAGCGAGCGTTTGAGAAGATACAGAAGTGGTATGGTGATGCTGATAATAGCGTTATCGCCGCTCACCATCTGTGTTGATTCCTCAAAGTTGTGTAAAACCTCACAGAGGTCAGACATCCATGCCCACTTCTCGCTTGTGAATAGCGGAAGCTGACTGGAAAGGCGACGACCATGTTGCAGCTGGTATTCCACAACAGCCCTCTGCTGCTCACAAAGCCTGGCCAACATGTGGGACGTGGAGTTCCAGCGCGTGCTCATATCGCACAACAGCCGGTGAGATGGCAATTTCAAGCGCTGACATACCGGCTGAAGCTGTCGGTGACTTGCGGAAATGTTCACACACGCGGCGCACCTTCAGCAGTAATTGGGGCATGTTTTTAGAAACTGCTGAACCACAAGGTTGAATACGTGGGCAAAGCATGGGATGTGTCTTACTTGTGTGGTTACCCAGCTCCAAAGCCGCCACCAAGTTACGTCCATTATCAGACATTATCAGACACAACCATGCCTGGTTCTAGGTTGAGCGGCGAGAGCCAGAGCTCAGTCTGGTCTCTTATCCCCTGCCACAGCTCTGTGGCGGTGTGCTGTTTGTCACATAGACAGATCCGCTTCAGCACTGCCTGTTGCCACTTCCCCACTGCAGTGCTACACTGCTTCCAGCTACCAACTGATGACTGACTGGTGCTGCCCGCGGATACTTCGGAGGTGGAAGTGGAGGAGGAGGAGAAGTGGGAAGTGGAGCCACTAACGTATGTGGTGGCGGAAACTCTGATGGAATTGGGGCCGAAATCCTTGGTGTCGGTAGCACCTGTGCCATCCCAGGGTACGAGTCGCTTCCGGCCTCCACAACATTCACCCAGTGTGCTGTCAGGGAAAGGTAGCGTCCCTGGCCGAAACCACTTGTCTATGTGTCCGTGGTTAAGAGGACCTTCCTAGTAACTGCGTTGGTCAGGTCATGTGTGATGTTAAGGGACAAATGTTGGTGTAAGGCTGGCACGGCATACCTTGAAAAATAGTGGCGGCTGAGGACTGTGTAACGAGAGATGGCCGCCGACATCAGGCTGCGGAAGGCATCAGTGTCCACAAGCCTAAATGGCAACATTTCCAGGGTCAGTAATTTGGAAAGCTGCGCATTTAGTGCTATTGCCTATGGGTGGGTGGCTGGGTATTTTCACTTGCGTTCAAATGCCTGGGGTAATGACATTTGGACGCTGCGCTGGCACAGGGAAGTGAATGTGGTCGTTGATGGTGCTTGCGAAAGTCCAGGTGCAGGGCGGGAGGCATCCGGGCCTGCGCCTTGGACAGGGGATTGGCCAGCACGTAACACAGGGAAAGAGGAGGCAGTGGTGTGACCCGCAGACACAGATTGTGGACCCAGACGTTCGGCCCACTTATTAGGGTACTTTGATGACATGTGACTAGGGATGAGCGAACCCGAACTGTATCGTTCAGGTTCGTACCGAATTTTGGGGTGTCCGTGACACGGACCCGAACCCGAACATTTTCGTAAAAGTCCGGGTTCGGGTTCGGTGTTCGGCGCTTTCTTGGCGCTTTTTGAAAGGCTGCAAAGCGGGCAATCAACAAGCGTCATACTACTTGCCCCAAGAGGCCATCACAGCCATGCCTACTATTGGCATGGCTGTGATTGGCCAGTGCAGCATGTGACCCAGCCTCTATTTAAGCTGGAGTCACGTAGCGCCGCACGTCACTCTGCTCTGATCAGTGTAGGGATAGGATGCAGCTGCTGCTGTTAGGGCGAGATTAGGCAGTGATTTATTTACTGAAGTGATCGATATACAGCTGTGTATCATACAACCTCAGCTATTCAATTGCTCACTGTTTTAAGGCTGCCCAGAGCGTTTTTCAGTCACTTTTTTCTGGGATGATCGCAGCCATTTTGTGTCTTGTTGTGCGCCAGCACAAGCTGTCACCAAGTCCATTTTTAACCATCAATAGTGTGTTTTTTTTTTGCTATAATCTACATCAGGGGCTTGGCTGTGCTTGTTATTTTATTGAGGGGTAAAATACAATTGCCAAAATAGCTCTACCTCTTCTGCTGCTGCCGCCTCGGCCTCTTCCTCCGCCTCTGGAGGAACGTTGGCACCTGCCGCCAGAGGCGTATCTAGTGAAAATGGCGCCTATGGCAAGCACTGAAACTGCGCCCCTGGGGGGAGAGAGGAAGTAGGATCACCAGCGGCCCTGTCTGCTTAGCACATACGCACAATCGCACCTGATGATGACTTTAAGGCCTCTTTCACACTGGGGGGTGGGGGCGTCGGTGGTAAAGTGCTGCTATTTTTAACGGCGCTTTACCGTCTTTTTTGCGGCACTGTTCAGCCGCTAGCGGGGCGCTTTTAACTCCCGCTAGCGGCCGAGAAAGGGTTAAAAAAAACGCCTGCAAAGCACCGCTTTGATTTCAATGGGCAGGGGCACTTTAGGAGCCACTCCTACAGCGCCTCAAAGATGCTGCTTGCAAACGCACTGCTCCAGTGTTAAAGCCCTCTGGCTTTCTTCACACAGGAGTGAATGGAGCCGCTCTTTCAGGGCGCTTTGCAGGTGCTACAGCGCTACAAAATAGAGCACTCCAATGTGAAAGCCAGAGGGTTTTAACACTGGAGCGGTGCGTTGGCAGGACAATAAAAAAAGTCCTTTTAGCCACATCTTTGAGGCGCTGTAGGAACAGTGTACACACTGATTCGAAAGCGCCACTGCCCATTGAAATCAATGGGCAGCGCCGCCGAACCGCCAGCAATGCACCGCTGCAAGCTGCATTTTGCGGGCGGTTTTAACCCTTTTTGGGCAGCTAGTGGAAGCTCAAAGTCCTGCGAGCCGCATATTTGAGGCGCCCTGCTAGCGGCTGAATAGCGCCGCAAAAACTACAGTAAAGCGCCGCTCAAATAGCGACGCTTTACCGCCAATAGCGCAACGCCCCAGTGTGACAATAGCCTAAGCCTGGCATCATGACAGTCTCAAACAGAAGCAAGCAGCCCATCCAATATAGTGCTTGCACAATATGGATTAAATTAATTATAATTATGCATAGCCATAGATATAAATAAAGTGATTTGTGCAACAGCAGGTACAACTTGCACAAATCACTTTATTTAGGATATCTATGCATAATTCTAATTTATTTATTCCATATATTTAGCAGCACTATATTAGGTATTTAGCAAGGTTACATTTATTAGGTTGCCTGCAGTGCTTGGCAGATTGCAGAATGTCAGTACATCATTATACAGTGTGATCATGATGTGTGTGTGTGTGTACCGTAGCAGACTAGCAGTGCTGCCTGGCTGGGGGTCCAATCGTCCAACTTCTCACAGTTCTTCTCCTCACTTCACCTCAGTGCAGTCAGTCACCTCACGAGTGACACGCTTGGATAAATGAAGCTACGATACGCAGAGGAGGGTAGGCGGAGCTTGAGGCGGAGCTGGAGGCGGAGCCTCTGCAAGTTAGCAGATACACGGACGGACTGGGCGATCCCATTCATAGAAAATCATGGGGGCGCCTGTCTTTCTCCTACATGCCAGCCCTCAGTCCAGACTGTCCAGCCAAGGTAAAAGTACTTTCCAAGTTAATTTGCGTGCCGCCGCCAGCGCTGGGGCTAAAGGAGGTGGCTGCAGAATGGGTGGGAATTTTTTTTTCATGATATTTTTTTTTTTGTCGCCCCCCCCGCTTGGCGCCTATGGCACTAGCCATGGCTGCCATAGCTTGGATACGCCACTGCCTGCCGCCCAGCAAACAGAGGATGTACCACCAACACCACCACCTCCGTCACCAAGCATCTCAACCATGTCACACGGCAGCGTTCAGCTCTCCATCTCACAAACATTTGAGAGAAAGCGTAAATTCCAACCTAGCCACCCTCGATCCCTGGCCCTGAATGCCAGCATTTCTAAACTACTGGCCTATGAAATGCTGTCATTCAGGCTGGTGGACACAGACAGCTTCAAACAGCTCATGTCGCTTGCTGTCCCACAGTATGTTGTTCCCAGCCGCCACTACTTCTCCAAGACAGCCGTGCCTTCCCTGCACAACCAAGTATCCGATAAAATCAAGTGTGCACTGCGCAACGCCATCTGTGGCAAGGTCCACCTAACCACAGATACGTGGACCAGTAAGCACGGCCAGGGACGCTATATCTCCCTAACTGCACACTGGGTAAATGTAGTGGTGGCTGGGCCCCAGGCGGAGAGCTGTTTGGCGCACGTCCTTCCGCCGCCAAGGATCGCAGGGCAACAATCTTTGCCTCCTGTTGCCTCCTCCTCCTACTCGACTTCCTCCTCCTCTTCTTCCACCTGCTCATCCAGTCAGCCACACACCTTCACCACCAACTTCAGCACAGCCCGGGGTAAACGTCAGCAGGCCATTCTGAAACTCATATGTTTGGGGGACAGGCTCCACACCGCACAGGAGTTGTGGCGGGTTATAGAACAACATACCGACGAGTGGTTGCTGCCGGTGAGCCTCAAGCCCGGCCTGGTGGTGTGCGATAATGGGCGAAATCTCGTTGCAGCTCTGGGACTAGCAGGTTTGACGCACATCCCTTGCCTGGCGCATGTGCTAAATTTGGTGGTGCAGAAGTTCATTCACAACTACCCCGACATGTCAGAGCTGCTGCATAAAGTGCGGGCCGTCTGTGCGCGCTTCCGGCGTTCACATCCTGCCGCTGCTCGCCTGTCTGCGCTACAGCGTAACTTCGGCCTTCCCGCTCACCGCCTCATATGCGACGTGCCCACCAGGTGGAACTCCACCTTGCACATGCTGGACAGACTGTGCGAGCAGAAGCAGGCCATAGTGGAGTTTCAGCTGCAGCACGCACGCGTCAGTCGCACTGCGGAACAGCACCACTTTACCACCAATGACTGGGCCTCCATGCGAGACCTGTGTGCCCTGTTGCGCTGTTTCGAGTACTCCACCAACATGACCAGTGGCGATGACGCAATACCACTTCTATGTCTCCTTGAGAAAACACTTAGGGCGATGATGGAAGAGGAGGTGGCCCAGGAGGAGGAAGAGGGGTCATTTTTAGCACTTTCAGGCCAGTCTCTTAGAAGTGACTCAGAGGGAGTTTTTTTGCAACAGCAGAGGCCAGGTACAAATGTGGCCAGACAGGGCCCACTACTGGAGGACGAGGAGGACGAGGATGAGGAGGAGGTGGAGGAGGATGAGGATGAAGCATGTTCACAGCGGGGTGGCACCCAACGCAGCTCGGGCCCATCACTGGTGCGTGGCTGGGGGGAAACGCAGGACGATGACGATACGCCTCCCACAGAGGACAGCTTGTCCTTACCTCTGGGCAGCCTGGCACACATGAGCGACTACATGCTGCAGTGCCTGCGCAATGACAGCAGAGTTGCCCACATTTTAACGTGTGTGGACTACTGGGTTGCCACCCTGCTGGATCCCCGGTACAAAGACAATGTGCCCACCTTACTTCCTGCACTGGAGCGTGATAGGAAGATGCGCCAGTACAAGCGCACGTTGGTAGACGCGCTACTGAGAGCATTCCCAAATGTCACAGGGGAACAAGTGGAAGCCCAAGGCGAAGGCAGAGGAGCAAGAGGTCGCCAACGCATGGCAGAGATGTGGAAAAGTTTTGTCACCACGCCACAGCTAACTGCACCACCACCTGATACGGAACGTGTTAGCAGGAGGCAACATTTCACTAACATGGTGGAACAGTACGTGTGCACACCCCTCCACGTACTGACTGATGGTTCGGCCCCATTCAACTTCTGGGTCTCCAAATTGTCCACGTGGCCAGAGCTAGCCTTTTATGCCTTGGAGGTGCTGGCCTGCCCGCCAGCCAGTGTTTTGTCTGAACGTGTATTCAGCACAGCAGGGGGCGTCATTACAGACAAACGCAGCCGCCTGTCTACAGCCAATGTGGACAAGCTGACGTTCATAAAAATGAACCAAGCATGGATCCCACAGGACCTGTCCATCCCTTGTGCAGATTAGACATTTATAACTACCTCCCCTTAACCACATATTATTGTACTCCAGGGCACTTCCTCATTCAATCCTTTTTTTTTTTTCATTTTACCATTATATTGCGGGGCAACCCAAAGTTGAATGAACCTCTCCTCTGTCTGGGTGCCGGGGCCTAAAAATATCTGACAGTGCCCTGTTCCAGTGTTGGGTGACATGAAGCCTGATTCTCTGCTATGACATGAAGCTTGAATCTCTGCTATGGGACCTCTCTACTCTGTCTGGGTGCCGGGGCCTAAAAATATCTGACAGTGGCCTGTTCCAGTGTTGGGTGACATGAAGCATGATTCTCTGCTATGACATGAAGCCTGATTCTCTGCTATGGGACATCTCTCCTCTGTCTGGGTGCCGGGGCCTAAATATCTGACAATGGCCTGTTCCAGTGTTGGGTGATGTGAAGCCTGATTCTCTGCTATGACATGAAGCCTGATTCTCTGCTATGACTTGAAGCCTGATTCTCTGCTATGACATGAAGCCTGATTCTCTGCTATGGGACCTCTCTCCTCTGTCTGGGTGCCGGAACCTAAATATCTGACATTGGCCTGTTTCAGTGGTGGGTGACGTGAAGCCTGATTCTCTGCTATGCCATGAAGCCTGATTCTGTGCTATGAAACCTCTCTCCTCTGTCTGGGTGCCGGGGCCTAAATATCTGACAATGGCCTGTTCCAGTGTTGGGTGACGTGAAGCCTGATTCTCTGCTATGACATGAAGCCTGATTCTCTTCTTTTTACTTGAAGCCTGATTCTCTGCTATGTCATGAAGCCTGATTCTCTGCTATGGGACCTCTCTCCTCTGTCTGGGTGCCGGGGCCTAAATATCTGACAATGGCCTGTTCCAGTGGTGGGTGACGTGAAGCCTAATTCTCTGCTATGACATGAAGCCTGATTCTCTGCCATGAGACCTCTCTCCAATTGATATTGGTTAATTTTAATTTATTTTTATTTTAATTCATTTCCCTATCCACATTTGTTTGCAGGGGATTTACCTACATTTTGCTGCCTTTTGCAGCCCTCTAGCCCTTTCCTGGGCTATTTTACAGCCTTTTTAGTGCCAAAAAGTTTGGGTCCCCATTGACTTCAATGGGGTTCGGGTCCGGGGCGAAGTTCGGGTCGAGTTCGGACCCCGAACCCGAACATTTCTGGGAAGTTCGTCCGAACTTCTCGAACCCGAACATTCAGGTGTTCGCTCAACTCTACATGTGACAGATCATGCTGGTGGTGGTGAGGTTGCTAGTGTTCACGCCCCCGGCTCATTTTGGTGTGGCACAGGTTGAAAACTACTATTCTTTTGTCGTCCTCAAAAAAGCGCCATACTGCCCAACACCTACTCCTTGGCAAGGGAGATTTACGCAAGGGGGTGCTCCGTGGAACAGTTGCAGGCCTGTTCGGTGGTGCTCGCCTTCTACCTTTTGCCACCCCACTGCCTCTTCCAGGATGTTGCAGTACTGCAGATCCCTCCCCCTCTGTACTGCTCTCCTCGCTCGGCTTGTTGCCACCTTCCCAGGTTGGGTCAGTGACCTCGTCGTCCAGCACCTCCTCTTCTACTTACTCACTATGATCATCCTCCTGATTTTTTGACCTAACCACAATCTCAGTGATTGACAACTGTGTGTCTTCAACATCCACCTCATTAAACACTAATTGTCGTTCCCCAGCATCATGTTCTTGTGATTCTGGATGCTCAAGAGGTTGGGAATCGGGGCACAAGATTCTCAGGTCCCTCTTCAAGCATGCTTGGTGAGAGGGCCAAATCAATTAATGGCGATGCAAAAAGGTCCTCTGAATATCCTTATCCTTTCCCTAGGTATATATAGAACCTAAGTTTTATCCCCATCTAGTGGTGGGATGTATAAATTACACCTAATCTGCCTGGTAACAGGGATTTTGCAGATACATTAATACAAAGTCTTATTCAAAGTCCCTATTAGAGACCCTCGGGATATTAAATGCAATTCATATACGGTCTATAGGACCAATAATCCCTTTAGGGAAACACTGCAAGTGGCATAGGCAGTCCAAGTAGATACGGAGCGAGGTGGAAGTTACCGTGTTATATGAGGCAACACAAGTATCAGTTCCAGCGCGTGCTCATGTCGCACAACAGCCGGTGAGATGGCAATTTCAAGCGCTGACATAACGGCTGAAGCTGTCGGTGACTTGCGGAAATGTTCACACACGCGGCGCACCTTCAGCAGATACATGTTCAAATGGGTTGTTCGGATGGCAGAGATGGCATATCATAATCATAACAAAATTAATAAATATTAAATAATGTACAAGCCAGATTTGATATAATCATAGCAACAAAAACAAAAACAAAAAATGGTGTCCAGTAGTAAAAAAATTATATATCCAAATACATATAGGTACAAATGAGTGCAAATACGGCGGGTCCGTGACATACGGTTTACGAAATTGATAATGGTAAAGCGGCATACTGGTTATGATGGAATAGACCTTGTTACATGTATCGATAGTAGTGGGAGTATATGCGTGCCTAGGAGCAAAACGTACAGAGGACATAATGCACATGATTATATTGTTATAGCAGAGTTGAACATGATTGAATACTGTATACTACAGTCCACCCATATGTGTGCTGCTGGGTACTGCTGGTCTATGCCAGATCGAGGGCTGCTTATGGCGTTAGTCCATATGGGCGGGTATATCACACATGACCATATGTTTCATTTGCATACGACACATATATCATTTGCATATGTGTGAGGACTCAGGCGATAAAGCGTGTATCATTTGCATATATCACAGTATATCGATACATGTAATCATAAATGCAATCATAGTACATATCATATTGTATATATCAGCATACATCTTAATGCATTCGATAAGCTCAGTGACCCCCACGTATTATTCCTATACTTGAGATCCTGTATATATGGAGACATAGAGGGGTGAGGACCTACAGGAAGTTCCCATGGTTGAAAGGACTGGCATAATAAAGAAGTTTCTGTGGAAGAAAAAATAAAAGGTTAAGGTAAATTCTCTACCTGAGTAGTGGGTAGCGGTATTCTGGGGTGCTGGATGCAGACGTGACCCATGTTCTGCCGCGGTTTAAATCGTCTGAGGGATCGCAATTCCGGTCATCTGACCGGAAGTGACGCGGTATGTGGAACGCATGATTGCGTTCCAAAGGGCGGAAGTGCTAGTGGGCACTGTATGGAGCGCAGGTATTGGTCATGTGACCGGATGGGAGGAGGGCAAATGGAGCGCAAGTATGCGTTCCAAATGATATCACATGGTAATGTGTGCATACCGGAAGTGGAAAGATGTAATTCTTCCCACATATATTTCGATATAGTCCATATTTGTTATGGGATGTTTGATTGGGCAGCAAGTGGAGGAGGGTGGGTGTATTAGGGTGGTGACATAGAAGGATGGCTGTGCATGACAGTAGTGTCATTGTAAGTGTGAATAAAGATGTAAGGTACCTAGACTATATAGGGGAAACATTTAGACATATGGACAGTAGTCTATTTTAAACACGTATCAGATGGTGTCATAGTGGGCTGTGTCATTGTAATTATATGGCACTTTTTAAGTGGGACTATTTGGTCCTATACGTATGTAGTATATATCAGCCTGGCTGTGGGGATGGTGTAAAATCCCTTGGATATTTAGGGAAGATATTGAGCAAGTGAGTAATAGCCTATTTTGTAATAAGTGAGACTGTTTAGTCCTATGGGTATGTTGCGAAATATATCAAAATGGGATGTATATCTAATAACGGGGGGGAAAGGAGGGGGGCAAGGGGGGGAGGAAGGGGGGAGGGAGGAAAAGGGGGTTTGGAAGGGGGAAAGCTAATACCTCACCCTCGCCCGCTTGTGGACAATTCAATGAGTCTGCAGAAAAAAGGAGAAATTCATATATCAATATACGTCAGTAAATCACAGGTTTATAAAGAAATCACATTCGCGGTTTAATCCGTGTGGTGCCAGTGTTCCCAATTTATGTATCCAGAAGGCCTCTCTCTGTTTCAGAAGAAGCGTCCTGTTGCCACCTCTCCTTGGCTGATCAGTTTGTTCCAGGATTTGGAAGCGAAGCTGAGAGATTTGATGTTTTTTCTCAAGAAAATGTTTAGGTATCGGTAAAAAAGTGTGTCCTAATCTGATTGTGGATTTGTGCTTGCTTATCCGGTCCCTGATGTGCTGTGTTGTCTCACCGACGTATCCGAGGCCGCATGGGCATTTTAATAGATAGACGACGAAGCTCGAGTCGCAGGTGTAAAATCCCTTGATCGCAATGGCCTTTCCGGTACGTGGGTGTGTAGCATTCTCTCCCTTGATTACGCTGGAGCAGTGTGCACAATGTAAGCATGGGTATGTTCCTTGTCTCCTACTGCGTAGAAAGGTTTGTTTGTGAAGTCTAGTAAAGCTGGCTATATCTGCTTTGATTAATTTATCCCTTAAGTTGGATGGTCTTTTGTAGCAGGTTAGTGGTTGTTGTTGGAATTCTTTGATCTCCGGATACGCTTTTGAGAGTAGTGACCAGTTTTTTTTTGAGAGCTTGCTGTATTTCGGGCATGAGGGGATGATAAGTGGTTACACACGCTATTCTATTGGAATTATCTTGTTTAGCTTGAGGTGGTGTGGGTGGATTCTTTAGATCCTGGAGGGCTTTATTTAGAATGGTCTTTAGGTAACCTCTTTGTACAAATCTGTTGGTCATGTTGTCGAATCTCGTATTTTTGATGGTACTGTCTGTGACGATTCGGTCAACACGTGTGTATTGGGAGCGTGGTAGCGATTTTTTTTGTGGCTCTAGGGTGGCAGCTATTGAAAAGGAGGAGATTGTTCCGGTCCGTGGGTTTGTGATATAGATCTATGTCTATAGATCCTGCTTGGTCGATCTTGACCAGGGTGTCTAGGAAACTAATTTCCTTTTTGCTAATGTGTGAGGTGAATCCCAGTTCGCTGTAGATATTGTTAAGGTCTGTAATGAAATCATCTATGGTGGATGTGGGACCCTTCCAGATACAGAAGATGTCGTCGATAAAGAGAAGCCATATATGGGCGTGTTGTTGGAACAGGGGATGGTGTAGACGTGATCGTCCTCAAATTTTACCATAAACGCGTTAGCGTAGGGTGGGGCCACGTTGGACCCCATAGCGGTACCCCTCTTCTGGCTGTAATAGGTGTCCCCAAATAAGAAAAAGTTTTTTGTAAGTATAATCTCTAGTAGTTCCAGGCAACATTTCTGTTGTTGGTTACTGAGATTGGATTGTTCATTAAGGAGTTTTGCCGTGGCCTGTATACCCTTCTCATGTGTGATGGAAGTATATAAACTGTTGACATCTAATGTCAACAGGTTACAGTCCATCAGTTTATCCATGTTTTGTAGTTTTTTCAAAAAATCGGAGGTGTCGAGTATGAAGGATCTGGATGTTTTTATCAGAGGGGTCAAATTTTTTTCTAGGTAAATGGCCAGAGGGGAAAAGATAGACTCAGTAGATGCAACAATAGGGCGTCCTGGGGGTTTTGTCCAATTTTTGTGGATTTTGGGTAGGGTATGAAATACTGGGGTAATGGGGTCTCTTTTCGTAAGGAAGATGGCGATTTTGGGGTCTATGATGCCTAATGTTGAGTATGAGTTAATGGTACGGGAGATTAATTCTTGTATGTGTAGGGTAGGATCTCTTGGTAATATTTCATATGTTTCTGTGTCAGAAAGTTGCCTATTAATTTCCGTCAGGTAGTCCCCCTTGTCCATGACGACAAGAGCTCCACCTTTGTCCGCCGGTTTGATGGTTATGTCCTTGTTCAATTGTAGTGAATTGAGAGCTATTTTCTCTTCCTGGGACAAGTTGTTGATATGTTTAAAATGGCCTTCCGTATTTGCCATGAGGATGTTACCTATTAGTTTCTGGGAAAGGGAGATGTATGTTTCTATTGGATGTTTATTTTTTGGGGGCATGAAGGAACTTTTGTTCCTGAGTCCCAGGTTTTTAATGGATAGGGGTCCTGGTTCGGTAATAGGAATGGGGTGTTCCGGTATTAATTCCTGGAAGTGAGCTTTGAGTCTTATGGTTCGGTAGAATTTCTGTAATTCTTGTTCTAATGAGAACGTATTAAGTGTTGGTGTCAGACAAAATGATAGGCCCTTCTGTAGGACTGTAATCTGTATAGGTGATAGGTTAGTGGATGAGATGTTAACTACTAGGTTGTCCTCCTTACCTTGGAGCGTGTCTGTATACGTCCCTCTTGGTTTCCTCCCGCCCCGCCTGGTCCTCCGTGTCTTGATCTGCCCCTCCTTGGGGCGTTGCCTAAAAAACGGGGTTCGTAATTCCCGGATCTATTGTTATCGGATGCCGAAGAACCGGAGTGGTGTGGATGTCTGTATCCTCGGAAGTATTGTTGCTGTTGGTTTCCTTTCCAGCGGTAGACTCTCTCTAGTCTATAGTCTTCAGCGTCTCGTATGAATTTCTGTCGCTTTCCTTGTTCGGCGTACTTCTTGTATTCCTGCAGTTGCTTGTTGATCCTTTCTTTGGTTTTGGTCAGTTCTTCTTCCGGTGTAGTTGAAGTCAGCTGGGTTTCGGTTGTCTTGATCTGTGAGGCTAGTTCACCGATCGAAATTTGTAACTCCTCTATAGTTAGTAAGATCAGGTCGAGGGAGCACTTGTTCAAAATGCTCTCGAATCATTCGCAGAATTCTTTTT
Source organism: Bufo bufo (assembly GCF_905171765.1). NCBI lineage: Eukaryota > Metazoa > Chordata > Amphibia > Anura > Bufonidae > Bufo > Bufo bufo. Next base: position 89,145,356 of record NC_053395.1, read on the forward strand.
TGTCTGCGAAGAGTGTGGGTCGGAGATGAGATCTCAGGCCTCTTGGAATACGCTTATTTTTGTAGTATTCAGTGAGTGTGCTGCAATGTAGTTCCCATCCGATCAGTTGCTTGCAGTCCCGCTCGTACTCACGGATTTTCATTTCATGGTTCGGTATGTGCAGGAACTCGTTGGGTAAGTTTACCCTGGACACTATATTCTCTGCTGTGGTAGTGTCATATGAAAAGGTATTCGTCATGCTTGTTTGAAGGTGCTGGTATCCCGCAGTAATCACGTAATCTGTAGTAAAGTGAGGAACCGCACTCTGTTCAAGGGTGTCACCGGTGCCAATCAAGGGCTTGTTATGCCGTTTTATCAAAGTAATAAAGTATTGAGGCACTCAGGTTGAGATTTTTTGCAATTCAAGTGAGGTTTATTTCATACTCTCTGCATCATCCATTTGCCCATGGCATATATAAGCGTCAACAAAATATTTCTGACCAGACGTTTCGGTCACAGTGGACCTTCATCAGTGGTCATGTTATCTGAGTAGTGGGTAGCGGTATTCTGGGGCGCTGGATGCAGCTGCAAATGGATGATGCAGAGAGTATGAAATAAACCTCACTTGAATTGCAAAAAATCTCAACCTGAGTGCCTCAATACTTTATTACTTTGATAAACGGCATAACAAGCCCTTGATTGGCACCGGTGACACCCTTGATCAGAGTGCGGTTCCTCACTTTACTACAGTTTATTTCAAGCCCAGCACGCCCCCTCATAAATAAATTTACTCCCCCAATGGCCCCGTCCCGCTACGTCATATAATTTATTCACCACCCGATCCTTGCGTCCTCCTTCCATGCCCATGAAATCTCGCGCAGCCGCAGAGGCAACAGCGCTCTGATTACGTCACAGGGCTCAGCGCATGCAAACTATATGACAGATTCCCTTTAAGTACTAGTTCAGTCTGAAGTCACTTTGTGGGGCTTACATAATAGAACTGTAACGCCCCAGAGGTGCATTGCCACCTTTGCACCTTGCTACTGGCTCTAATGGGCTAGTGTAATGTCATTCTGTGTATTTATTTCCAGGTCCTGTACAATGTTCATTCATAATCTTGTTTTGTAACTGTTCAATTGTAATATGCCTGGTTCACCAACAGGTGGCAGCATCAATGGCAGAGATACAGGTACATAGAATGGAGCTTTCTTTTCAATTCTATCCCCCCTCTGTGGTGTGGTGGGTGTGCAGCGTCCCACTACGTGTGTGTGGGCACTGCTTAAAAGCACTTTTTACCTTGAAACTGTATTATGCTGTATTATGTGACTTTGTATTAATTCATATACGGTCTATAAGACCAATAATCCCTTTAGGGGTCTCTAACTAATATATATATATAAAACTTATCTTTACTTAATTTAATCTATTAAAGACATACAAACACCAAAGAACACTGTTTAAAATTATCAGGGTGCAGTGAGTATTAGTAGGCAGTTAGTATTTACACTAGTTGCCCTTATAGCCCTCTATTTATCCACTGGTGCCTATTGGTAGCACTGCTTATAGTGCATAGCAGTCCATCCTATATAGGATCTACTCGTATATTAACTCTGTGCGGTAATTATCACCGCTCACTCTGATCAACCTTTATGTTTAGTCTCGCAGAGTGTGACTTTAATTGTTATTATGTCCATTCATTTAGGGCTACTATTAATTGTAGCACCTTGCTTGTGTGTTGCAACTGTAGCACATTGTCTATGCGCTACAGTTGTTACGATCTAAGGGAGCAACTCCGATGCAACTCCTATATCATTATTGGTGACAGTGCAGCTGTCTACTCATATTTCTATTGGACGCTCCACTGATCGATAGCTCACACTTGGTCTGCTGCCAATTCCTATTGCTAGCTTCAGATCGTATCCCTTTGATACTTGTGTTAATAGAGGAAACAGAGGATGTACCACCAACACCACCACCTCCGTCACCAAGCATCTCAACCATGTCACACGGCAGCGTTCAGCTCTCCATCTCACAAACATTTGAGAGAAAGCGTAAATTCCAACCTAGCCACCCTCGATCCCTGGCCCTGAATGCCAGCATTTCTAAACTACTGGCCTATGAAATGCTGTCATTCAGGCTGGTGGACACAGACAGCTTCAAACAGCTCATGTCGCTTGCTGTCCCACAGTATGTTGTTCCCAGCCGCCACTACTTCTCCAAGAGAGCCGTGCCTTCCCTGCACAACCAAGTATCCGATAAAATCAAGTGTGCACTGCGCAACGCCATCTGTGGCAAGGTCCACCTAACCACAGATACGTGGACCAGTAAGCACGGCCAGGGACGCTATATCTCCCTAACTGCACACTGGGTAAATGTAGTGGCGGCTGGGCCCCAGGCGGAGAGCTGTTTGGCGCACGTCCTTCCGCCGCCAAGGATCGCAGGGCAACAATCTTTGCCTCCTGTTGCCTCCTCCTCCTACTCGACTTCCTCCTCCTCTTCTTCCACCTGCTCATCCAGTCAGCCACACACCTTCACCACCAACTTCAGCACAGCCCGGGGTAAACGTCAGCAGGCCATTCTGAAACTCATATGTTTGGGGGACAGGCTCCACACCGCACAGGAGTTGTGGCGGGTTATAGAACAACATACCGACGAGTGGTTGCTGCCGGTGAGCCTCAAGCCCGGCCTGGTGGTGTGCGATAATGGGCGAAATCTCGTTGCAGCTCTGGGACTAGCAGGTTTGACGCACATCCCTTGCCTGGCGCATGTGCTAAATTTGGTGGTGCAGAAGTTCATTCACAACTACCCCGACATGTCAGAGCTGCTGCATAAAGTGCGGGCCGTCTGTGCGCGCTTCCGGCGTTCACATCCTGCCGCTGCTCGCCTGTCTGCGCTACAGTGTAACTTCGGCCTTCCCGCTCACCGCCTCATATGCGACGTGCCCACCAGGTGGAACTCCACCTTGCACATGCTGGACAGACTGTGCGAGCAGCAGCAGGCCATAGTGGAGTTTCAGCTGCGGCACGCACGCGTCAGTCGCACTGCGGAACAGCACCACTTTACCACCAATGACTGGGCCTCCATGCGAGACCTGTGTGCCCTGTTGCGCTGTTTCGAGTACTCCACCAACATGACCAGTGGCGATGACGCAATACCACTTCTATGTCTCCTTGAGAAAACACTTAGGGCGATGATGGAAGAGGAGGTGGCCCAGGAGGAGGAAGAGGGGTCATTTTTAGCACTTTCAGGCCAGTCTCTTAGAAGTGACTCAGAGGGAGTTTTTTTGCAACAGCAGAGGCCAGGTACAAATGTGGCCAGACAGGGCCCACTACTGGAGGACGAGGAGGACGAGGATGAGGAGGAGGTGGAGGAGGATGAGGATGAAGCATGTTCACAGCGGGGTGGCACCCAACGCAGCTCGGGCCCATCACTGGTGCGTGGCTGGGGGGAAACGCAGGACGATGACGATACGCCTCCCACAGAGGACAGCTTGTCCTTACCTCTGGGCAGCCTGGCACACATGAGCGACTACATGCTGCAGTGCCTGCGCAATGACAGCAGAGTTGCCCACATTTTAACGTGTGTGGACTACTGGGTTGCCACCCTGCTGGATCCCCGGTACAAAGACAATGTGCCCACCTTACTTCCTGCACTGGAGCGTGATAGGAAGATGCGCCAGTACAAGCGCACGTTGGTAGACGCGCTACTGAGAGCATTCCCAAATGTCACAGGGGAACAAGTGGAAGCCCAAGGCGAAGGCAGAGGAGCAAGAGGTCGCCAACGCATGGCAGAGATGTGGAAAAGTTTTGTCACCACGCCACAGCTAACTGCACCACCACCTGATACGGAACGTGTTAGCAGGAGGCAACATTTCACTAACATGGTGGAACAGTACGTGTGCCCACCCCTCCACGTACTGACTGATGGTTCGGCCCCATTCAACTTCTGGGTCTCCAAATTGTCCACGTGGCCAGAGCTAGCCTTTTATGCCTTGGAGGTGCTGGCCTGCCCGCCGGCCAGTGTTTTGTCTGAACGTGTATTCAGCACAGCAGGGGGCGTCATTACAGACAAACGCAGCCGCCTGTCTACAGCCAATGTGGACAAGCTGACGTTCATAAAAATGAACCAAGCATGGATCCCACAGGACCTGTCCATCCCTTGTGCAGATTAGACATTTATAACTACCTCCCCTTAACCACATATTATTGTACTCCAGGGCACTTCCTCATTCAATCCTTTTTTTTTTTTCATTTTACCATTATATTGCGGGGCAACCCAAAGTTGAATGAACCTCTCCTCTGTCTGGGTGCCGGGGCCTAAAAATATCTGACAGTGCCCTGTTCCAGTGTTGGGTGACATGAAGCCTGATTCTCTGCTATGACATGAAGCTTGAATCTCTGCTATGGGACCTCTCTACTCTGTCTGGGTGCCGGGGCCTAAAAATATCTGACAGTGGCCTGTTCCAGTTATGGGTGACATGAAGCATGATTCTCTGCTATGACATGAAGCCTGATTCCCTGCTATGGGACATCTCTCCTCTGTCTGGGTGCCGGGGCCTAAATATCTGACAATGGCCTGTTCCAGTGTTGGGTGATGTGAAGCCTGATTCTCTGCTATGACATGAAGCCTGATTTTCTGCTATGACTTGAAGCCTGATTCTCTGCTATGACATGAAGCCTGATTCTCTGCTATGGGACCTCTCTCCTCTGTCTGGGTGCCGGAACCTAAATATCTGACATTGGCCTGTTTCAGTGGTGGGTGACGTGAAGCCTGATTCTCTGCTATGCCATGAAGCCTGATTCTGTGCTATGAAACCTCTCTCCTCTGTCTGGGTGCCGGGGCCTAAATATCTGACAATGGCCTGTTCCAGTGTTGGGTGACGTGAAGCCTGATTCTCTGCTATGACATGAAGCCTGATTCTCTGCTATGACTTGAAGCCTGATTCTCTGCTATGTCATGAAGCCTGATTCTCTGCTATGGGACCTCTCTCCTCTGTCTGGGTGCCGGGGCCTAAATATCTGACAATGGCCTGTTCCAGTGGTGGGTGACGTGAAGCCTAATTCTCTGCTATGACATGAAGCCTGATTCTCTGCCATGAGACCTCTCTCCAATTGATATTGGTTAATTTTAATTTATTTTTATTTTAATTCATTTCCCTATCCACATTTGTTTGCAGGGGATTTACCTACATTTTGCTGCCTTTTGCAGCCCTCTAGCCCTTTCCTGGGCTATTTTACAGCCTTTTTAGTGCCAAAAAGTTTGGGTCCCCATTGACTTCAATGGGGTTCGGGTCCGGGGCGAAGTTCGGGTCGAGTTCGGACCCCGAACCCGAACATTTCTGGGAAGTTCGTCCGAACTTCTCGAACCCGAACATTCAGGTGTTCGCTCAACTCTACATGTGACAGATCATGCTGGTGGTGGTGAGGTTGCTAGTGTTCACGCCCCCGGCTCATTTTGGTGTGGCACAGGTTGAAAACTACTATTCTTTTGTCGTCCTCAAAAAAGCGCCATACTGCCCAACACCTACTCCTTGGCAAGGGAGATTTACGCAAGGGGGTGCTCCGTGGAACAGTTGCAGGCCTGTTCGGTGGTGCTCGCCTTCTACCTTTTGCCACCCCACTGCCTCTTCCAGGATGTTGCAGTACTGCAGATCCCTCCCCCTCTGTACTGCTCTCCTCGCTCGGCTTGTTGCCACCTTCCCAGTTTGGGTCAGTGACCTCGTCGTCCAGCACCTCCTCTTCTACTTACTCACTATGATCATCCTCCTGATTTTTTGACCTAACCACAATCTCAGTGATTGACAACTGTGTGTCTTCAACATCCACCTCATTAAACACTAATTGTCGTTCCCCAGCATCATGTTCTTGTGATTCTGGATGCTCAAGAGGTTGGGAATCGGGGCACAAGATTCTCAGGTCCCTCTTCAAGCATGCTTGGTGAGAGGGCCAAATCAATTAATGGCGATGCAAAGAGGTCCTCTGAATATCAGAGTGTGGGATCACTTGTTTGGCCAGACTGTAAATGGTGGGAGGAAGGAGGTTCAGGGTGAGGATTGTGTGGACCAGACTCCTGGCTACTGAGACTGGACTTGGTGGAAGACTGGGTGGTGCTTAACCGACTGGAAGCACTATCTGCTGCAATCCAACCGACTGCCTTCTCGCACTGGGCTGACTTCAAGAGTGGTCTCCTGCGCCGCCCTGCAAACTGGGACATGAAGCTAGGCATCTTGGATGATTGTTTTTCTTGTGCTCTTGCAGCAGGCACAGTCTAAACGAGCCCAGGGCTACGGCCTTTGTGTGCACCATCAGCATCACGGCCAGTTCCCCATCCCTTAATGCTCGCCTTCTCCATATTAAATGTTATAAGGGACCGTTTATAGGAAAAATGTGGATAAATTATGGAGAAAATATAATTGTTTTTGCTAATATATTTCCCAATATCTGGGCCTGACACACACACACACTATTGCAGCACAGATGTGACAATTTATTGCAGGGACCGCTTATAGGAAAAATGTGGATAAATTATGGAAAAAATATAATTGTTTTCGCTAATATTTTTCCCAATATCTGGGCTTGACACACACACACACGCTATTGAAGCACAGATGTGACAATTTTCTGCAGGGACTGTTTATCAGAAAATTATGGATAAATTATGAAAAAAATATATTTATGGGCAGGGCTGAACGCGTCTTGGACGTGGGTAAGGCATGCCGAACCTGAACTATGGCTGAGTTGTGCCGGGAGCCACGGGCGTGGGTAGGCCTGGAGAGGGCGTACCCTATTGGAGTGTGTGAAGAAAGAAGTGGGAGGGAGGGAGTAAGTGAGACACACCACTGGAAGGACGGGATTAACAGGTATATATAGGGTACTGACGCCCTGCCCACAAATACAGGCTGACATCAGCCTTAATACTTATGGGCAGGGCTGAACGCGTCTTGGACGTGGGTAAGGTATGCCGAACCTGAACTATGGCTGAGTTGTGCCGGGAGCCACGGGCGTGGGTAGGCCTGGAGAGGGCAAAAAAGACAAGTACACTATGGTGACTAAACTGGTTTATTCATATTCTTCCAGCCCGCATGACCTATAACGCCAACGACTGAAAAGCTTGAGAGATTTCCCAGTGTGGATTCGGAATGTATCTGTTGAAGCAAGATGACCTCCAGCGCCCCATGGATCGAATAACGTGAGCGGGGACTTGGTGTTTCGAAGCTGACGATGCCGCCCCGATACAGAACGAGTGACCCGAAATGGCTCCTGGGTCGTACCCCAGACCTGCCGCCAGAGAGCGGATGTGGGACGTGAATTGGTTTGAAGAGAGGGGTTTGTTCTTAAAGGGCAGGAGCGGACTGTCAGGAGGCGCTGTCTGCAACAGGGACAATAATTTATTGAGGATCTGGACTGGACACCAATTATTCCGGGTAGGGAAATATTTAATTTCCGTGGGTGGCCCTGTCTGGTTTGTTTTGGTTGACGGAATGCTGAGTAGTTATTGTGTCACGACAGTTGTTCTTTGCGAAGACAGCCGTGTCTCGGAGAGCTGCCAGTGAACTCTCCTGGCCGGAGGAAGCTGTAAAAACTTAGAAACATGTCCGCTTGGATGACCGTGCTGGTCAAGGGCCCAAAAGGATCGCCGTCCAGGGCAGAAGAGAAATCCCTGAACAGCTTGCCGGATACCGGCTGTCTGCGGGTGGCAGCCTGTTTTGCATTTTTCTGTATTCCCCTGAGGGCCGCCTTGATGGCCTGGTTGGACAAGATAGAAGAACAACCCGGATTACTGAGCATGAAATGGTGTTGAAGGCCTGCTAGGTATATTTTGATAGTATTATACGAGAGCTTTTGTTGGGAATGGCAGAAGGCTATGAACGCCAGTAAGTAAGATATTTAATGGCCGGAGACACTTCTAGGAATCTGGGGGAAACATTAAGTAAACTGAATAACGTACCCGTGGGGATAGGATGAGGACCGTGAGACCCCTTGACCATCCAGGAGACTCCTAACTAAGAACCGAGCCCGGATGGCCTGGAGTGAGGTGTGGCGGACTCAATATGACATATGGCGTGGGAACAACAATGGCTAAATTGAAGGTCCAGTTGTCGCCCAACATTTAGCTCATCCTGGCATGACCCAGAGGCAAGATAAATGATGTGACATGGTATCAGTGGTAGCTGAACCTGGACGATCTAGGTGACATACAACGCTAAAGTTGGCCTGGACGATCCAGGTGACGTACAACATTGAACTCGGCCTGGACGATACAGGTGACATACAACATTAAATTCGGCCTGGACGATCCAGGTGACATACAACGCTAAATTTGGCCTGGACGATCCAGGTGACGTACAACATTGAACTCGGCCTGGACGATCCAGGTGACATACAACATTAAACACGGCCTGGACGATCCAGGTGACATACAACATTAAACTCGGCCTGGACGATCCAGGTGACATACAACGCTAAAGTTGGCCTGGACGATCCAGGTGACATACAACGTTTAAAGTTGGCCTGGACGATCCAGGTGACATAACATTAAACACGGCCTGGATGATCCAGGTGACGTACAACATTGAACTTGGCCTGAGTGGTCCAGGCGACAGATAATTTAAGTACGCGGTATATGTGGTAACTGAACTGATCGCACGCCGCTGACGAATCTTCCCAGCCAAACCTGCGTTTGGAAACAGGGAGCCTGCCACGCACAATTTTTCCCCTGACACCTGCTGGCAGTGTGAATCCCTGCCTCCATGCCGTGACACAATTCTGACCTGCAGGGACCAAGTAACTTACTGGCCCATGTGCTGTTGATTAATATATGTAAATACGCACACCAAAATTGCCCCTGACACAGGCTGGAAGCTGGGCTGCCGCAGCTTGGCGTAACGCCGGCAACAATGCCCACTGCTTCCCACCTGTGCCGCCTCTGCTATATAGCGTCTCTGCTGGGGCAATAATTTTATTATCCCCTTTTTTTTTATTTTTTATCTGGGGTGGATATTTCCGAGTGGGCATGTGGCGCGCTCATGGCCGCTGCAGGGAGGGGAAGGGGGACCCCCGTGCCTGCGACCCTGCTAGGACTGGGATGTGCGGTCCCCAAGTGCAAGCCTGGAGTGGACAGACGTGTGTGGGAGGTGTTGTGATCGGTGCTCGGCTGGAGGTGCCTGAGGAGGGCAGGCGGAAGTGGATGCGTTCCACCTTGAACCGCAGAACCTTCGTGGAGGAGTGCTACTGCCCGTAGCCGTGAGTAGGCGGGAGCTCATGCTCCAAGAACTTACGTGTAACCGAACGACCTCTCTTGATATCGTGGCGCTGTGTAGCGAATCGCACTTGAACAAACCGACGTGAAGCTGGAAAAAACAGACGTGAAGCTTGCATGGCAGCTAGATGTGGCTCCTCCTACAAAGTAAGTGAGACACACCACTGGAGGGACGGGATTAACTGGTATATATAGGGTACTGACGCCCTGCCCACAAATACAGGCTGACATCAGCCTTAATACTTGTTGTCAGTAATATTTTTCCCAATATCTGGCCCTGACACACAGACGATATTGAAGCACAGATGTGACAATTCACTGCAGGGACCGTGTATAGGAAAAATGTGGACAAATTATGGAAAAAATATAATTGTTTTTGCTAATATTTTTCCCAAAATCTGGGCCTGACACACACACAAACGCTATCGCAGCACATAAGTGAAAATTCACTGCAGAGACCGTTTATAGGAAAATGTGGATAAATTATGGAAAAAGTAAAATTGTTTTCACTAATCTTTTTCCCAATATCTGGGCCTGACACACACACACACGCGCTATTGCAGCACAGATGTGACAATTCACTGCAGTGACCGTTTATAGGAAAATGTAGATAAACTATGGAAAAAATATAATTGTTTTCGCTAATATTTTTCCCAATATCTGGGCCTGACACACACCCTATTGCAGCACAAATGTGACAATTCACTGGAGGGACCGTTTATAGGAAAATGTGGATAAATTATGGATTTTTTTTTATTGTTTTCAATAATATTCTTCCAATCTCTGCCCCTGACACACAGAAGGTATTGCTAAACAGATGTCACAAGTCACTACAGACACCCTCTATAGAAAAAGAGTTGCAATGTATGGAAAACAAATCTGACTACTTTGCAAGATTAAATTGCTGCCACTACACTCAATAGTCCTTAAAAGGACCTTTGGGTCTTTGAAATGTTTTAAAATTGAAAAAACTGCGATCACAAACTCCCCACACTATCAGTCCCTTCCCTGACATGCAATGAGCCGAACCCGCGTCCGGCCAGCCAATCACTGTAATGCCAGTAGCCAACATGGCTACTGGCATTACAGTGATTGCAGTACTTACCTGCCTAGCAGCCGCGAAACGTGTGGGAAGGAGACTCGAGCATGGCGCTCGAGCACATGCAGTACTCGGCCAAGTACCGCTATGTGCCGAGCATAGCGATGCTTAAGTCAAACAGGTATTCGGCTGAGCATGCCAACACTAGTCAGGAGACATTATTATCCTGTAGTGATAAAGCCATACGGTCGTGTGCAAGAGGCCGAAGGCTTAAAAGTTTTGAAGTAAATCTTCAAAATTTACTTACATTTTTTTTTCAAAACCCACTTTTTGAGGACCAGTTCCGGTCTGAATTCACTTTGTGAGGCTTACATAATAGAAAACACCCAAAAATAACCCCATTTTAGAAACTATACCCCTCAAGGTATTCTGATTTTAGAAACTTTGTTAACCCTTTAGGTGTTCCACAAGAATTAATGGAAAATGGAGATGAAATTTCAGAATTTCACTTTTTTGGCAGATTTTCCATTTTAATCAATTTTTTTCCACTAACAAAGCAAGGGTTAACAGCCAAATAAAACTCAATATTTATTGCCCTGATTCTGTAGTTTACAGAAACACCCCATATGTAGTTGTAAACTGCTGTACGTGCACACAGCAGGGCACAGAAGGAAAGGAACGCCTTATGGTTTTTAGAAGGCAGATTTCAATGGGATAATTTTAAGCTGCCATGTCACATTTGAAGACCCCCTGATGCCCCCCTAGAGAAGAAACTCCAAAAAAATGACCCAATTTTGGAAACTACGGGATAAGGTGGCAGTTTTGTTGATACTATTTTAGAGGCAAGATAACAAAAAATAGCTGTTTCGGCACCATTTTTATTTTTTGTTACAGGTTAGATCATGTGGTATTTCTATAGAGCAGGTTGTTATGGATGCGGCGATACCTAATATGTATACTTTTTTTTATTTATTTGTGTTTTACGAATAACAGCATTTTTAAATTTAAAAAAATCATGTTTCAGTGTCTCCATATTCTGAGAGACCTAGTTGTTTTTTTGGGGGCGATTGTCTTAGGTAGGGTATCAATTTTGCGAGATGAGATGACAGTTTGATTGGCACGATTTTGGGGTGCATATGACTTTTTGATCACTTGCCATTACACTTTTTGTGATGTAAGGTGATAAAAAAAATTCTTTTTTGACACCTTTTTTAATATATATTTTTTTTACGATGTTCACCTAAGAGGTTAGTTCATGTGATATTTTATAGAGAAGATCGTTACGGACGTGGCTATACCTAATATGTATACCTTTTTTTATTTATGTAAGTTTTAAACAATATCATTTTTGAAACAAAAAAAAATCATGTTTTAGTGTCTCCATAGTCTGAGAGCCATAGTTTTTTCAGTTTTTGGGCGATTGGCTTAGGTAGGTTATACTTTTTGCGGGATGAGATGACAGTTTTATTGGCACTATTTTGGAGTGCATATGACTTTTTGATCGCTTGCTTTTACACTTTTTGTGCTGTAAGTTGACAAAAAATTGCGTTTTTGACACCGTTTTTTTTTTTTTTTTTTTACAGTGCTCACCCAAGGGGTTAGGTCATGTGGTATTTTTATAGAGCAGGTTGTTACAAATGTGGCGATACCAAATATGTCTACCTTTTAATTTTTTTACATTTAACACAATAAAAGCATTTTTGAAACAAATAAAATCATGTTTTAGTGTCTCCATCATTTTTTTTATTTTTTAGGCAATTGTCTTAGTTTAAGGCTCATTTTTTGCGGGATACTGTGACGGTTAGATTGGTACTATTTTGGGGGGCATATGCCTTTTTGATCGCTTGATGTTGCACTTTTAGTGATGTAAGGTGACAAAAAAAAGTTTTTTTTAGCAGTTTTTATTTTATATTTTTGACAGTGTTCACCTGAGGGGTTAGGTCATGTGATTTTATAGAGCCGTTCGATACGGACACTGCGATACCTAATATGTCTACTTTTCTTTTTTTCCCTTTTTTTCCAGGCTTTTTCTTTTACTTTATTTTGGGAAAAAGACGCTTTTTTTTTACTTGAAACTTTAAATTTTTTCTTTTAAACTTTCTTTTTTTTACTTTATTTTTTTGACCCACTCTGGGACTTCAACTTTTGGGGTGCTGATCCCCTTTACAATGCATCACAATACTTCTGTATTGTGATGCATTGGCTTTGCAGGGTAATAAATATTGAGATTTGTTTTGTTGTTAACCCTTGATGTATTTCAGGAAAAAAAATATATTAAAATGGAAAATCTGCAAAAAACTTGAATAAACTTTTCTCCAAACGATTTAAAGGCTTTGTCTTGGTTTCCAGCAGGCTTTGGCATTAACTGTGGCAGGCAAACTCCTTTCTGCTATGTCTGTTGCTCTCTGGCTCTGCTGACAGGCTGGCTATAGAACTCAGCTCCTTCCTTAGGCTGTACTTCACTTTCTGTGGACTGGTCTGTCTCTAGCTTTATCCAGGGAACACTTTACTCCTGGTTTCTGAGGCTCTTTGCTTTGGCCTCCAGATCCAGCTGAGCTAAAGGTGCTCAAGCTGGTCCAGACAGGGCTCGTCCAACAGGGATGGGCTCCTGCTTCCTTCCCCTAGCAGGGGGTAAGCTAAACCTTCCCCTAGAAGGCGGTAAGCTAAAAACTTACTCTAACTAGGACTAGACCCTCCCTGCAGCAAGTGGGACACACCTGCAGCCAGCCAGTAGCGCAGGGGGCAACACGTGAGGTGCACGGTGGACCGATGAGGGGTCAATTAATAACACACAGTTCATCAGTTTACTCATGGTTAGCAGAAAGCCTCCCTGGGCTGGCAGCACAGTGTTGAGGTGGACAGCACAAAATCCTCCGGGGCACACTCTGTGGTAGGGAAGCATCAGCCAAGATGGTGGTTGAGGTGCTCTTGATGTTAGGGGTGCTTAGGGTGCTTGTTGCGACTGAGTCCCTTGATGGTTTTTGTCGTGACGCCAGTACCGTTAATGGTGGTACAACCATTAGTAGTAATAATGACAGTGGTAAGATGCAACTCACAACTTTTACTGGTGTTGACTTTGATGATAGCAGTACAAAATACAGTCTCTGGTTGGTATTAGAGATAATTCTGCAAGTCCACTGTTTCTAGGTTTTTTAGGTTTGATTTGAGCTGTGGTTAAGGTGTACCAGTTGATGTGCTCAGTCCTATTCCTTATCCTTTCCCTAGGTATATATAGAACCTAAGTTTTATCCCCATCTAGTGGTGGGATGTATAAATTACACCTAATCTGCCTGGTAACAGGGATTTTGCAGATACATTAATACAAAGTCTTATTCAAAGTCCCTATTAGAGACCCTCGGGATATTAAATGCAATTCATATACGGTCTATAGGACCAATAATCCCTTTAGGGAAACACTGCAAGTGGCATAGGCAGTCCAAGTAGATACGGAGCGAGGTGGAAGTTACCGTGTTATATGAGGCAACACAAGTATCAAAGGGATACGATCTGAAGCTAGCAATAGGAATTGGCAGCAGACCAAGTGTGAGCTATCGATCAGTGGAGCGTCCAATAGAAATATGAGTAGACAGCTGCACTGTCACCAATAATGATATAGGAGTTGCATCGGAGTTGCTCCCTTAGATCGTAACAACTGTAGCGCATAGACAATGTGCTACAGTTGCAACACACAAGCAAGGTGCTACAATTAATAGTAGCCCTAAATGAATGGACATAATAACAATTAAAGTCACACTCTGCGAGACTAAACATAAAGGTTGATCAGAGTGAGCGGTGATAATTACCGCACAGAGTTAATATACGAGTAGATCCTATATAGGATGGACTGCTATGCACTATAAGCAGTGCTACCAATAGGCACCAGTGGATAAATAGAGGGCTATAAGGGCAACTAGTGTAAATACTAACTGCCTACTAATACTCACTGCACCCTGATAATTTTAAACAGTGTTCTTTGGTGTTTGTATGTCTTTAATAGATTAAATTAAGTAAAGATAAGTTTTATATATATATATTAGTTAGGGACCCCTAAAGGGATTATTGGTCTTATAGACCGTATATGAATTAATACAAAGTCACATAATACAGCATAATACAGTTTCAAGGTAAAAAGTGCTTTTAAGCAGTGCCCACACACACGTAGTGGGACGCTGCACACCCACCACACCACAGAGGGGGGATAGAATTGAAAAGAAAGCTCCATTCTATGTACCTGTATCTCTGCCATTGATGCTGCCACCTGTTGGTGAACCAGGCATATTACAATTGAACAGTTACAAAACAAGATTATGAATGAACATTGTACAGGACCTGGAAATAAATACACAGAATGACATTACACTAGCCCATTAGAGCCAGTAGCAAGGTGCAAAGGTGGCAATGCACCTCTGGGGCGTTACAGTTCTATTATGTAAGCCCCACAAAGTGACTTCAGACTGAACTAGTACTTAAAGGGAATCTGTCATATAGTTTGCATGCGCTGAGCCCTGTGACGTAATCAGAGCGCTGTTGCCTCTTCGGCTGCGCGAGATTTCATGGGCATGGAAGGAGGACGCAAGGATCGGGTGGTGAATAAATTATATGACGTAGCGGGACGGGGCCATTGGGGGAGTAAATTTATTTATGAGGGGGCGTGCTGGGCTTGAAATAAACTGTAGTAAAGTGAGGAACCGCACTCTGTTCAAGGGTGTCACCGGTGCCAATCAAGGGCTTGTTATGCCGTTTATCAAAGTAATAAAGTATTGAGGCACTCAGGTTGAGATTTTTTGCAATTCAAGTGAGGTTTATTTCATACTCTCTGCATCATCCATTTGCAGCTGCATCCAGCGCCCCAGAATACCGCTACCCACTACTCAGATAACATGACCACTGATGAAGGTCCACTGTGACCGAAACGTCTGGTCAGAAATATTTTGTTGACGCTTATATATGCCATGGGCAAATGGATGATGCAGAGAGTATGAAATAAACCTCACTTGAATTGCAAAAAATCTCAACCTGAGTGCCTCAATACTTTATTACTTTGATAAAACGGCATAACAAGCCCTTGATTGGCACCGGTGACACCCTTGAACAGAGTGCGGTTCCTCACTTTACTACAGATTACGTGATTACTGCGGGATACCAGCACCTTCAAACAAGCATGACGAATACCTTTTCATATGACACTACCACAGCAGAGAATATAGTGTCCAGGGTAAACTTACCCAACGAGTTCCTGCACATACCGAACCATGAAATGAAAATCCGTGAGTACGAGCGGGACTGCAAGCAACTGATCGGATGGGAACTACATTGCAGCACACTCACTGAATACTACAAAAATAAGCGTATTCCAAGAGGCCTGAGATCTCATCTCCGACCCACACTCTTCGCAGACAAAAAAGAATTCTGCGAATGTTTCTAGAGCATTTTGAACAAGTGCTCTCTCGACCTGATCTTACTAACTATAGAGGAGTTACAAATTTCGATCGGTGAACTAGCCTCACAGATCAAGACAACCGAAACCCAGCTGACTTCAACTACACCGGAAGAAGAACTGACCAAAACCAAAGAAAGGATCAACAAGCAACTGCAGGAATACAAGAAGTACGCCGAACAAGGAAAGCGACAGAAATTCATACGAGACGCTGAAGACTATAGACTAGAGAGAGTCTACCGCTGGAAAGGAAACCAACAGCAACAATACTTCCGAGGATACAGACATCCACACCACTCCGGTTCTTCGGCATCCGATAACAATAGATCCGGGAATTACGAACCCCGTTTTTTAGGCAACGCCCCAAGGAGGGGCAGATCAAGACACGGAGGACCAGGCGGGGCGGGAGGAAACCAAGAGGGACGTATACAGACACGCTCCAAGGTAAGGAGGACAACCTAGTAGTTAACATCTCATCCACTAACCTATCACCTATACAGATTACAGTCCTACAGAAGGGCCTATCATTTTGTCTGACACCAACACTTAATACGTTCTCATTAGAACAAGAATTACAGAAATTCTACCGAACCATAAGACTCAAAGCTCACTTCCAGGAATTAATACCGGAACACCCCATTCCTATTACCGAACCAGGACCCCTATCCATTAAAAACCTGGGACTCAGGAACAAAAGTTCCTTCATGCCCCCAAAAAATAAACATCCAATAGAAACATACATCTCCCTTTCCCAGAAACTAATAGGTAACATCCTCATGGCAAATACGGAAGGCCATTTTAAACATATCAACAACTTGTCCCAGGAAGAGAAAATAGCTCTCAATTCACTACAATTGAACAAGGACATAACCATCAAACCGGCGGACAAAGGTGGAGCTCTTGTCGTCATGGACAAGGGGGACTACCTGACGGAAATTAATAGGCAACTTTCTGACACAGAAACATATGAAATATTACCAAGAGATCCTACCCTACACATACAAGAATTAATCTCCCGTACCATTAACTCATACTCAACATTAGGCATCATAGACCCCAAAATCGCCATCTTCCTTACGAAAAGAGACCCCATTACCCCAGTATTTCATACCCTACCCAAAATCCACAAAAATTGGACAAAACCCCCAGGACGCCCTATTGTTGCATCTACTGAGTCTATCTTTTCCCCTCTGGCCATTTACCTAGAAAAAAATTTGACCCCTCTGATAAAAACATCCAGATCCTTCATACTCGACACCTCCGATTTTTTGAAAAAACTACAAAACATGGATAAACTGATGGACTGTAACCTGTTGACATTAGATGTCAACAGTTTATATACTTCCATCACACATGAGAAGGGTATACAGGCCACGGCAAAACTCCTTAATGAACAATCCAATCTCAGTAACCAACAACAGAAATGTTGCCTGGAACTACTAGAGATTATACTTACAAAAAACTTTTTCTTATTTGGGGACACCTATTACAGCCAGAAGAGGGGTACCGCTATGGGGTCCAACGTGGCCCCACCCTACGCTAACGCGTTTATGGTAAAATTTGAGGACGATCACGTCTACACCATCCCCTGTTCCAACAACACGCCCATATATGGCTTCTCTTTATCGACGACATCTTCTGTATCTGGAAGGGTCCCACATCCACCATAGATGATTTCATTACAGACCTTAACAATATCTACAGCGAACTGGGATTCACCTCACACATTAGCAAAAAGGAAATTAGTTTCCTAGACACCCTGGTCAAGATCGACCAAGCAGGATCTATAGACATAGATCTATATCACAAACCCACGGACCGGAACAATCTCCTCCTTTTCAATAGCTGCCACCCTAGAGCCACAAAAAAAAATCGCTACCACGCTCCCAATACACACGTGTTGACCGAATCGTCACAGACAGTACCATCAAAAATACGAGATTCGACAACATGACCAACAGATTTGTACAAAGAGGTTACCTAAAGACCATTCTAAATAAAGCCCTCCAGGATCTAAAGAATCCACCCACACCACCTCAAGCTAAACAAGATAATTCCAATAGAATAGCGTGTGTAACCACTTATCATCCCCTCATGCCCGAAATACAGCAAGCTCTCAAAAAAAAACTGGTCACTACTCTCAAAAGCGTATCCGGAGATCAAAGAATTCCAACAACAACCACTAACCTGCTACAAAAGACCATCCAACTTAAGGGATAAATTAATCAAAGCAGATATAGCCAGCTTTACTAGACTTCACAAACAAACCTTTCTACGCAGTAGGAGACAAGGAACATACCCATGCTTACATTGTGCACACTGCTCCAGCGTAATCAAGGGAGAGAATGCTACACACCCACGTACCGGAAAGGCCATTGCGATCAAGGGATTTTACACCTGCGACTCGAGCTTCGTCGTCTATCTATTAAAATGCCCATGCGGCCTCGGATACGTCGGTGAGACAACACAGCACATCAGGGACCGGATAAGCAAGCACAAATCCACAATCAGATTAGGACACACTTTTTTACCGATACCTAAACATTTTCTTGAGAAAAAACATCAAATCTCTCAGCTTCGCTTCCAAATCCTGGAACAAACTGATCAGCCAAGGAGAGGTGGCAACAGGACGCTTCTTCTGAAACAGAGAGAGGCCTTCTGGATACATAAATTGGGAACACTGGCACCACACGGATTAAACCGCGAATGTGATTTCTTTATAAACCTGTGATTTACTGACGTATATTGATATATGTATTTCTCCTTTTTTCTGCAGACTCATTGAATTGTCCACAAGCGGGCGAGGGTGAGGTATTAGCTTTCCCCCTTCCAAACCCCCTTTTCCTCCCTCCCCCCTTCCTCCCCCCCTTGCCCCCCTCCTTTCCCCCCCCGTTATTAGATATACATCCCATTTTGATATATTTCGCAACATACCCATAGGACTAAACAGTCTCACTTATTACAAAATAGGCTATTACTCACTTGCTCAATATCTTCCCTAAATATCCAAGGGATTTTACACCATCCCCACAGCCAGGCTGATATATACTACATACGTATAGGACCAAATAGTCCCACTTAAAAAGTGCCATATAATTACAATGACACAGCCCACTATGACACCATCTGATACGTGTTTAAAATAGACTACTGTCCATATGTCTAAATGTTTCCCCTATATAGTCTAGGTACCTTACATCTTTATTCACACTTACAATGACACTACTGTCATGCACAGCCATCCTTCTATGTCACCACCCTAATACACCCACCCTCCTCCACTTGCTGCCCAATCAAACATCCCATAACAAATATGGACTATATCGAAATATATGTGGGAAGAATTACATCTTTCCACTTCCGGTATGCACACATTACCATGTGATATCATTTGGAACGCATACTTGCGCTCCATTTGCCCTCCTCCCATCCGGTCACATGACCAATACCTGCGCTCCATACAGTGCCCACTAGCACTTCCGCCCTTTGGAACGCAATCATGCGTTCCACATACCGCGTCACTTCCGGTCAGATGACCGGAATTGCGATCCCTCAGACGATTTAAACCGCGGCAGAACATGGGTCACGTCTGCATCCAGCACCCCAGAATACCGCTACCCACTACTCAGGTAGAGAATTTACCTTAACCTTTTATTTTTTCTTCCACAGAAACTTCTTTATTATGCCAGTCCTTTCAACCATGGGAACTTCCTGTAGGTCCTCACCCCTCTATGTCTCCATATATACAGGATCTCAAGTATAGGAATAATACGTGGGGGTCACTGAGCTTATCGAATGCATTAAGATGTATGCTGATATATACAATATGATATGTACTATGATTGCATTTATGATTACATGTATCGATATACTGTGATATATGCAAATGATACACGCTTTATCGCCTGAGTCCTCACACATATGCAAATGATATATGTGTCGTATGCAAATGAAACATATGGTCATGTGTGATATACCCGCCCATATGGACTAACGCCATAAGCAGCCCTCGATCTGGCATAGACCAGCAGTACCCAGCAGCACACATATGGGTGGACTGTAGTATACAGTATTCAATCATGTTCAACTCTGCTATAACAATATAATCATGTGCATTATGTCCTCTGTACGTTTTGCCCCTAGGCACGCATATACTCCCACTACTATCGATACATGTAACAAGGTCTATTCCATCATAACCAGTATGCCGCTTTACCATTATCAATTTCGTAAACCGTATGTCACGGACCCGCCGTATTTGCACTCATTTGTACCTATATGTATTTGGATATATAATTTTTTTACTACTGGACACCATTTTTTGTTTTTGTTTTTGTTGCTATGATTATATCAAATCTGGCTTGTACATTATTTAATATTTATTAATTTTGTTATGATTATGATATGCCATCTCTGCCATCCGAACAACCCATTTGAACATGTATCCGATATTATTCCAGATAACATGACCACTGATGAAGGTCCACCGTGACCGAAACGTCTTGTCAGAAATATTTTGTTGACGCTTATATATGCCATGGGCAAATGGATGATGCAGAGAGTATGAAATAAACCTCAGCTGCATCCAGCGCCCCAGAATACCGCTACCCACTACTCAGATAACATGACCACTGATGAAGGTCCACCGTGACCGAAACGTCTGGTCAGAAATATTTTGTTGACGCTTGTATATGCCATGGGCAAATGGATGATGCAGAGAGTATGAAATAAACCTCACTTGAATTGCAAAAAATCTCAACCTAAATGTCCTCAATACTTTATTACTGGGCTTGAAATTTAGGCGGGATGGGCACTGCAGGGGGGTCGTTACTGGGCACTAGAGGAGAGTTATAACGCCCCTCTGGGCACCTTGAAGGATAATTAGCATATCTGAAAAATCTTTTTTATCAAAATGACAATTTGAATATAAGAAATAAGACCCATGCTGGAATGAAGGTACTTTATTGAACATTGCTATGTTAACAGTTTAATATGCTCAAACTAGGTGACAGATTCCCTTGAAAAAAGTTAACTTTGGAAATTTTATTATAGAGTTAAAAAATTGCTTCTAAAATTCTAAACCTTCTAATGTCCTTGCATTACCAAAATGATGCCTACATACAGTAGACATATGGTGAATGTTAATTTATGAATAGGGATGCGCGAACCCGAAATGTATAGTTCGGGTTCGTACCGAACTTTGGGGTGTCCGTGACACGGACCCGAACCCGAACATTTTCGTAAAAGTCTTGGTTCGGGTTCGGTGTTCGGCGCTTTCTTGGCGCTTTTTGAAAGGCTGCAAAGCAGCCAATCAACAAGCGTCATACTACTTGCCCCAAGAGGCCATCACAGCCTTGCCTACTATTGGCATGGCTGTGATTGGCCAGTGCAGCATGTGACCCAGCCTCTATATAAGCTTGGGTCACGTAGCGCTGCACGTCACTCTGCTGATTCAAGCATAGGGAGAGGTTGCTGCTGCGACGTTAGGGCGAGATTAGACAGATTAACTCCTCCAAAAGACTTAATTCAGTGATCGATCTCCAGCTGTGGATCATTGAAGTGCTGATATTGAATTGCTCACTTTTTTTAGGCTGCCCAGAGCGTTTTTATATCACTTTTTTTCTGGGGTGATCGGCGGCCATTTTGTGGCTTGTGGTGCTACCACCAAGTGCATTTAACCATCAATAGTGTGGTTATTTTTTGCTATATCCTACATCAGGTGCAGGCTGAGCCTGTGTCACCCAAGTGCATTTAACCATCAACAGTGTGGTTATTTTTTGGCCATATACTACATCAGGTGCAGGCTGAGCCTGTGTCACCCAAGTGCATTTAACCATCAACAGTGTGGTTATTTTTTGGCCATATACTACATCAGGTGCAGGCTGAGCCTGTGTCACCCAAGTGCATTTAACCATCAACAGTGTGGTTATTTTTTGGCCATATACTACATCAGGTGCAGGCTGAGCCTGTGTCACCCAAGTGCATTTAACCATCAATAGTGTGGTTATTTTTTGGCCATATACTACATCAGGGGCAAGTTGAGCCTGTCACCCAGCGCCTAAAAAATAGACCTGACATTTCTATTCCTCCAAATCAGTACTGTTTTAGCTGGTCAAGTTATTTGTAGTGACCGTAAAAGCACAGTTTTTGTTCTGGGTTGAAAAACTATTCCCAAATTTGCCATTCTCAAAATTAGTAGTTTCTGCTATATCAGGCCTACTTTAAATCTATCCCAAAAAGGATATCTTAGATTGAAGGTGCTGATAGTGTCATTCTGAAAAACTTAACACACACGCTACCGTGCAGATACAAGTCTAATTCTGTGATTAAAGGTATATCTGTCACACAGCGCGTAAAAAATAGGCCTCACATTTATATTCAACCAAATCTGTACTGTTTTATCTGGTCAAATTATTTGTAGTGACCGTAAAAGCACTGTTTTTGTTCTGGGTTGAAAAACTATTCCCAAATTTGCCATTCTCAAAATTAGTAGTTTCTGCTATATCAGGCCTACTTTAAATCTATCCCAAAAAGGATATCTTAGATTGAAGGTGCTGATAGTGTCATTCTGAAAAACTTAACACACACGCTACCGTGCAGATACAAGTCTAATTCTGTGATTAAAGGTATATCTGTCACACAGCGCGTAAAAAATAGGCCTCACATTTATATTCAACCAAATCTGTCATTACTTGTGTGCCTGTATTAGTGTAATACGGTACCTAAATAGATAGCCAGATAGTGTTAGGTGTCTGTAAAAAAAGGCCTGAATTTTAATTCAATACATTGGCCCAAATAATATTTTTCTTATTGTGGTGAACGGTAACAATGAGGAAAGCAACTAGTAAGGGACGCGGACGTGGACATGGTCGTGGTGGTGTTAGTGGACCCTCTGGTGTTGGGAGAGGACGTGGCCGTTCTGCCACAGCCACACGTCCTAGTGTACCAACTACCTCAGGTCCCAGTTGCCGCCAGAATTTACAGGGATATTTGGTGGGGCCCAATGCCGTTCTAAGGATGGTAAGGCCTGAGCAGGTACAGGCATTAGTCAATTGGGTGGCCGACAGTGCATCCAGCACGTTCACATTATCTCCCACCCAGTCTTCTGCAGAAAGCGCACAGATGGCGCATGAAAACCAAGCCCATCAGTCTGTCACATCACCCCCATGCATATCAGGGAAACTGTCTGAGCCTCAACATATGCAGCAGTCTCTTATGCTGTTTGAAGACTCTGCTGCCAGGGTTTCCCAAGGGCATCCACCTAGCCCTTCCCCAGGGGTGGAAGAGATAGAATGCACTAACGCACAACCACTTATGTTTCCTGATGATGAGGACATGGGAATACCACCTCAGCACGTCTCTGATGATGACGAAACACAGGTGCCAACTGCTGCGTCTTTCTGCAGTGTGCAGACTGAACAGGAGGTCAGGGAGGAAGACTGGGTGGAAGACGATGCAGGGGACGATGAGGTCCTAGACCCCACATGGAATGAAGGTCGTGCCACTGACTTTCAGAATTCGGAGGAAGAGGCAGTGGTGAGACCGAGCCAACAGCGTAGCAAAAGACAAAGAGGGAGCAGTGGGCAAAATCAGAACACCCGCCGCCAAGAGACTCCGCCTGCTACTGACCGCCGCCATCTGGGACCAAGCACCCCAAAGGCAGCTTCAAGGAGTTCCCTGGCATGGCACTTCTTTAAACAATGTGCTGACGACAAGACCCGAGTGGTTTGCACGCTGTGCCATCAGAGCCTGAAGCGAGGCATTAACGTTCTGAACCTTAGCACAACCTGCATGACCAGGCACCTGCATGCAAAGCATGAACTGCAGTGGAGTAAACACCTTAAATACAAAGTAGTCACTCAGGCTCCCCCTGCTACCTCTTCTGCTGCTGCTGCCTCGGCCTCTTCTGCTGCTGCCGCCTCGGCCTCTTCCTCCGCCTCTGGAGGAACGTTGGCACCTGCCGCCCAGCAAACATGGGATGTACCACCAACACCACCACCTGCGTCACCAAGCATCTCAACCATGTCACACGGCAGCGTTCAGCTCTCCATCTCACAAACATTTGAGAGAAAGCGTAAATTCCCACCTAGCCACCCTCGGTCCCTGGACCTGAATGCCAGCATTTCTAAACTACTGGCCTATGAAATGCTGTCATTTAGGCTGGAGGACACAGACAGCTTCAAACAGCTCATGTCGCTTGCTGTCCCACAGTATGTTGTTCCCAGCCGCCACTACTTCTCCAAGAGAGCCGTGCCTTCCCTGCACAACCAAGTGTCCGATAAATCAAGTGTGCACTGCGCAACGCCATCTGTGGCAAGGTCCACCTAACCACAGATACGTGGACCAGTAAGCACGGCCAGGGACGCTATATCTCCCTAACTGCACACTGGGTAAATGTAGTGGCGGCTGGGCCCCAGGCGGACAGCTGTTTGGCGCACGTCCTTTCGCCGCCAAGGATCGCAGGGCAACATTCTTTGCCTCCTGTCTCCTCCTCCACCTACTCAGCTTCCTCCTCCTCTTCTTCCACATGCTCATCCAGTCAGCCACACACCTTCACCACCAACTTCAGCACAGCCCAAGGTAAACGTCAGCAGGCCGTTCTGAAACTCATATGTTTGGGGGACAGGCCCCACACCGCACAGGAGTTGTGGCGGGGTATAGAACAACAGACCGACGAGTGGTTGCTGCTGGTGAGCCTCAAGCCCGGCCTGGTGGTGTGCGATAATGGGCGAAATCTCGTTGCAGCTCTGGGACTAGCCGGTTTGACGCACATCCCTTGCTTGGCGCATGTGCTGAATTTGGTGGTGCAGAAGTTCATTCGCAACTACCCCGACATGTTAGAGCTGCTGCATAAAGTGCGGGCCGTCTGTTCGCGCTTCCGGCGTTCACATCCTGCTGCTGCTCGCCTGTCTGCGCTACAGCGTAACTTCGGCCTTCCCGCTCACCGCCTCATATGCGATGTGCCCACCAGGTGGAACTCCACCTTGCACATGCTGGACAGACTGTGCGAGCAGCAGTAGGCCATAGTGGAGTTTCAGCTGCAGCACGCACGGGTCAGTCGCACTGCGGAGCAGCACCACTTCACCACCAATGACTGGGCCTCCATGCGAGACCTGTGTGCCCTGTTGCGCTGTTTCGAGTACTCCACCAACATGGCCAGTGGCGATGACGCCGTTATCAGCGTTACAATACCACTTCTATGTCTCCTTGAGAAAACACTTAGGGCGATGATGGAAGAGGAGGTGGCCCAGGAGGAAGAGGAGGAAGAGGGGTCATTTTTAGCACTTTCAGGCCAGTCTCTTCGAAGTGACTCAGAGGGAGGTTTTTTGCAACACCAGAGGCCAGGTACAAATGTGGCCAGACAGGGCCACTACTGGAGGACGAGGATGAGGAGGAGGTGAAGGAGGATGAGGATGAAGCATGTTCACAGTGGGGTGGCACCCAAAGCAGCTCGGGCCCATCACTGTTGCGTGGCTGGGGGGAAACACAGGACGATGACGATACGCCTCCCACAGAGGACAGCTTGTCCTTACATCTGGGCAGCCTGGCACACATGAGCGACTACATGCTGCAGTGCCTGCGCAATGACAGCAGAGTTGTCCACATTTTAACGTGTGCGGACTACTGGGTTGCCACCCTGCTGGATCCCCGGTACAAAGACAATGTGCCCACCTTACTTCCTACACTGGAGCGTGATAGGAAGATGCGCGAGTACAAGCGCACGTTGGTAGACGCGCTACTGAGAGCATTCCCAAATGTCACAGGGGAACCAGTGGAAGCCCAAGGCGAAGGCAGAGGAGGAGCAAGAGTTCGCCAACGCAGCTGTGTCACGGCCAGCTCCTCTGAGGGCAGGGTTAGCATGGCAGAGATGTGGAAAAGATTTGTCACCACGCCACAGCTAACTGCACCACCACCTGATACGGAACGTGTTAGCAGGAGGCAACATTTCACTAACATGGTGGAACAGTACCTGTGCACACCCCTCCACGTACTGACTGATGGTTCGGCCCCATTCAACTTCTGGGTCTCCAAATTGTCCACGTGGCCAGAGCTAGCCTTTTATGCCTTGGAGGTGCTGGCCTGCCCGGCGGCCAGCGTTTTGTCTGAACGTGTATTCAGCATGGCAGGGGGCGTCATTACAGACAAACGCAGCCGCCTGTCTACAGCCAATGTGGACAAGCTGACGTTCATAAAAATGAACCAGGCATGGATCCCACACGACCTGTCCATCCCTTGTGCAGATTAGACATTAACTACCTCCCCTTAACAATATATTATTGTACTCCAGGGCACTTCCTCATTCAATCCTATTTTTATTTTCATTTTACCATTATATTGCGGGGCAACCCAAAGTTGAATGAACCTCTCCTCTGTCTGGGTGCAGGGGCCTAAATGTGTGACAGTGGCCTGTTCCAGTGGTGGATGACGTGAAGCCTGATTCTCTGCTATGACATGAAGACTGATTCTGTGCTGACATGAAGCCAGATTCTCTGTTACGCGACCTCTCTCCTCTGCCTGGGTGCCTGGGCCTAAATATGTGACAGTGGCCTGTTCCAGTGGTGGGTGACGTGAAGCCTGATTCTCTGCTATGACATGAAGACTGATTCTGTGCTGACATGAAGCCAGATTCTCTGTTACGGGACCTCTCTCCTCTGTCTGGGTGCCGGGGCCTAAATATGTGACAGTGGCATGTTCCAGTGGTGGGTGACGTGAAGCCTGATTCTCTGCTATGACATGAAGACTGATTCTCTGCTGACATGAAGCCTGAATCTCTGTTATGGGACCTCTCTCCTCTGCCTGGGTTAGCGTTGCCACCTTTTCTTCAAGCCAAACCCGAACAGAAGGGAGGGCCCCCTTCCAGGCCCCGCCTCCAGCCACGCCCATGTCCCGTCTCCACCCCTGGTCGCTGTCGCACCGCGATCGTTACGCCCCTGATCCCACGCCTGCGCCGTCCCGTTTAGTATTCGCGCAGGCGCGGGATTTACGGGACGAAGAGGAGAACTCGGACGTCAATCAACTGGACATGGGTGTGCCACTGCCAAAGGGTGAATAGACGGAGCCTCTAGGTGCTGCAGGAACGCCCTCATAGCACCTAGAGGCTCATTAGCATATTATAAGTCTTTATTTTAAGAGAACATCGGCAGCGGCGGGCAGGGAGTTATAAAACACACTGTTATGTACTCCTGACATTAGCACATCACTAGTGTCAGTCAGCTACATAACATAACGTTTTTTCTGATGATTGACAGATTCAGAAACCTGTTTAAAGGGCTTCTGTCACCCCACTAAACTCTTTTTTTTTTTTTTTGGCTTCTTATAATCCCTATACTGTGATATATGAATACATAATGTTATTAGTCATTTTGGTTCAGTAGGTAATGAATAAAACAGATTTTTATCATATGTAAATTACCTGTCTACCAGCAAGTAGGGCGGTTACTTGCTGGTAGCAGCCGCATCCTCCTTTCATAATGACACCCCCTACTCATGCTGATTGACAGGGCCAGCGAACGCGATCGTTCTCTGGCTAGCCCTGTCTGCTATCAAGATCTCGCGCCTTCGCCGTAACGGTCTTCAGTTGGCGCAGGTGCACTGAGAGGAGGACGCTCGCTCGGCCGCTCCTTCCTCAGTGCGCCTACACCGATGACGTCGCATCTACACCCGGCGCAGGCACACTGAGGATGGAGCGGCCGAGCGAGCGTCCTCCTATCAGTGCGCCTGCGCCGACTGAAGACCGTTACAGCGCAGGCGCGAGATCTTGATAGCAGACAGGGCCAGCCAGAGGACGATCGCGTTCCCTGGCCCTGTCAATCAACATGAGGAGGGGGCGTCATTATGATAGGAGGATGCGGCGGATACCAGCAAGTAGCCGCCCTGCCTGCTGGTAGACAGGTAATTTACATATTCTAAAAGTACGTTTTATTCATTATCTACTGAACCAAAATGACTAATAACATTATGTATTCATATATCACATTATAGGGATTATAAGAAGCCAAAAAAAAAAAAAGAGTTTAGTGGGGGGACAGAAGCCCACACTGTTACATACAATTACACAATTCAAATGTTTTATATTTATACCTTTTTAGAAGTGAGTGACGATCTAGGACAGGTGTCAGGACTCAGGACTCAGGACTGTCTTGGTCAGGTTATCTGCAGGCAGGGCACAGTGGGCACTGGGCTGGGCACTACATGGGCAGGCTGCTGGAGCTGGACTGGAGAGGAGAAGAAGAATGATTTCTCCCATGGAGCTCCCTGCCTCTCTCTCTGATGTCATCACTTCCTTATCAGAGAGAGGGAGGGAGGGACTAGGAGGCAGGGGAGGAGCGAGGGGAGGAGACTGAACAGTGAGTGAACACAGCGCTGCCTGGCATCACTGTACTGTATGTAGTGTGTAGACTGGAGGAGGGAGGAGGGAGGAGGGGGGGAGGGAGGAGGGGGGGAGGGAGGAGGGGGGGAGGCTCGGGAGCGCTGCGCTCAGCTGATCACCCGGAGTGACAGCTTAAATATGCAATCGGAGTCTCGGTCGGACCACACTGCAGTTTGAATGAATAATCCTGTGCCCGGGTCTAAGAAAGGCTTGTACCCGGGCACAGGATTACAAACCCGGACTGTCCGGGTGAATCCCGGACGGGTGGCAACCCTAGCCTGGGTGCCTGGGCCTAAATATGTGACAGTGGCCTGTTCCAGTGGTGGGTGACGTGAAGCCTGATTCTCTGCTATGACATGAAGACTGATTCTCTGCTGACATGAAGCCTGAATCTCTGTTATGGGACCTCTCTCCTCTGCCTGGGTGCCTGGGCCTAAATATGTGACAGTGGCCTGTTCCAGTGGTGGGTGACGTGAAGCCTGATTCTCTGCTATGACATGAAGACTGATTCTCTGCTGACATGAAGCCTGAATCTCTGTTATGGGACCTCTCTCCTCTGCGTGGGTGCCTGGGCCTAAATATGTGACAGTGGCCTGTTCCAGTGGTGGGTGACGTGAAGCCTGATTCTCTGCTATGACATGAAGACTGATTCTCTGCTGACATGAAGCCTGAATCTCTGTTATGGGACCTCTCTCCTCTGCCTGGGTGCCTGGGCCTAAATATGTGACAGTGGCCTGTTCCAGTGGTGGGTGACGTGAAGCCTGATTCTCTGCTATGACATGAAGACTGATTCTCTGCTGACATGAAGCCTGAATCTCTTTTATGGGACCTCTCTCCTCTGCCTGGGTGCCTGGGCCTAAATATGTGACAGTGGCCTGTTCCAGTGGTGGGTGACGTGAAGCCTGATTTTCTGCTATAACATGCAGACTGATTCTCTGCTGACATGAAGCCAGATTCTCTGTTACGGGACCTCTCTCCTCTGCCTGGGTGCCTGGGCCTAAATATCTGACAATGGACTGTTCCAGTGTTGGGTGACGTAAAGCCTGATTCTCTGCTATGACATGAAGCCAGATTCTCTGTTACGGGACCTCTCTCCTCTGCCTGGGTGCCGAGGCCTAAATATATGACAATGGACTGTTACAGTGGTGGGTGACGTGAAGCCAGATTCTCTGCACTGGCATGAAGACTGATTCTCTGCTGACGTGAAGCCAGATTCTCTGCTATGGGACCTCTCTCCAATTGATATTGGTTTATTTTTATATATTTTAGTTTAATTTTAATTCATTTCCCTATCCACATTTGTTTGCAGGGGATTTGCCTACATGTTGCTGCCTTTTGCAGCCCTCTAGCTCTTTCCTGGGCTGTTTTACAGCCTTTTTAGTGCCGAAAAGTTCGGGTCCCCATTTACTTCAATGGGGTTCGGGTTCGGGACGAAGTTCGGGTCGGGTTCGGATCCCGAACCTGAACATTTCCGGGAAGTTCGGCCGAACTTCTCGAACCCGAACATCCAGGTGTTCGCTCAACTCTATTTATGAATATTTTATAAGGCATCACAATTTGTCTTAAAAGCAGAGAGATTAAAATTTAGAAAACAGTGAATTTTCTAAAATTTTTGTTAACTTTTGGATTTTTTTTTTATAAATTAAGGTAAAAAAAATTGACCCAAGTTTACCATGAACATGAAGTACAATGTGTCACGAGAAAACAATCTCAGAATGGTTTGGATAAGTAAAAGCGTTCCAAAGTTATTACCACATAAAGTGACATGTCAGATTTGCAAAAAAATGGCCTGGTCAGGAATGGGGTAAATGGCCCAGTCTGGAAGTAGTTAAAGGATATATACACCTTCGGGGACAATATTTTTAGGATTGTGCATTTTACTCATTTTTTTTTAAATATAATGAATAAATTAAATATTGAGCCATTTTGTCACATAAGGTTAAATGTCTAGCTGTATGAATGGTACTTTCACTTTGTGCCAGTCATCTAATAGACCTTCTCTCTAAATTACTAAAGGGTCATAAATACTCATTTAAGCCACATTCTTATCAGTATAAAGAATTGAGCTATAACTAGTGTTTAGGAGGTCAGAGATCAAAGATAAGGAGCCGTCAGCTGAGCTGTCTGACAGAACAGAGTGAAAATATAGATCCTACAACTAGAGAAACTCAAGGCTACACATTCTTAATAAAGACCAATTGAAAAAAAAGATTTTTTTTTAGCTCAAAATGAGTACTATGCAATAATTAAAAAAACAATTGTGTACATAGCCTTAAAGACCATTCTTCGGGAACAGCTATCAATGACTGAGAGCTCTCTCTGTTTACACAGTTACACAGTGAATGTTATTGATCACTTATACCACTTAGGAAGAAGCAACACAGACAGCATCCATATATTGCGGATTCACAATTTGTGGGCCGCAAAACGGATATGGTCATGAGCATGAGGTCTTACAGAGATAATAGCAAGTTAACTTTGCAACCTATAGATGAGTTATTTTTGTAATTTTTTTACTCTCCAGTGGTGCTCAGAAAAAAGTGTTTGACTAGGGCCAAGTCTAGGACTTTGGTGCCAAATGGCTATATGCAAATATTTCCTGCACACACACAGGCAGAGAGCAGCAAAATGTTACAAAATGATTGACTATGGGGGTTCCTGCAGTGACTTTGAGAAGGCAAGTTCCATGGCAAAAAGAATGCTGGCTGGCCTGCCTCTGTGCCTAGAGGAAATCTCAGCCACCTGATGCATCTATAATAATAAACTGGGTAGTTTGCTAAATCATTGATCTAGTTTTATATGAACCTATGGTTGATCTGCTGTATGCTGCATCTATATGTAGTTCAGTTAGTCTACTGTATCTTGTACCACTTGTTCAGGGGTGGGAAACTAGGTGCCCACCTTGCTTAGTGGCACACCATGGGATTCCCCTGTTCCCCTGTGGGCCAGTCCGAGCCTGAAAATTAGTATTGATTTCTTCCTCCGTATCCACCTATTGAATCCAATGCTCCATCCTGGACCATAGTTTCCACTACCATATGGCCTTTCTTTGCTCCTGTCCTCCACCAAAGTTTCTGCCCTTTGACCACCACAATATCCTTTGTATTTATGACCATAGACAGGACCACCGCCAAAGACATCAGAGCCTCTCATAACGTTGCTACCAGGTCCTGGACCAACCACACAAGTCACCGAAACCAAAGCTAACTCTGCTGCTTCTCCTTGTTTCTGCACCTCATACTTTTATTTCTTGATAAAGCCTTCTTTACTATTGGATTGTGCCCATTTATGGTGTGATTTTTTTGCAAGACAATTTTGTTTTGTTGACAGGATCATGGTAATTGAAGGTCACAAAGCAAAAGCCTCTCTTTAAACCAGATTGTTTTTCTGTAATAATTTCAGTGCTTCAGATTTTTCCATATTCTTTAAAGGGAACCTGTCACCAGTTTTATGGTGTCCCAACTAAGGGCAACATAAATAAGTGACTGATTCTCTTAGCAAAATGCTGGGTCACTTTCTTTAATTGACCCAGTCAATCTGCCAACATCTTGTATTGAAAAGCTCCAGCTGATAATGAGGAGTCCTGAATATTTATGAGCTCCTGACTATCCCCGCCTACCTGCTGCTGATTGACAATTTTTTTTCTATATGAATCAGCAGCAGGTGGGCAGGGGAGTGGCTATATCTGTGAATTTAAAAAAACGCTGGACTCACTGACATCACACTGAACTCAAATCAGCTCATTAGCATGCGGCATGTGGCATCTTTGTGTGTATATTATGAGGTAACCATCTGTCACACTAGTAAGTGAATACATCTAAGGTACTTTTTAGTACTTAATGATTGTATATAATTAGTTAGATTATAATCAAATATCCACATGACAGGTTCCCTGATCCATTCCCTGAATCCTGATCCATTCATTTCTATGGCGCTGTGCACACGAGCGGTGATTTTCACGCATCACTTGTGCATTGCGTGAAAATCGCAGCATGCTCCTCTTTGTGCGTTTTTCACGTAACGCAGGCCCCATAGAAATGAATGGGGTTGCGTGAAAATCACAAGCATCCGCAAGCAAGTGCGGATGCGGTGCGATTTTCACGCACGGTTGCTAGGTGACGATCGGGCTGGGGACCCGATCTGTATTATTTTCCCTTATAACATGGTTATAAGGGAAAATAATAGCATTCTGAATACAGAATGCAAAGTAAAATAGTGATGGAGGGGTTAAAAATAAAAAAAAATTAACTCACCGAGTCCACTTGATCGTCTAGTTGCGGATCTCTGTCTTCTTCTGTAATGTTGAGCTGCCGGCTAAGGACCTGTGGTGACGTCACATCACATGATCCAATCACATGCTCCCTCACCATGGTGATGAACCATGTGATTGGACCATGTGATGAGCACGGTGACGTCATCAAAGGTCCTATTCCTGTGCACAGCAAAGAAGAAGACAGAAGAGATGGCGGCTGCGCGATCAAGTGGATTAAGGTGAGTTCAATTTTTATTTTATTTTTTTTAACCCCTCCAGCCCTATTGTATTATGCATTCTGTATTCAGAATGCTATTATTTTCCCTTATAACCATGTTATAAGAGAAAATAATACAATAGAGTTGAGCGAACACCTGGATGTTCGGGTTCGAGAAGTTCGGCCGAACTTCCCGGAAATGTTCGGGTTCGGGATCCGAACCCGACCCGAACTTCGTCCCGAACCCGAACCCCATTGAAGTCAAAAGGGACCCGAACTTTTCGGCACTAAAAAGGCTGTAAAACAGCCCAGGAAAGGGCTAGAGGGCTGCAAAAGGCAGCAAAATGTAGTTAAATCCCCTGCAAACAAATGTGGATAGGGAAATGAATAAAAATAAAAATAAAATAAATAAAAATTAACCAATATCAATTAGAGAGAGGTCCCATAGCAGAGAATCTGGCTTCATGTCAGCAGAGAATCAGTCTTCATGTCATAGCAGAGAATCAGGCTTAACGTCACCCAACACTGGAACAGTCCATTGTCAGATATTTAGGCCCCGGCACCCAGGCAGAGGAGAGAGGTCCCATAACAGAGATTCAGGCTTCATGTCAGCAGAGAATCAGTCTTCATGTCATAGCAGAGAATCATGCTTCACGTCACCCACCACTGGAACAGTCCATTGTCAGATATTTAGGCCCAGGCACCCAGGCAGAGGAGAGAGGTCCCATAGCAGAGAATCTGGCTTCATGTCAGCAGAGAATCAGTCTTCATGTCATAGCAGAGAATCAGGCTTCACGTCACCCAACACTGGAACAGTCCATTGTCAGATATTTAGGCCCCGGCACCCAGGCAGAGGAGAGAGGTCCCATAACAGAGATTCAGGCTTCATGTCAGCAGAGAATCAGTCTTCATGTCATAGCAGAGAATCATGCTTCACCTCACCCAACATTGGAACAGTCCATTGTGATATAATTTAGGCCCCGGCACCCAGACAGAGGAGAGAGGTCCCATAACAGAGTTTCAGGCTTCATGTCAGCGACTCAGCAGAGAATCAGTCTTCATGTCATAGCAGAGAATCAGGCTTCATGTCATCCACCACTGGAACAGGCCACTGTCAGATATTTTTAGGCCCTGGCACCCAGACAGAGGAGAGGTTCATTCAACTTTGGGTTGCCCCGCAATATAATGGTAAAATGAAAATCAAAATAGGATTGAATGAGGAAGTGCCCTGGAGTGCAATAATATATGGTTAAGGGGAGGTAGTTAATGTCTAATCTGCACAAGGGATTGACAGGTCGTGTGGGATCCATGCCTGGTTCATTTTTATGAACGTCAGCTTGTCCACATTGGCTGTAGACAGGCGGCTGCGTTTGTCTGTAACGACGCCCCCTGCCGTGCTGAATACAAGTTCAGATAAAACGCTGGCCGCCGGGCAGGCCAGCACCTCCAAGGCATAAAAGGCTAGCTCTGGCCAGGTGGACAATTTGGAGACCCAGAAGTTGAATGGGGCTGAACCATCAGTCAGTACGTGGAGGGGTGTGCACAGGTACTGTTCCACCATGTTAGTAAAATGTTGCCTCCTGCTAACACGTTCCGTATCAGGTGGTGGTGCAGTTAGCTGTGGCGTGGTGACAAATCTTACAAATCTTTTCCACATCTCTGCCATGCTAACCCTGCCCTCAGAGGAGCTGGCCGTGACACAGCTGCGTTGGTGACCTCTTGCTCCTACTCTGCCTTCGCCTTAAGCTTCCACTTGTTCCCCTGTGACATTTGGGAATGCTCTCAGTAGCGCGTCTACCAACGTGCGCTTGTACTCGCGCATCTTCCTATCACGCTCCAGTGTAGGAAGTAAGGTGGGCACATTGTCTTTGTACCGGGGATCCAGCAGGGTGGCAACCCAGTAGTCCGCACACGTTAAAATGTGGGCAACTCTGCTGTCGTTGCGCAGGCACTGCAGCATGTAGTCGCTCATGTGTGCCAGGCTGCCCAGATGTAAGGACAAGCTGTCCTCTGTGGGAGGCGTATCGTCATCGTCCTGCGTTTCCCCCCAGCCACGCACCAGTGATGGGCCCGAGCTGCGTTGGGTGCCACCCCGCTGTGAACATGCTTCATCCTCATCCTTCTCCACCACCTCCTCATCCTCCTCATCCTCCAGTAGTGGGCCCTGTCTGGCCACATTTGTACCTGGCCTCTGCTGTTGCAAAAAACCTCCCTCTGAGTCACTTCGAAGAGACTGGCCTGAAAGTGCTAAAAATGACCCCTCTTCCTCCTCCACCTCCTGGGCCACCTCCTCTTCCATCATCGCCCTAAGTGTTTTCTCAAGGAGACATAGAAGTGGTATTGTAACGCTGATAACGGCGTCATCGCCACTGGCCATGTTGGTGGAGTACTCGAAACAGCGCAACAGGGCACACAGGTCTCGCATGGAGGCCCAGTCATTGGTGGTGAAGTGGTGCTGTTCCGCAGTGCGACTGACCGGTGCGTGCTGCAGCTGAAACTCCACTATGGCCTGCTGCTGCTCGCACAGTCTGTCCAGCATGTGCAAGGTGGAGTTCCACCTGGTGGGCACGTCGCATATGAGGCGGTGAGCGGGAAGGCCGAAGTTACACTGTAGCGCAGACAGGCGAGCAGCGGCAGGATGTGAACGCCGGAAGCGCGAACAGACGGGCAGCACTTTATGCAGCAGCTCTGACATGTCGGGGTAGTTGCGAATGAACTTCTGTACCACCAAATTCAGCACATGCGCCAAGCAAGGGATGTGCGTCAAACCGGCTAGTCCCAGAGCTGCAACGAGATTTCGCCCATTATCGCACACCACCAGGCCGGGCTTGAGGCTCACCAGCAGCAACCACTCGTCGGTCTGTTGTTCTATACCCCGCCACAACTCCTGTGCGGTGTGGGGCCTGTCCCCCAAACATATGAGTTTCAGAATGGCCTGCTGACGTTTACCCCGGGCTGTGCTGAAGTTGGTGGTGAAGGTGTGTGGCTGACTGGATGAGCAGGTGGAAGAAGAGGAGGAGGAAGCTGAGTAGGAGGAGGAGGAGACAGGAGGCAAAGAATGTTGCCCTGCGATCCTTGGCGGCGAAAGGACGTGCGCCAAACAGCTCTCCGCCTGGGGCCCAGCCGCCACTACATTTACCCAGTGTGCAGTTAGGGAGATATAGCGTCCCTGGCCGTGCTTACTGGTCCACGTATCTGTGGTTAGGTGGACCTTGCCACAGATGGCGTTGCGCAGTGCACACTTGATTTTATCGGATACTTGGTTGTGCAGGGAAGGCACGGCTCTCTTGGAGAAGTAGTGCCGTCTGGGAACAACATACTGTGGGACAGCAAGCGACATGAGCTGTTTGAAGCTGTCTGTGTCCTCCAGCCTAAATGACAGCATTTCATAGGCCAGTAGTTTAGAAATGCTGGCATTCAGGGCCAGGGATCGAGGGTGGCTAGGTGGGAATTTACGCTTTCTCTCAAATGTTTGTGAGATGGAGAGCTGAACGCTGCCGTGTGACATGGTTGAGATGCTTGGTGACGCAGGTGGTGGTGTTGGTGGTACATCCCATGTTTGCTGGGCGTCAGGTGCCAACGTTCCTCCAGAGGCGGAGGAAGAGGCCGAGGCGGCAGCAGCAGAAGAGGCCGAGGCGGCAGCAGCAGAAGAGGTAGCAGGGGGAGCCTGAGTGACTTCCTTGTTTTTAAGGTGTTTACTCCACTGCAGTTCATGCTTTGCATGCAGGTGCCTGGTCATGCAGGTTGTGCTAAGGTTCAGAACGTTAATGCTTCGCTTTAGGCTCTGATGGCACAGCGTGCAAACCACTCGGGTCTTGTCGTCAGCACATTGTGTGAAGAAGAGCCATGCCAGGGAACTCCTTGAAGCTGCCTTTGGGGGGCTCGGTCCCAGATGGCGGCGGTCAGTAGCAGGCGGAGTCTCTTGGCGGCGGGTGTTCTGCTTTTGCCCACTGCTCCCTCTTTGTCTTTTGCTACGCTGTTGGCTCGGTCTCACCACTGCCTCTTCCTCCGAACTGTGAAAGTCAGTGGCATGACCTTCATTCCATGTGGGGTCTAGGACCTCATCGTCCCCTGCATCGTCTTCATCCCTGACCTCCTGTTCAGTCTGCACACTGCAGAAAGACGAAGCAGTTGGAACCTGTGTTTCGTCATCATCAGAGACGTGCTGAGGTGGTATTCCCATGTCCTCATCATCAGGAAACATAAGTGGACGTGCGTTAGTGCATTCTATGTCTTCCACCGCTGGGGAAGGGCTAGGTGGATGCCCTTGGGAAACCCTGCCAGCAGAGTCTTCAAACTGCATAAGAGACTGCTGCATAACTTGAGGCTCAGACAGTTTCCCTGATATGCATGTGGTGATGTGACAGACTGATGGGCTTGGTTTTCATGCACCATCTGTGCGCTTTCTGCAGAAGACTGGGTGGGAGATAATGTGAACGTGCTGGATCCACTGTCGGCCACCCAATTGACTAATGCCTGTACCTGCTCAGGCCTTACCATCCTTAAAACGTCATTGGGCCCCACTAAATATCCCTGTAAATTCTGGCAGCTACTGGGACCTGAGGTAGTTGGTACACTAGGATGTGTGGCTGTGGCAGAACGGCCACGTCCTCTCCCAGCACCAGAGGGTCCACTAACACCACCACGACCATGTCCGCGTCCCTTACTAGATGTTTTCCTCATTGTTACCGTTCACCACAATAAGAAAAATATTATTTGGCCCAATGTATTGAATTCAAATTCAGGCCTTTTTTTACAGACACCTAACACTATCTGGCTATCTATTTAGGTACCGTATTACACTAATACAGGCACAGCAGTAATGACAGATTTAGCTGAATATAAATTTGAGGCCTATTATTTAGGCGCTGGGTGACAGGTATACGTTTACGGACAGAATTAGACTTGGATATGCACAATAGCGTGTGTGTGAAGTTATTGAGAATGACCCTATCAGCACCTTGAATCTAATATACCCTTTTAGGGATAGATTTAAAGTAGGCCTGATACAGCAGAAACCACTAATTTAGAAAATTGCTAGGTTGGGCATTGTATTTCAACCCAGAACAAAAACTGTGCTTTGACAGACACAAAATAACTTGAGCAGCTACAGCAATAGCCACAGATTTAGCTGAATATAAATTTGAGGCCTATTATTTAGGCGCTGGGTGACAGGTATACGTTTACGGACAGAATTAGACTTGGATATGCACAATAGCGTGTGTGTGAAGTTATTGAGAATGACCCTATCAGCACCTTGAATCTAATATACCCTTTTAGGGATAGATTTAAATAACCACACTATTGATGGTTAAATGGACTTGGTGGCAGCTTGCCCCTAATGTAGGATATAGCCAAAAAATAACCACACTATTGATGGTTAAATGGACTTGGTGGCAGCTTGCCCCTGATGTAGGATATAGCCAAAAAATAACCACACTATTGATGGTTAAATGGACTTGGTGGCAGCTTGCCCTTGATGTAGGATATAGCCAAAAAAATAACCACACTATTGATGGTTAAATGGACTTGGTGGCAGCTTGTGCTGGCGCACCACAAGCCACAAAATGGCCGCCGATCACCCCAGAAAAAAGTGACTGAAAAACGCTCTGGGCAGCCTAAAAACAGTGAGCAATTGAATAGCAGCAGTTCAATGATCCACAGCTGTAGATCGATCACTGTCTTAAGTGTTTTGGAGGAGTTAATCACTGCCTAATCTCGCCCTAACGTCGCAGCTGCAACCTCTCCCTACACTTGTAACAGCAGAGTGACGTGCAGCGCTACGTGACCCAAGCTTAAATAGAGGCTGGGTCACATGCTGCACTGGCCAATCACAGCCATGCCAATAGTAGGCATGGCTGTGATGGCCTCTTGGGGCAAGTAGTATGACGTTTGTTGATTGGCTGCTTTGCAGCCTTTCAAAAAGCGCCAAGAAAGCGCCGAACACCGAACCCAGACTTTTACGAAAATGTTCGGGTTCGGGTCCGTGTCACGGACACCCCAAAATTCGGTACGAACCCGAACTATACAGTTCGGGTTCGCTCATCCCTACTCCTGAGCAAGAAAACGGCTGTGCTGTGCCTTCTAGTGAAGTGACCACCTCACCAGTGTTGTGTGTGTCAGTGTGTGTCTGCAGATACCCTGCCGCCGAGCTGAACCTGCAAAAAGCACTGTGGTGTGTGGTAGTTAGGAGTGGTGCAGACAGTCACAGTGGCACTGTGGCAGAACAGTGTGCAGGCAAGAGGCAGCAGACTAGACAGACTAGAGAGGTATTTTTTCAGTTAAGGGCCTTGCTGCCTTGAATTTTCAATGGGGAGGGGAGGGTGTTGAGGAGTCACAAGGCTGCTGCCAGCCAGTGTCAGGGCGGAAATTTACAAGGGGCCCAAATTTGGATGGGAAAGGACCAGGCTTAATAACCTATAGGATACCAGTGCCGTACCTATACGGCACTGCAGGACGTGACTTGAGTCCCAGGCTGTACAGGTATGGCGGGCTGATCGGGCAGGTGCAGGAGCTGTGCCCATCCGATCAGCGGCACAGGTCTGGCTGTCACTGACAGCTGAGCCCCTACTATCAGGGCAGGGTGAATCGGCATCAGTGAAAACTCCAGCCCGCTCTATAAAAATATAACATAATCCGCCCCGTCAGGTGATTCTGTAAAAAAATATATAAAAGCTGTGCAAAAACAGCAGTTTTTTCTTCACCTTCCCACACAAAATGTGTAATACCAAGCTTATGCTACTTTCACACCTGTGTTTGGTGCGGCTCCGTCTGGTATCTGCACAGACGGATCCGCACCTATAATGCAAACGATTGTATCCGTTCAGAACGGATCCGTTTGCATTATGAAGAACAAAGTCAAAACGGATCCATCCTGACTTACATTGAAAGTTAATGGGGGACGGATCCGTTTTCAATTGCACCATATTGTGTCAGCAAGCAGCGTTTTGGTGTCCGCATCCAGAACGGAATGGAGGCGGAACGGAGCCAAACTGATGCATTCTGAACGGATCCTTATCCATTCAGAATGCATTGGAGCTGAATGGATCTGTTTCGAACCGTTTGTGAGATACCTGAAACGGATCTCACAAACGGAATTCAAAATGCCAGTGTGAAAGTAGCCTTACATTGCATTTTCATGGTGACAAATTCCCTTTAAATTTTCATTTACCAGCAATTTTCAGTTTACTAGCGATATTTTTTTTTATTTCAAACAAAATAAATATTTAGCTATATTTAAATGTAAAAATAAAGTTTCTTATGGTTTCGGCGGGGGGAAGGGGGGTGCTAGAGAAAGTACCCGCCCCGGGTGCCAAATACCCTAGGCCAGTGATGGCGAACCTTTTACAGACTGAGTGCCCAAACTGCAACATAAACCCACTTATTTATCGCAAAGTGCCAACACAGAAATTTACCTTGAATACTACAGTCCAATATAGAATATCTTCCATGTAATTTATCATTTATTTACAATAGCCTGCCTACATTCACTGCGCTGCCTGTGCTGTTCATGGTGCGCCCTGCGCTAATGACTGACAGGAGAAGTCTAAGGCATATTGGTACAACATAGACCTCTCTCTCCAAACTCGAAATATTACGGAGGTGGTCGGGCTCCTTAGAATGGATCTACAAAAATATAAAGATAGGTTGACAGAGGTAGAGAAAAGAATATCATATTCAGAAGACCTTTTACAGACAACGGTCAAGGAGAAAAATATCTTAAATGAAGAGAATAGAGAATTAAAAATCAAACTACTGGATCTAGAAAATAGGTCCGAAAGGGCCAACCTGAGATGCATAGGGATCCCGGAGGTGGCAGAGGGACGAGATATATGTGGTTATATACAAACTTGGCTGAGGGAACAACTGGGCCAAGATATCTCAGACCATAAGAATTTTGTGGAAAGGGCCTTTAGAGTGCCGGCGAAACTACCCCCTCCTGGAACAAGACCGAGATCAATAATTATTAACTTACTATCAGGAAGGGATAAGGAGGAGATAGTACGCAGGTCTAGGAAGAAAGGGAGGTTAGAGTGTGTGGGTACAGTAGTTATGCTATTCCCTGATTATGCTAGGGAAACAGTAAGGGAAAGGAGTCAGTTCATTGAAGTAAAGAAAAAGTTGTGTCAACATAATGTAAAATATTCAATGATGTTTCCAGCTAAGCTACGGGTTGAATCGGAAAATAGAACTTGTTTTTTTGATACTGCAGAGGCGGCAGGAGACTGGATTTGAGAGAAAATAAAAAGTTGAGGTGCAAAATGGCCTGGGGCAGGGCTGGGAGGCAGTAATGCTAGGTTAGAGAGCCAGGGCTAAATGCCATTCTGGGTCAGTCAGCAAGGGTGGGATAGGGGTGGTTTTAGCTGCTTTTTATTTTTTTTCTCCTCGTACCTCTTCCTCTCGGAGCAAATGATGGCTAATAGGATAGAGAAAGGCGATGGTTTGCTCACCTATTGCGGTTGCACCAATTGGACGCAACCACAATGAAGGCCAAAAGAAGAGAATTGCAACGGTTGGTGCAGCCTAGATTCATCCTTTCGCCTTGGGCAGGAGCCACCCTGCCGCTCGGGTAACGGTAGAAGAGAAGAAATGCTGAACTTTACGTCGAGCGTGTGGACCTTAGAGGGCGCACTAACACAACTGGTCATAAGCAATATTTAGGTTTCAGCAATTTTCCGTTTATTTCTTAGACAACGCGTTTTGGGGTACTGGAGACCCCTTTATCAAGTCTAGGCCGGGTCAGCAGAGCGGATGCCGCGGCTGAATCCAAGTTGCACGAGGAGGACGCTGACCCCGTCCCCGTCCTCCTCGTGCAACTTGGATTCAGCCGCGGCATCCGCTCTGCTGACCCGGCCTAGACTTGATAAAGGGGTCTCCAGTACCCCGAAACGCGTTGTCTATGAATAAAACGGAAAATTGCTGAAACCTAAATATTACTTATGACCGGTTGTGTTAGTGCGCCCTCTAAGGTCCACACGCTCGACGTAAAGGTCATCATTTCTTCTCTTCTTCCTCTCGGAGTCTCTAGTATATTTTGGACATGGTTAGACATATAAATAGGCTTCTATGAGATTTATCTCTTGGAATATTAGGGGTCTGAGTAGAGGTGTAAAGAGAGTGGCAGTTTTTGACGCAATACATAGAACCCTACCTGCTATAGTTTGTCTACAAGAGACACATCTGACAGGTGAAACGACAAATGGGTTGTTCAAACCGTGGATACAGCGCTCTTTCCATTCAGTTTACTCATCATACGCTAGAGGTGTGAGTGTATTAATACATCGTGAAATAGATATTAAAATAAGGGAAACAGCTATAGATGTCGAGGGTCATTATATTCTGATTGATTGTTTACTGGAAGTAAGACCATGGATAATAGCAAATGTCTATATACCACCACCCTTTAAAGTAGATGTCCTATTTAAAAAATTCACGATTTTGTGTTAAAGGTAGGGGATAAACCACTTTTAGTAATGGGTGACTTTAATAATGTCATGGAAAGTAATATAGATAGATGTAGAGTAGGCAGGACTCAAAATTTTTGCACGGGATCTAAATAAAAAAATATCACAGAGGAAATGGGTTGGATTGATATTTGGAGAGTAATACACCCTAAATTAAAAAAATACTCATGTTTCTCAAAGACTCATAGGAGTTTATCACGGATTGATTTCCTTTTCACTAATAATAAAGGTTCGTTTGATATTGAATGGGTTAGGTACGGACAGCATGGGATTTCGGATCGCAATCCAATTATCACTACTATAAAAACTACAAAAAAAAAACATAAGAAGGATGCACATAAATATAGGGTGGATAAATATAATGAGGATACAAGATAGGATTTCGAAAGAGATAACAGATTTTTTTGAGATGAATGAAGGTTCAGCGGTATCTAATATAGTATGGGAGGCAGCAAAAGCTTATATTAGAGGGATTTTTTATAAAATATGCAGCAATATACAAGAAAGGGATAAGGGAAAAAATAATGGATTTGGAACAAGAGGCGGGTAAATATGAAAAAATTTATATTGAAAATCCTACAGCTAAAAGCTATGAGAACTGGGTAGAGAAAGTTTCCAAATTGGAAGAAGAGAGGCTTCTGATGGCAGAACAACAAAAAGAAAATTACGTGAGGGACAACTATATTTATGCGCACATACCGGGCAAAAAGCTAGCTGCCCTGGTAGCGACCGAGATAAAAAAAAAACAATTATATCCATCGTCTAGTAGATAAATTAGGACACAAAATAACCGACCAAGCGGCCAAAATAGAATTGCTCAAAGAATACTTTGAAGACATATATAGCAGCAAGATAAATGAGAACCTGGCGCAAATACAACAATTTCTGGAGGAAATTACAATCCCTACGTTAACACTAGATCAATGTGAAATTTTGGAAGCTCCTTTAGATGCAATGGAAGTGGATAAAACACTATCCAAGATTACAAAGAACAAGACCCCAGGAATAGATGGTATTCCATTTGAAGTTTATGTCCAACACAAAGGAATATTAATCCCAAAATTATTGATAATGTGGGAGGACTCGAGGAAGGCAGGGAAACTGCCAGACTCTGTGAGAGAGGCCCTAATTACACTGATTTTAAAACCAGGAAAAGATCCAAGTTTTCCAGACTCATATGGCCCTATCTCACTAATTAATACGGACTACAAAATATTGGCTAGGATTCTGGCAGCTAGACTTAGAAGTGTGGTTTCGGGGCTTGTTCATGAGGATCAGACGGGATTTATGTCAGGCAGAACTACAACTGATAATATTATGCGCTATTTTGTGAGCACCCAGCTTGAACCCACAAATTTTGGGGAACGACTGATTGTTACCATAGACGCCTCAAAAGCGTTTGACACCATAGAATGGCCTTTCTTGATTACAACACTGAAGAAGATGGGTATTGGTGATAAATTTATATCATGGGTAAAATTGCTATATACTGAAATCTCAGCAAAAGTGATACTAAATGGAGAATACTCTGATAACATAAAGATTTGCCGGGGGGGTTAGACAGGGTTGCCCTCTTTCCCCTTTGCTCTTTGCTATAGCTGTGGAACCGCTAGCTGAGATCATTAGGAAAGATGAAGAAATTGTGGGGTTCAAGTTCGGTGATCACGAGGAAAAAATTGCTCTATATGCGGATGATATTATGTTGTTTGTAGGCTCACATAGATCACTTATGAAGATTTTCCAGGTATTTGAACAGTATGGTAAACATGCTGGGCTTAATATAAATTGGTCTAAATCAGTCTGTGTCCCGATTGATCCGTTGAACAATGTTATACCAGGTCTATTGGAAATTAAGAAGCCCAACGAACCCGTTAAATATCTGGGCATTCAAATAACCCTAAATCCCAAGGACTATATTCAGATGAATGTGGTCCCAAAAATACAGGAAATTAGGAAGAAAATAAACGTATGGAAAAGACTACACGTTTCAATGGCAGGTCGTATTTCCCTGGCAAAATAGTGTCTATTACCTTCCCTGAACTATATTATGTGGAATTCACCAGTAATAATCCCCCAAAAAATATTTAAAACAATAGCCAGCCTT
Organism: Bufo bufo; assembly: GCF_905171765.1. Classification (NCBI taxonomy): domain Eukaryota; kingdom Metazoa; phylum Chordata; class Amphibia; order Anura; family Bufonidae; genus Bufo; species Bufo bufo. Next base: position 89,189,476 of record NC_053395.1, read on the forward strand.
TTAACCGATCTGATATGGCGAGGGAAGAAACCAAGGATAAAAGCACAATTATTGTGCTTTCACGAGAGGGAGGGTGGATTATCAGTTCCAGATTTGGAACTCTATTTTATTTCTGGTCACATAAAAAAACATGATAACATGGAGCAATACGCTAAGATATCAGTCTATGATTGCAGGAATAAATGCTAGGTTAGATAAGTGTACTATATTTCAGATAATAGAAGCGGGTGTCTTGGCACAACAGGGAGGTAGAAAGATACCATTATTTGAGCTGATGGATAGGGTCTGGAAGGAAGCAAGAGCATTGTGGACTCGGGTTGAGTTCCATGTTGACACCATATTGTGGGGAAATAGCCATCTTACAGAACTAAAAGCAATTGAACAGAAAATTTGGTGCCAACATGGTGTCTACAAACTAGGCCAAGTATGGAGACAGGGGGATATAATACAATATGATGATCTCCAAACTAACAGTAGGGGGGAAACTGGTCTCTAAAATATATGAATGTCTGCTACATCAAAAGACTAAGAAAAGAGCGGTCAACAGTTTAATGTATAAATGGCAAAATACTATGAACCCACAGTCTAAAGAGTTTTGGGAGTTGGCGATTAGTCATGGCCCGAATAGTTCGCCGGTGAATAGTCCCCGGCTAACATAGCTTTTTCGCGTTCGCCGCGGCGGGCGAACATATGCGATGTTCGGTCCGCCCCCTATACATCATCATTGAGTAAACTTTGACCCTGTACCTCACAGTCAGCAGACACATTCCAGCCAATCAGCAGCAGACACTCCCACCTCCTGGACAGCATCCATTTTAGATTCATTCGGAATCTGCATTCTCAGTGAGAGGAGGGACAGTGCTGCTGCTGCTGATTCAATAGGGAAAGCGTTAGCTAGGGCAGTGTTCTGTGTCCACAGACTCATCTGCTGTAAGGACAGCGTCCTGACAGCACCCCAAAAAGCCCTTTTCAGGGCTGGTACGTCAGCTTTTTTTTATACATATATATATTGCAGTTGCCTGCCCGTGTGTGAGAGGCTGCAGGCTCAGTCACAGACAGTACAGTGTGCACACCATTCATACAGGGTGTGACAGAAAATACCTTGCAGATAAAAAAAATATATATTTTATATTTTTTTGTGATATAATCACAGTTGCAAGCCCGTGTGTGTCTGGCCCACACAGACTGTATTGTGGCCACTGGCTAGTGGCTAGGCCTCCACTTATAACGTTACAGGGTGTCACTCACTCAAATACCTTTCAGATAAAAAAAAAATTCTATTTAATATTTTTCTGCGATCTAATCACATTTGCAAGCCTGTGTGTGTCAGGCCCACACAGACTGTATTGTGGCCACTGGCTAGTAACTAGGCCTCCACTCATACCGTTACAGGGTGTCACTCACTCACAAATACCTCGCAGATTAATAAAAATTCTAATTAATATTTTTCTGTGATATTATCACAGTTGCAAGCCAGTGTGTGTCAGGCCCACACAGACTGTATTGTGGCCACTGGCTAGGCCTCCACTTATACCGTTACAGGGTGTCACTCACTCACAAATACCTCGCAGATAAATAAAAATTTGATTTAATATTTTTCTGTAATATAATCACATTTGCAAGCCCATGTGTGTCAGGCCCACACAGACTGTATTGTGGCCACTGGTTAGTGGCTAGGCCTCCACTTACTAAGGCAACAGCATTAGGGAGCAGGTCACCTCCTATTGTGTCCCTAGCACTGACTCTGTCTCCTGTCCGCATGAGCCGACCCTGATGGTGGGAGGACTCATACTCTGGAACCTAATAGTCCCTGGAAGCCCTCAGGACGGCCCTGAACTAGGAGGAGGGTAAGACTACTTATTCCTCCTAGGCACGGAGGAACAGGGGTCTCACTGGCCAAGCAGCAGGGAGAAGGGGAACAAGAACAGCCTATGAATATGACAGGGGAACCTAACTGTTCCACACTAACCTGCCACAGCCTTGCTGACTGGAACCTGTGCTCAGGAACGCTGTCCACACAAACATAGACAAACAGCACACACATAAGAACACAGAGGAACCAGGACATTCATAGCTGCAATAACAACCAAACGCATAGGACATAAACTAAACATCAGGGATAAGGATTTTATGACCGGAAGGGTGGCCCTTACTGGAAGGATGGTAACCAGCAGGAGGATGTCTCCAGCAGCATGGCTGAAGCACCCTCTCTGACTACTGCCTTCCACTGAGGCTTTATAGGGCCAAGTAGCCACACCCACAGTCAGACACACCCAGTGCACACACACACTAGGAAGGAGGTTAACCCTTCCAACACCAGGGAAGGGAAAACACCACTAAAAGGGGAAGTGCACACAATAACATAAAACCAAGTGCACACATACACACATCACACGAAACCGCATGCAAAACATAGCAAGCTGCCACGACACAGCTCAGACTGCTATGCTGCCACATGCATACTGTTGCCAGCAGCAACCACAGATGAGGCCAATACCACAGCCCTCACCTGTGATTGACAACCAAACTAAACCGCTGACAACCGCATGCGATTCAGGAGTCACGGTCATAGCCATGGCCGTGACACTCACTCACAAATACCTTGCAGATAAATAAAAATTCTATTTAATATTTTTCTGTGATATAATCACAGTTGCAAGCCAGTGTGTGTCAGGCCCACACAGACTGTATTGTGGCCACTGGCTAGTGGCTAGGCCTCCACTTATACCATTACAGGGTGTCACTCACTCACAAATACCTCGCAGATAAATAAAAATTCTATTTAATATTTTTCTGTGATATAATCACATTTGCAAGCCAGTGTGTGTCAGGCCCACACAGACTGTACTGTGCCCACTGCCCACCACTTATATAGGGTGGCACAGTACCTTGCACGCATAGTAACACTTATCTAATAAAAAATGACAGGCAGAGGCAGACTACGCCGCAGGGGCCATCGTGGTCGTGGTGCTGTGATTTCCACTGGCCCTGGAATAATGCCCAGTGTTCAGAGGCCACGTACCCTGAACCCAAAAATTCTGAGAAAATAGTTGACTGGCTTACACAGGACACCCAATCTTCAACAGCTTCCGCTAAGAACCTTGACGCACCATCCTCCTCCAGCTCAGCTTTGGTCACCTGCTCTCAAGTTACCACTCTCCCGCCCGCTGCCACCACCACCACTACCACCACAGCCACCACAGCCGCTTCACTTGATCCCTCAGAGGAGTTATTTACACATCAGTTGGATGAAATTAGTGATGCGCAACCATTATTGCCAGAGGATGGAGATAACAGGGATATGTCTCAGTCAAGCAGCATTACACACATGGACGTATAGTGTGATGATGATGATGATGTTGTACCCGCTGCTGCTTCCTTTGCTGAGGTGTCAGATACAAGTGAAGTGGTTGATGATGACGATGTGTCCGTGGATGCCACGTGGGTGCCTGCTCGAAGAGAAGAAGGAGAGGGGGAAAGTTCAGAAGGGGAGACAGAAAGAAGGAGGAGACGAGTTGGAAGCAGGGGGAGGTCGTCGCAAGGAGCTAGTGGCACAGTCAGACAGCATGTATCGGCACCCGGGGTCAGCCAGACAGCACGCCAATCAACACATGCTGTTACCACCACCAGAATGCCGTCATCGCAAAGCTCAGCAGTGTGGAATTTTTTTTGTTTGTCTGCCTCTGACAACAGCGATGTCATTTGCAACCTGTGCCAAAAGAAACTGAGTCGTGGGAAATCCAACACCCACCTAGGTACAACTGCTTTGCGAAGGCACATGATCGCACATCACAAACGCCTATGGGATCAACATATGATGACGAGTAGAAGCAACACACAAGCTCAAAGCCACTATCCTCCTCCTGGTCCAGCATCTTCAGCCACGTCATCCACTGCTGTCCTCCTTGCCCCCTCTCAACCACCCACCACTCCGCCTCTCACCATCAGCAGTTCCATCTTATCTGCCCACAGTCAGGTGTCTGTAAAGGAAATGTTTGAGCGTAGGAAGCCAATGTCACAGAGTCACCCCCTTGCCCGGCGTCTGACAGCTGGCTTGACGGAACTCTTAGCCCGCCAGCTTTTACCATACCAGCTGGTGGAGTCTGAGGCCTTCAAAAAACTTGTCGCTATTGGGACACCACAGTGGAAGGTACCCAGATTAATTTTTTTTTCAAAAAAGGCAATCCCAAACCTCTACTCAGTGATTGAAAAGGAAGTAATGGCATCTCTGGCATACAGTGTTGGGGGCAAGGGTCCATCTGACCACGTATAACTGGTCTGCAAAGCACGGTCAGGGCAGGTATATCACCTACACTGCGCATTAGGTCAACCTGCTGACGGCTGACAAGCATGGAATGCATGGCTCTGCAGCGGAGTTGGTGACACCGCCACGACTTGCAGGCAGGCCTACTGCCACCTCCTCTACTCCTCCTACTCCATCCTCTTCCATAACCTCCTTGGCTGAGTCCTCTTTTGCTGCGGTGTCTGGCTGCACATCAACTGAATCCCCCCAGCTTCCCAGGGGCTATTTCACATCCCGGATACGACAGTGTCACGCTGTCTTGGGGTTGACTTGCCTGAAAGCAGAGAGCCACACCGGACCAGCACTCCTGTCCGCCCTGAACTCACAGGTGGATCAGTGGCTGACCCCGCACCAACTGGAGATTGGCAAAGTGGTGTGTGACAATGGAAGCAATTTGTTGGCGGCATTGAATTTGGGCAAGTTGTCACATGTTCTGTGCATGGCACATGTGTTGAATCCCATCGTACAACGCTTTGTGTCTAAGTACCCAGGCTTACAGGACGTCCTCAAGCAGGCCAGGAAGGTGTGTGGCCATTTCAGGCGTTCCTACACGGCCATGGCACACTTTTCAGACATTCAGCGCCGGAACAACATGCCAGTGAGGCGCTTGATTTGCGACAGCCCGACACGTTGGAATTCAACACTCCTAATGTTCGACCGCCTGCTCCAACAAGAAAAAGCCGTCAACGAATATTTGTATGACCGGGGTGCTAGGACAGACTCTGCGGAGCTGGGAATTTTTTTGCCACGTTACTGGACGCTCATGCGCAATGCCTGTAGGCTCATGCGTCCTTTTGAGGAGGTGACAAACCTAGTCAGTCGCATCGAAGGCACCATCAGCGACCTCATCCCATTTGTTTTCTTCCTGGAGCATGCCCTGCGAAGAGTGCTGGATCAGGCTGTAGATGAGTGTGAAGAGGAAGAGTTGTGGTCACCATCACCACCAGAAACAGCCTTCTCATCATTGCTTGCCGGACCTGCGGCAACGCTGCAAGAGGAGTATGAGGAAGAGGAGTCAGAGGAGGAATGTGGCTTTGAGGAGGAGGAAGACCAACCACAGCAGGCATCCCAGGGTGCTCGTTGTTGTCACCTATATGGGACCCGTGGAGTTGTACGTGGCTGGGGTGAAGAACAGACCGTCAATGACATCAGTGAGGACAAGGAACGGGAAATGAGTAGCTCGGCATCCAACCTTGTGCAAATGGGGTCTTTCATGCTGTAATGTCTGTTGAGGGACCCTCGTATAAAAAGGATGAAGGAGAACGACATGTACTGGGTGGCCACGCTACTAGACCCCCGGTATAAGCAGAAAGTGGCGGAAATGTTACCAACTTACCGATAGTCAGAAAGGATGCAGCAGTTCAAAACAAAACTAAAAAATATGCTTTACACAGCTTCTAAGGGGGATGTCACAGCACAACGGGAATCTAACAGGGGAAGAGGTGAAAGTAATCCTCCTCCTACCATGACCACGGCGGCAAGGACAGGACGCTTTACAGATGTGTTGTTGATGGAGGACATACTGAGCTTTTTCAGTCCTACACATCGCCACAGCCCTTCGGGATCCAGCCTTAGAGAACGACTCGACCGACAGGCAGCAGGCTACCTCGCCTTAACTGCAGATATCGACACTCTGAGGAGCGATGAACCCCTTGACTACTGGGTGTGCAGGCTTGACCTGTGGCCTGAGCTATCCCAGTTTGCGATAGAACTTCTGGCCTGCCCCGCTTCAAGTGTCCTGTCAGAAAGGACCTTCAGTGCAGCAGGAGGCATTGTTACTGACAAAAGAAGTCGCTTCGGTCAAAAAAGTGTTGATTACCTCACCTTCATTAAGATGAATGAGGCATGGATCCCGAAGGGACTGACAGTGGGGGATACGTTTGACTAACAAAAGGCCTGATGACATGCCTTGGCCTCAAAATGGTCCCCACGCTGCTGTATTTAATGTCTGCATACCGGATGACTTTCGTGAATTCTCCGCCACCAACTAGGGTTCAAGCCGCAATGTTTTAGTCACCTTTCTGCCTTGAAAACATCTTTTTTTCCGGCCGCTGCTACAACAGCGGCTGCAACAATAACATTATTTTTCAGGCATGTGTACATGCCTAATTTTTCTGGCCTCTGGTGCTGCACTGTGGCTGCATAAACAAAACAAAAAAAAAAGGCACATACAAGTGTCAATTCCCCTTCGTGATCGTTACCTTGTTGTGGTGAAGGGGCTTGCGTATCACAATGAAGCGATCATCACCTCTGAGTGTGTTGGCAATGTTGCCACACCCCAGATGATAAGGCCGTTGCTTCATTATGATCAGACCAAAAGCGATCGGCTGGATAATTTTTCATAGAAAAAACTTTAAATTTTTTATTTTTATTTTTTAAGTTGTATGGGTGGGTTTTTAATACATAAAATAAAAAAATCATAATAAAGTCTCTTAATAGTTTATTAGAAATAATGCAGACAATTAAAAAAATCCCCATCAATTCCAATACAAAGCAAGTACAAAGCTCAGAACTAAATTATTCCAGGATGTCGTAATGGTTCGTTAATTCGACAATGGTTAATCAATTCGACACAAGTCCCCGGATAGGGGACGTAACAGGGATTAAACTGATAGGAATAGTACTAGTTAAGACACCACTCATATAGGGTGTCACAGCACATTGCTCCGTGCACGCGCAGTGCCCCAACTTGGGCGTAAGAGGACCGACCAAGCTGCTTTTTCCATCTCCCGGTTCCTAAAATCAATTCAGTTTGGTGTATCAGAGTTTGGTCTGTCACTGTGAAGGCAGTCGAAGGTACCTGGCCTAAATTTTTTTTTCACAAAAGGCAATCCCACCCTGATATGGGACGTAACAGGGATTAAACTGATGAGAAGAGAGAACTACAGAAAATACCACTCATATTGGGTGTGACAGTAAATTGCACGGCGCAGACGCAGTGACCGTGGCGTAAATTCAAACAAAGGGGAGGGAGCCGGCGTTTTTTTTAACCATCTCCCCGTTCGAAAAATCTATTTAATAAATGGACCCCAGATTGGGGACGTAACAGGGATTAAACTGATGAGAAGAGAGAACTACAAAAAATACCACTCATATCGGGTGTGACAGTAAATTGCACGGCGCAGACGCAGTGACCGTGGCATAAATTCAAACAAAGGGGAAGGAGACAGCGTTTTTTTTAACCATCTCCCCGTTCGAAAAATCAATTTAATAAATGGACCCCAGATTGGGGACGTAACAGGGATTAAACTGATGAGAAGAGAGAACTACAGAAAATACAACTCATATCGGGTGTGACAGTAAATTGCACGGCGCAGACGCAGTGACCGTGGCGTAAATTCAAACAAAGGGGAGGGAGACAGCATTTTTTAAACCATCTCCCCGTTCGAAAAATCAATTTAATAAATGGACCCCAGAATGGGGACGTAACAGGGATTAAACAGATGAGAAGGGAGAACTACAGAAAATACCACTCATATCGGGTGGGACAGTAAATTGCACGGCGCAGACGCAGTGACCGTGGCGTGGATTCAAACAAAGGGGAGGGAGACAGCGTTTTTTTTAACCATTTCCCCGTTCGAAAAATCAATTCAATTCACCTTTCCGGGACCCTTGGTGTTGTACGTGGCTGGGTGGAGGAAGAAACCTTCAATGACATCAACGGGACATGGCTAGCTTGGTATCCAACCTTGTACAAATGGGGAGTTTGCGGTTGGGCAAATGGACTGTTTGCGGTTGTTTGTGGTGCATTAAAAGGGGAGTTTGGTCTGTCAATGTCTGTGAAGCAGGCGTAACCCTTACACTACCTGATCGATACAACATCATACCTGATCGTATACACACACTGGATGTTTTAAACCACGTTGTTCAAAAAAAAATTGGATTGTTAGGTGATTTATGCCCTTTATGGATTAAAATCCAACTCTGCGTCAACTATGTAATTTTCCATGGCAGTTTTGCCATGGATCCCCCTCCGGCATGCCACAGTCCAAATGTTAGTCCCCTTGAAACAATTTTACCATCACTACTGTGGCTAGAAAGAGTCCCTGTGGGTTTTAAAATTCCCCTGCCTATTGAAGTCTATGGCGGTTCGCCCGTTCGCGAACATTTGGAGAAATTTGCGTTCGCCGATCGCGAACGGAAAATTTTATGTTCGCGACATCTCTATTGGTGATACAGGAAAAAAACAGGGTCTCAAAGAATTTTTCTTATAGGAATACCCAATTTAATATACTATACCGACTTTATTACTCCCCTAAAATATTAATAAAATGCTATAAACCTAAAGTTTTAAATTGTTTAAAATGCGGGGGGGGGGGGGACATGTAGAAAGACTCAAGAGTTCTGGGAAAAGGAAAATGACAGAATAGAGCAATACCATCGGTTCAAAATTCCCAGGCAATTTGAGATATGCATATTGGGAGTAATGGATAAAATACAGTCAGGTCCATAAATATTGGGACATCGACACAATTCTAAAATATTTTGCTCTATACACCACCACAATGGATTTGAAATGAAACAAACTAGATGTGCTTTAACTGCAGACTGTCAGCTTTAATTTGAGGGTATTTACATCCAAATCAGGTGAACGGTGTAGGAATTACAACAGTTTGCATATGTGCCTCCCACTTGTTAAGGGACCAAAAGTAATAGGACAGAATAATAATCATAAATCAAACTTTCACTTTTTAATACTTGGTTGCAAATCCTTTGCAGTCAATTACAGCCGGAAGTTTAGAACGCATAGACATCACCAGACGCTGGGTCTCTGTGCTCTGCCAGGCCTCTACTGCAACTGTCTTCAGTTCCTGCTTGTTCTTGGGGCATTTTCTCTTCAGTTTTGTCTTCAGCATGTGAAATGCATGCTCAATCTGATTCAGGTCAGGTGATTGACTTTGCCATTGCATAACATTCCACTTCGTTCCCTTAAAAATATCTTTGGTTTCTTTTGCAGTATGTTTTGGGTCATTGTGCACTGTGAGGCGACGTCCAATGAGTTCTAAAGCATTTGGCTGAATATGAGCAGATAATATTGCCCAAAACACTTCAGAATTCATCCTGCTGCAGTCACATAATCAACAAATACAAGAGAACTAGTTCCATTGGCAGCCATACATGCCCACGTCATGACACTACCACCACCATGCTTCACTGATGAAGTGGTATATTTAGGATCATGAGCAATTCCTTTCCTTCTCCATACTCTTGTCTTCCCATCATTCTGGTACAAGTTGATCTTGGTCTCATCTGTCCATAGGATGTTGTTTCAGAACTGTGAAGCCTTTTTTAAATGTCGTTTGGCAAACTCTAATCTGGCCTTCCTGTTTTTGAGGCTCACCATTGGTTTACATCTTGTGGTGAACCCTCTGTATTCACTCTGGTGAAGTCTTCTCTTGATTGTTAACTTTGACACACATATACCTACCTCCTGGAGAGTGTTCTTGATCTGGCCAACTGTTGTGAAGGGTGTTTTCTTCACCAGGGAAAGAATTCTTCGGTCATCCACCACAGTTGTTTTCCATGGTCTTCCGGGCGTTCCTTCTTTTTAAGAATGTTCCAAACAGTTGTTTTGGCCACGCCTAATGTTTTTGCTATCTCTCTGAAGGGTTTGTTTTGTTTTTTTCAGCCTAATGATGGATTGCTTCACTGATAGTGACAGCTCTTTGGATCTCATCTTGAGAGTTGACAGCAACAGATTCCAAATGCAAATAGCACACTTGAAATTAACTCTGGACCTTTTATCTGCTCATTATAATTCAGATAATGAGGGAATAACACACACCGGGCCATGGAACAGCTGAGAAGCCAATTGTCCCATTACTTTTGGTCCCTTAACAAGTGGGAGGCACATATGCAAACTGTTGTAATTCCTACACCATTCACCTGATTTGGATGTAAATACCCTCAAATTAAAGCTGACAGTCTGCAGTTAAAGCACATCTAGTTTGTTTCATTTCAAATCCATTGTGGTGGTGTATAGAGCCAAAAAATTTAGAATTGTGTTGATGTCTTAATATTTATGTACCTGACTGTAGATACCCCTCAATATAGAGAAATAGCTTCTAAACTCCTTTTTTATGCCAGGAAATGTATTGTCGGGTATTGGGGGAGTAGTGCTGTTCCCACGGTCAGGGAATGGGAAAGACTTACTAGAACCTCACTGGCTAGCTGTCACGAGTTGGAGGTCCCAGGAGAGACCTCTGCGTCATCAAGCAAAAACATACAGTAATACGTTACAGTCACAACAGAGTTTATTGCACAAACAGAATCCAAGGAGGGAAACACAGGGAAATTGAGAGCTCTATGTAACATCCGCACAGGTCGAGGAAAACCCCCACTGCGCCACTGTCTAGTAATACTCCAGAGGGGCGTGACTAAGCAACTCCTGGTATTCACTAGGGCCCCAGATGGTAGGGTTAGGCTTTGCCGCAGGGAGTTGCCAGGGTCCACTCTGGAGCGTGAACTAGACAATGACATGAGCAAACAGACAACAGGTACCAGAAGGTATCAACGGCACATAGGCAAACATAACATAGACAGGCAAATACAAACAGGGCAACTAATAACACAAGCAGGAGTACATAGCAAGGAAACAGGAGTGGCAATGAGCAGAGAAGGACTAGCTCCACCAGTGGTATACTGTGTGGCCTTGCCCATAGCACGCTGCAGCAAGGGCTTGCTGAACAGAGACATATGAATACACACAAGGTGACTCAAACATAACTGGCAGAACAGATAACAAACACAGGAAGGAGGATGGGAATGAACAAGTAGGAAACCCCATGGGTCAGCAGCATGGGAGATTGAGTAGAAACAAGGAGCAGGACAAGACAACACACACCAGGAGAGCTGACACAGAACTGAGGAAACCTCAGCCTTAAATACAGGTTCCATGGGTGCAGCAGAGAGGCCACACCCATGGAGCAGACAGAGAGTATTAACTCCTAATAGGCACACAGGGGAGTTAACCCATAAAGAACCACAAATAACACACAGGAACGGAGCTGCAGCGAGAGCATAGACAGAAGGTCACAGCCAGAGGTAACGACTGTGACACTAGCGAGGAATTTCATCTGGCAAATACTAAGAAAAAGTATAGATTTGTCTGAGTATGGCAGAAATGGCTAATATAGTAAATCTCTTGGAGTAGATGGGTATTATGAGCTGGAGTAGTGGGGTAAAGTGGTGAAAGAGGGGGCATTATATTTTTTATTTATATATTTCTTTTTTTAGAGCATCTAATAAATGGGGGTGGAGTAGGGTTTATAGAATGTTATTAAGATAAAAGATTGTTAAAAATTTTTGTATGTTGTTAAAAAATAATAAAGATTAAATAAAATAAAAAATGTAAAAAAATGACACCATTTAATTTACCGTATTTTTCGCCCTATAAGACGCACCGACCCATAAGACGCACCTAGGTTTTTGAGGAGGAAAATAAGAAAAAATATATTTTGAACCAAAAGGTGGATCGAACATATCTATAGTTAAACATTGCCTGCCTGCAGTTACAGTAGATATGATTTGTACAGTGAGCGGGGCCCAGTGCAATAGAATACAGTGACTACACCGGGCCCCGCTGCCATTACAAAACTAGAGGCCAGCCCCCAGCCCCTCCTCGCTGATACACATGCCGACCGCGCTGTGCAGCATGTGGTCGGCGGTGTATCAGTGTAAAAAATTTAAGCATTCGCCCCATAAGACGCACTGCCATTTTCCTCCCAGTTTTGGAAGGAAAAAAGTGCGTCTTATAGGGCGAAAAATACGGTACTATAAAAATATTTGTTGGCTGACTGAAAAAAGAAACACAATGCTGTCATGGTGTTTTGTGTTGTGCTTTTGCAACATTCATTGTGTGCCAAAAATGACATGGCAACCTTATTCTGTGGGTCGGTACGATTATTGAGATATCATATTAATATATGTAGTTCTTTTATAGTTTTATTATGTTTTACTAATCTAAAAAAAAATGATAACCTTTGAAAAAATAAAAGTTTTATTTGCATAACCAAATTCTGACAGCCAGCTTAAACAGAATCAGCTAAAGTGTCAGCAATCCACATGTGCTTCCTTCTCCTAGCCCTAGCTAGGCTAGACTGCAAATCAACTCACTAGAATCTCCTCTATTTATATACAGTTGCAAGAAAAAGTATGTGAACCCATTTGAATGATTTGGATTTCTGCACAAATTGGTCATAAAATGTGATCTGATCTTCATCTAAGTCATAACAATAGACAATCACAGTCTGCTTAAACTAATAACACACACAGAATTAAATGTTGCCATGTTTTTATTAAACACACCATGTAAACATTCAAAGTGCAGGTGGAAAAAATATGTGAACCCTTGGATTTAATAATTGGTTGAACCTCCTTTGGCAGCAATAACTTCAACCAAACGTTTCCTGTAGTTGCAGATCAGACGTGCACAACGGTCAGGAGTAATTCTTGACCATTCCTCTTTACCGAACTGTTTCAGTTCAGCAATATTCTTGGGATGTCTAGTGTCAATCGCTTTCTTGAGGTCACACCACAGCATCTCAATCGGTTTGAGGTCAGGACTCTGACTGGGCCACTCTAGAAGGTGTATTTTCTTCTGTTTAAGCCATTCTGTTGTTGATTTACTTCTATGCTTTGGGTCGTTGTCCTGTTGCAACACCCATCTTCTGTTGAGCTTCAGCTGGTGGACAGATGGCTTTAAGTCTCCTGCAAAATGTCTTGATAAACTTGGGAATTCATATTTCCTTCGATGATAGCAATCCGTCCAGGCCCTGACGCAGCAAAGCAGCCCCAAACCATGATGCCCCCACCACCATATTTCACAGTTGGGATGAGGTTTTGATGTTGGTGTGCTGTGCCTCTTTTTCTCCACACATGGTATTGTGCGTTTCTTCCAAACAAATCAACTTTGGTTTCATCTGTCTACAGAATATTTTGCCAGTACTGCTGTGGAACATCCAGGTGCTCTTGTGCAAACTGTTTACAGTTTGCACAAGAGCACCTGGATGTTCCACAGCAGTACTGGCAAAATATTCTGTATGGATTGCTATCATTAAAGGAAAAATTAATTCCCAAGTTTATCAAGACATTTTGCAGGAGAACTTAAGGCAATGTTTTTTTTGGACAGCAGTGGCTTCCTCTGTGGTATCCTCCCATGAAATCCATTCTTGTTTAGTGTTTTACGTATCGTAGATTCGCTAACAGGGATGTTAGCATATGCCAGAGACTTTTGTAAGTCTTTAGCTGACACTCTAGGATTCTTCTTCACCTCATTGAGCAGTCTGCGCTGTGCTCTTGCAATGATCTTTACAGGACAGCCACTCCTAGGGAGAGTAGCAGCAGTGCTGAACTTTCTCCATTTATAGACAATTTGTCTTACCGTGGACTGATGAACAGCAAGGCTTTTGGAGATACTTTTATAACCCTTTGCAGCTTTATGCAAGTCAACAATTCTTAATCGTAGGTCTTCTGCTCTTTTGTGCGAGGTATCATTCACATCAGGCAATGCTTCTTGTGAAAAGCAAACCCAGAACTGGTGTGTGTTTTTTATAGGGCAGGGCAGCTGTAAGCAACACCTCCAATCTCATCTCATTGATTGAACTCCAGTTGCCTGACACCTCACTCCAATTAGCTCTTGGAGATGTCATTAGTCTAGGGGTTCACATACATTTTGCACCTGCACTGTGAATGTTTACATGGTGTGTTCAATAAAAACATGGTAACATTTAATTCTTTGTGTGTTATTAGTTTAAGCAGACTGTGATTGTCTATTGTTGTTACTTAGATGAAGATCAGATCACATTTTATGACCAATTTGTGCAGAAATCCATATCATTCCAAAGGGTGCACATACTTTTTCTTGCAACTGTAGAGGGTGACACCAGCCCCATCTAGCTATGGGGCTATGAATATGACCTTTTGTTACCCTATGCACATACAAGCTCAGACTGGCCCACAGGGGTACAGGGAAATCCCTCGATGGGCCCCTGAGCAAGGTGGGCCCGTAGTCTCCCACCCCCTGCACAAGTGGCACATAACACATTAAACTTACTGCACTACATTCATATATTCAATGTACAGAACCTCAGCCGGTCTATGGTCATATAACAAACTTGTTAGATTATTTATTATATTTGAGTGTATCTGTACGATGGGCCCCCAAAATAAATTTTACTGATGGACCCTAGGTACCCCAGTCCGTCACTGTGCACATACATACATACATATGCAGGCATTATATTTTAAGGGGCTTCTGTCACCCCCCAAAAACTCATTTTTCATTTTTTGGGCATATTAAAATCCTTATTGGACGACTATTCCCTATATAGGGCTCTTACCTTGTTCTGTGGCTTCGTTTAATTAAAAATCGATCTTTTAAAATATGCAAATGACTTCACTACCAGCAAGTAGGGCGTCTACTTGCTGGTAGCCGCCGCATCCTCCTTTTAAAAAAACGCCCCCTCCTCCAGTTGATTGACAGGGCCAGCGAGCGCTCTCCTCCTCCGGCGGGCCCTGTCAGCATTTCAAATCCCACGCCTGCGCCTTTTGTGTCTTCATTCGGCGCAAGCGCTCTGAGAGAAGGACGCTCGCTTCCTCAGCACTCCCTCAGTGCGCCTGCGCCGATGATGTCACCTCTAAACCCGAAAGAGAAGACGTCATCGGCGCAGGCGCACTGAGGAAGTGCTGAGGAAGCAAGTGTCCTTCTCTCAGAGCGCCTGCGCCAAATGAAGACACATAAGGCGCAGGCGCCGGATTTGAAATGCTGACAGGGCCAGCCGGAGGAGGAGAGTGCTCACTGGCCCTGTCAATCAACTGGAGGAGGGGGCGGTTTTTTAAAAGGAGGATGCGGCGGCTACCAGCAAGTAGACACCCTACTTGCTGGTAGTGAAGTCATTTGCATATTTTAAAAGATCGATTTTTAATTAAACGAAGCCACAGAACAAGGTAAGAGCCCTATATAGGGAATAGTCGTCCAATAAGGATTTTAATATGCCCAAAAATAAAAAATGAGTTTTGGGGGTTGACAGAAGCCCTTTAAAGCATATACATTTTATTAACCCTGTACACTGCAATTCCTGGAATAGGACTCTGAATGATGGGACTGCAGGTAATCATAATAGTTATATATTTAAGGTGGCTACTAAGTGGTTTATTCTTAAACCTGTATAATTAATGTTTCATCGCTTGGAACAAATATATATTAAAGGTCCAGAAAGTGCAAGTGTGCGAAATGGCCATCACCTTTCCATGTACTTTGCGTCCTGTTTCACAATGACCCTTTTAATCATTATTTTGAAATAAATAAGATTTTTAGTGGTGAGTGCCGCAATCTTTTTTCTATATTTACTAAGTGTGATTATTTAATAATTTCACAAAATGTCACTGCTTTCTCATTTACTCATGTGTAGTAAACTATTATAACTAAGTTGTTGTTTTCTTGTAAGAGAAGTGCTTGATAGGCAGCTGCGATGATACAGTATATGTAACTTAATGTACTTGATAGAGTTAAAGACAGACAAAATTAGAAAGAAAAACAGACCTCTAACAAGAACATATGAGTCATAGTTTACCCTAATTAAATGTTGCCATGGCAAAGCCGTCAGTGCCAGC
This sequence comes from Bufo bufo, assembly GCF_905171765.1. Lineage (NCBI taxonomy): Eukaryota > Metazoa > Chordata > Amphibia > Anura > Bufonidae > Bufo > Bufo bufo. The sequence continues at coordinate 89,205,392 of NC_053395.1, forward strand.
CATACGCAGAATATTTCAGCTTCAGGCAGATAACAAATCAGTGTTAAGAATCTATTTAGATATTTTTCTGGGGCCATTACACTGATACTTTGTTTTTCTGGCTGCTGCTTAAGTGTTATTTGCAGTTGTTGGTTCATTGGCTAAAGATTCTAAATGCACATTCATTTCTTTGGCAACAAAAGGCTGGTAATGGGGAACAGTAAAACAGTTGTAGCTGGGTGATAACGATATAGCTGGAAGCTGGCCATAGGCAATAATGGAAACAAATCATATCTGTTGTCATTTCAGGATGATCATTATATCACAACTGATAATATATGGAGAATGTATTGGGAGAGTGGGTCATATGAAAACTCTTAACGGCCTAGTAGAAAAAATAGTTCTCATAGCTTACTGGTACTTTTGTGTTGTAGGAATGTTTTTTTTCTTTTTTACAGAAAGCCATGAGCAGAGAACCTGAGAGTGCATACACCAGCCAACAGAGCTTTGCACAGAGGCACTGCATAAGACTTCTGTACTGCAGGCTATTGCATAGATTGCACTTCTGCGTCCAGACACAGAGCTCTTCTGCTTGCATTCCTATCTTTTTGGACAGTATTAGTGTATAGTTGGCTGTACCCGCTGAGAACAGCGGGTTTGGCCTATAGTCTAATGTACAGTCATGGCCAAAAGTTTCGAGAATTACATAAATATTGGAAATTGGAAAAGTTGCTGCTTAAGTTTTTATAATAGCAATTTGCATATACTCCAGAATGTTATGAAGAGTGATCAGATGAATTGTATAGTCCTTCTTTGCCATGAAAATTAAAGGGTTTCTATCACTTCATATGACATAATTAGCTGGCAGACACTAGCGATCTGCTAGTGTCTGCTCTGGCCAACCATCCTACTATAATCACTTGTGGGGCAACGGTTTTGCTAAAAAACTAACTTTTATAAATATGCTAATGAGCCTCTAGGTGCTATGTGGGCGTCATTAGCACCTAGAGGCTCCGTCTACCTTCATACACAGCGGCCGCCCAGCACGTCCCTCCAGCCCGCCCATGTCCTCCTCCGTGTGACGCAGCGGCCGAATTCTCGCGCATGCGCCGTGCGCGGCTGTATTCGGCGCATTAGAGATGTCTGAGCTCGGAGCGGTCAGACATTCAATGCGCATGCGCGGCTGTATTCGGCGCATGCGCATTGAATGTCTGACCGCTCCGAGCTCAGACATCTCTAATGCGCTAAATACAGCCGCGCACGGCGCATGCGCGAGAATTCGGCAGCTGCGTCACACGGAGGAAGACATGGGCGGGCTGGAGGGACGTGCTGGGCGGCCGCTGTGTATGAAGGTAGACGGAGCCTCTAGGTGCTAATGACGCCCACATAGCACCTAGAGGCTCATTAGCATATTTATAAAAGTTAGTTTTTTAGCAAAACCGCTGCCCCACAAGTGATTATAGTAGGATGGTTGGCCAGAGCAGACACTAGCAGATCGCTAGTGTCTGCCAGCTAATTATGTCATATGAAGTGATAGAAACCCTTTAACTTAATCCCCAAAAAAACTTTCCACTGCATTTCATTGCTGTCATTAAAGGACCTGCTGAGATCATTTCAGTAATCGTCTTGTTAACTCAGGTGAGAATGTTGACGAGCACAAGTCTGGAGATCATTATGTCAGGCTGATTGGGTTAAAATGGCAGACTTGACATGTTAAAAGGAGGTTGATGCTTGAAATCATTGCTCTTCCATTTTTTAACCATGGTGACCTGCAAAGAAACGCATGCAGCCATCAGTGCGTTGCATAAAAATGGCTTCACAGGCAAGGATATTGTGGCTACTAAGATTGCACCTCAATCAACAATTTATAGGATCATCAAGAACTTCAAGGAAAGAGGTTCAATTCTTGTTAAGAAGGCTTCAGGGAGTCCAAGAAAGTCCAGCAAGCGCCAGGATCATCTAAAGAGGATTCAGCTGCGGGATCGGAGTGCCACCAGTGCAGAGCTTGCTCAGGAATGGCAGCAGGCAGGTGTGAGCGCATCTGCACGCACAGTGAGGCGAAGACTTTTGGAAGATGGCCTGGTGTCAAGAAGGGCAGCAAAGAAGCCACTTCTCTCCAAAAAAAAATCAGGGACAGATTGATCTTCTGCAGAAAGTTTGGTGAATGGACTGCTGAGGACTGGGGCAAAGTCATATTCTCTGATGAAGCATCTTTCAGATTGTTTGGGGCATCTGGAAAAAGGCTTGTCCGGAGAAGAAAAGGTGAGCGCTACCATCAGTCCTGTGTCATGCCAACAGTAAAGCATCCTGAGACCATTCATGTGTGGGGTTGCTTCTCATCCAAGGGAGTGGGCTCACTCACAATTTTGCCCAAAAACATAAGCCATGAATAAAGAATGGTACCAAAACACCCTCCAACAGCAACTTCTTCCAACAATCCAACAACAGTTTGGTGAAGAACAATGCATTTTCCAGCACGATGGAGCACCGTGCCATAAGGCAAAAGTGATAATTAAGAGGCTCGGGGACCAAAACGTTGACATTTTGGGTCCATGGCCTGGAAACTCCCCAGATCTTAATCCCATTGAGAACTTGTGGTCAATCCTCAAGAGGCGGGTGGACAAACAAAAACCCACTAATTCTGACAAACTCCAAGAAGTGATTATGAAAGAATGGGTTGCTATCAGTCAGGAATTGGCCCAGAAGTTGATTGAGAGCATGCCCAGTCGAATTGCAGAGGTCCTGAAAAAGAAGGGCCAACACTGCAAATACTGACTCTTTGCAAAAATGTCATGTAATTGTCGATAAAAGCCTTTGAAACGTATGAAGTGCGTGTAATTATATTTCACTACATCACAGAAACAACTGAAACAAAGATCTAAAAGCAGTTTAGCAGCAAACTTTGTGAAAATTAATATTTGTGTCATTCTCAAAACATTTGGCCACGACTTTATATGGCAATCTCCTCAATTGAGAGTTTAGCGGGGGTTGTGGTTTTAATGCCTGAATGGGAAGGCACTCCTGCATGTGAAGTAGCTGGACGTATAGCAGTAGTCTGCTAAGGTTTACCTTTTCCTCAAATCAAGCGGTTAACCAATCATGCAATATTGAATAATTTCCACACCCCTTCAGATTACTAACAACTGTAAGCTTGGTACACAGGGGATATCTGCCCCTAAACGGAGTAACTGCAGGTGTTATTGCCGCAGGCTAGTTAGCCCTACACTCAAATAAATGCTGTTTCCTCCAGTGGGGTAAACCCCTGACCTCACTGATAATTATTGAAGCAGAGACAAGAGTCGTGCATGCAGGGCTTTTGTCTCCATTAAAAAAATCTTCCTCTGAGCGGAAACCTAACGGACCCCATTATAGTCTATAGGGTCTGTAGGCTCCATTCAGCTCAGTTATGTGCCAAATCCGTCCTTTCTGATCTTCTGCTCCTATAAAGCTGATGTGAAGGGCTTCATTAGCTGAATCAGGTGTGCTTGAAATAAAACACAGCAAACACACTGGCTTGGGGTTGGTTGATTGTGAAATTTGATTGCATGCTAGAAACATAGCTAAGAGAAGATGGTCAAGAGAATGGTTCAAAAAGAAATTACTGATGTGTGCAAAAAAGGAAAGGAATAGAAAAAGTTATCAAAGACCCTGAATGTTCCCATCCCTCAATATGAAATCTAACTCTAATCAATAATCCCAAATCGAATGTGTTCAATCAATTATGGTGATATTTTTGTGCAACTAAATTGAACTGATTTGAATGGTGACAGTCACTGGGTAAAAATGTAATTTGTAATAGAAATCTGAGATATATTAGATATTGTCCTCTAGGCATAATAATTTTACTATGACTGTAGTATGTACATAATAGGTTTCATTAGAGAAGTTGCCCATGGATTTTATACTAACGACTGGGTATGAACAGGAGAGGACAATGTAAACATATAAACTTTATCGATGTTTGAGTGTGTGGTGCGAGTGAAGTCAATAAATGGCATAGTTAGGTACAGAGGAGTAATTAGATGAGCAACTGCTCATTTTCCAACTCAGTTTCTTAAAAAAATAAACATCTCTATAAATTAGCAAGTATAAACTCTGATTGGTAAGGGTGTGTGTGATAACATGAAGAAAAGTTCATGCAATCTCCCCCACTGGGATCATACACACAAAAATATCAAATAAAGCACATTACAGAACCTCCCACACAAGCTCCCACCATCAACTCTTCCAGAGAAGCTGAAAAAACAACTGTGTGGGGGGTCACTCAGTTCTCTGCCTCATTTAGCCACAATATATAGTCCAATTCAGCCTGCATCTTTGTGTTATATTCAAGATTCCAAGGCTGAAGCCATCCATAATCTACACTGACATATATTCTTAAGTATGTCCTTGGCTACTGAAGTGCATCCCTACTGGGAGGTATCAGCTAAAACATTGTGATGGTAAATCCTTATGGTAAGCATTTGGCCTGGACTTCACACAGACCTTTGTATGCAATTCAGTATATTTCAGTTCCCTAATAATAATAATGTGTACTACAAAAAGTCTCCAATTAACATAGCCCTTATTTGTTGATGGGGTCCAACAACTTGAGTCCCCCGCTGATCTCCAGAACAAAAGGGCCAAGTCAGTAGTGCAGCTACTCCTTTTTATCCAAACACAGTGATCCCATGAATAAAACATTGGCGGTCTACCCTATAGATAGGTCATCTGTATATTTGAATTTTAGTCCCAGAGAACCCTTTTAATTATCAAAGGTGTGTTGTACTATTAATTATTATTATTTATTATTATTATTATAGTTATTATTTTTTTATGACTACTAGTGTTGAGCGAGCATGCTCGGCACATGGCGGTACTCGGCCGAGCGCCGCATGTGCTCGAGCGCCATGCTCGAGTCTCCTCCCCGCACGTTTCACGGCTGCTAAGCAGCCAATAAACATGCAGGTAAGTACTGCCATCACTGTAATGCCAGTAGCCATGTTGGCTACTGGCATTACAGTGATTGGCTGGACGGAACACGTCATCAGGTGCTATATAGCACCCGATGACGCGGGTTCGGCTCACTGTGAGTCAGGGAGAGCTGCGCTTAGGAAGTAACAGATAGTGTAGAGAGTGTGATCACAATATATTCAATAGAAAAACATTTCAAAGACCTAAAAGTCCTTTTAAGGACTACTGTGTGTGGTGGCAGACTGGCAGCAATATAATATAGCCAGCAATTGTTTTTCCCATACTTTGCAAAAGTAGTGTCTGCAGTGGCTTGTGACACCTTCTGTGTGTCAGGGCCAGATATTGGGAAAAATATTACTGACAAATATATTTTTTCCATAATTTATCCACACTTTGCCTATAAACGGTGTCTGCAGTGAATTATCACATCTGCGCTGCAATAGCGTGTGTGTGTGTCAGTGCCAGATATTGGGAAAAATATTAGCAAAAACAAATATATTTTTTCCATAATTTATCCACACTTTGCCTATAAACGGTGTCTGCAGTCAATTGTCACATCTGCGCTGCAATATCGTCTGTGTGTCAGGGCCAGATATTGGGAAAAATATTACTGACAAATATATATTTTTAATAATGTATCCATAATTTTCCTATAAACAGTCTCTGCAGTGAATTGTCACATCTGTGCTGCAATAGCGTGTGTGTGTGTCAGGCCCAGATTTGGGGAAAAATATTAGCGAAAACAATTATATTTTTTCCATAATTTATCCACACTTTGCCTATGAACGGTCTGTAGGGAATTGTCACATCTGCGCTGCAATAGCGTGTGTGTGTCGGGCCAGATATTGGGAAAACTATTAGCGAAAACAATTATATTTTTTCCATAATTTAGCCACATTTTTACTATAAACGGTCCCTTACAACATATAACATTTAATATGAAGAAGGAGAGCATTAAGGGACGGGGAAGTGGCCGTGATGCTGATGGTGCACGCAGAAGCCGTGGCCCTGGGTGCATTAAAACTGTACCTGCTGCCAGAGCACAAGAAAAACAATCATCCAAGATACCTAGCTTCATGTCCCAGTTTGCAGGGTGGTGCAGGCGACCACTCTTTAAGTCAGCCCAGTGCGAGCAGGTGGTCGGTTGGATTGCAGCAGATAGTGCTTCCAGTTGGTTAAGCACCACCCAGTCTTCCATCAAGTCCAGTCTCAGTAGCCAGGAGTGTGGTCCACAAAATCCTCACCCTGCATTGCCATTAATTAATTTGTCCCTCTCGCAGAGCATGCTTGAAGAGGGCTCTGAGAACTTGTGCCCCGATTCCCAACCTCTTGAGCATCCATTCTCAAGAGCATGATGCTGGGGAACGGCAATTAGTGTTTAATGAGGTGGATGATGATGAAATACAGTTGCCAATGACTCAACCGCAATTACTGTCTCAAGAGGTTGAGGAAGAGGATGACACACAGTTGTCAATCACTGAGGTTGTGGTTAGGTCAACAAATCAGGAGGATGATCAGAGTGAGGAACTGGAAGAGGAGGTGCTAGACAACGAGGTCACTGACCAAACCTGGGAAGGTGGCAACAAGCCAAGCGAGGAGAGCAGTACAGAGGGGGAGGGATCTGCAGCACTGCAACAGGCTGGAAGAAGCAGTGGGGTGGCCAAAGGTAGAAGACAGGCACCTTCGAACAGGCCCGCAACTGTTCCACGGAGCACCCCCTTGCGTAAATCTCCCTTGCCAAGGGGTAGGTGTTCGGCAGTATAGCGCTTTATTGAGGAAAGTGCGGACGACAAAAGAATAGTAGCTTGCAACCTGTGCCACTCAAAAATGAGCCGGGGGCATGAACACTAGCAACCTCACCACCATGAGCATAATCTGCCACATGTCATCAAAGCACCCTAATAGGTGGGCCGAATGCCTGGGTCCACAATCTGTGTCTGCGGGTCACACCACTGCCTCCTCTTCCCCTGTGTTACGTGCTGGCCAATCCCCTGTCCAAGATGCAGGCCCGAATGCCTCGCCCTGCACCTGGACCTTCGCAAGCACCATCAGTGACCACATCCACTTCCCTGTCCCAGCACAGCATCAAAATGTCATTACCCCAAGCATTTGAACGCAAGCGCAAATACCCAGCCACCAGCCACAGGCCATAGCACTAAATGTGTAGCTTTCCAAATTACTGGCCCTGGAAATGTTGCCATTTAGGCTTGTGGACAATGATGCCTTCCGCAGCCTGATGTCGGCAGCTGTCCCTCGTTACGCAGTCCCCAGCTGCCACTATTTTTCAAGGTGTACCGTGCCAGCCTTACACCAATATGTGTCCCTTAACATCACACGTGCCCTGACCAACGCAGTTACAGGGAAGGTCCACTTGTGGGCCCCAATTCCATCAGGGTATCCCGCCACCACCTACGTTAGTGGCTCCAACCCCCACATCTCCTCCTCTGCCTCCTCCTCTACTTCCACCTCCGAAGTATCCGCGTGCAGCACCACCACCAGTCAGTCATCAGTCAGTAGCTGGAAGCAGTGAAGCACTGCAGTGAGGAAGCGGCAACAGACCGTGCTGAAGCAGATCTGACAAGGTGACGAACAGCCGCAGTGCTGTGGCAAGGGGGTTAGAGACCAGACTGAGCTGTGGCTCTCACCCATCAACCTAGAACCAGGCATGGTTGCCTCTGATAATGGCCGTAACTTGGTGGTGGCTTTGGAGCTGGGCAACCTTAGACACATCGCATGCCTTGTCCACATATTCAACCTTGTGGTTCAGCGGTTTCTAAAAACATACCCCAATTTTCCTAAGCTACTGGTGAAGGTGCACCGCGTGTGTGCACATTTCCGCAAGTCACCGACAGCTTTAGCCGGTCTGTCAATGCTGCAGCAGCACTTGAATTGCCAGCTCACCGGATGTTGTGCGACGTGAGCACGCGCTGGAACTCCACGTTCCACTTGTTGGCCAGGCTTTGTGAGCAGCAGAGGGCAGTTGTGGAATAACAGCTGCAACATGGTCGTCACCTTTCCAGTCAGCTTACGCTATTCACAAGCGAGGAGTGGGCATGAATGTCTGACCTCTGTGAGGTTTTACGCAACTTTGAGGAATCAACTTTGAGGTGAGTGGCGATAACTAGAGTTAAGCGGACACCTGGATGTTCGGGTTCGACGGGTTCGGGACCCGAACTTGACCTCGAATCCGAACCCCATTGAAGTCAATGGGGACCCAAACTTTGGAGCACTAAAATACCTCTAAAAAAGTAATCGAAAGGGCTAGAGGGCTGCAAAATGTGGTTAAGAGCATGGCAAGTGCTCTGCAAACAAATGTGGATAGGGAAATGATTTCAAATAACATAAAATATGTAAAAATAATAATCTTGATCTAGGAGGAGGAGGTCCATATGGAGTAGGAGGTTGAGAAGGCGGTAAATGTGGCGGTGTAGGTGGAAGCGGCGGTGGAGGAGGAGGAGGTAGCCAACACTGGTGTTTGGTTTTGTTTTTTATTTTATTTTATTATTTTTTTGGTTCTAATTTGGGTAGACCTCAAAACATTGGGAAATATAAAAAATAAAACAAAGAGAAAGTCTGCTGGAATACAAAAATGGCTGGGTGAGGCCGGTATACATGTCTATTCTGCACAAGGTGCGGACAGTCCTGTGGGATCCCTGCCTGGTTAATTTTAATGAACAGGAGCTTGTCCACATTGGCTGTGGACAGGTGGCTGCGCTTGTCTGTGATAACCCGCTCCTGCCATGCTAAATAAACGTTCAAACAATACACTGGCTGCAGGACAGGCCAGCACCTCCAAGGCGTAAAGGGCAAGCTCAGGCCATGTGCCCAATTTGGAGACCCGGAAGTTGAAGGGGGCAGGCCAATAAGTCAGTACGTGTAGGCGTATGCACACATACTACTCAACCATGTCGCACGTCCCTGTGACGGCCTTGATCCAATTAGATATATTCCCCATCAACTTTCAATGTTCTTTTATGCAGGGCCGGTGCAAGGATTTTTGTCAACACAACCGAATCTACATTTTGGCACCCCCCCCCCCCTTCATTTCACATTTCTGCCCCTCATGATTCATGTCCATTTCTTGCCGCCCCATCATTTTACATTTCTGCCCCTCATGATTCATATCCATTTCTTGCCTCCCCCCATCATTTCACATTTCTGCCCCTCATCATTCATATCCATTTCTTGCCCCCCCATCATTTCACATTTCTGCCCCTCATGATTCATATCCATTTCTTCCCCTTCCCATCATTTCACATTTCTGCCCCTCATGATTCATATCCATTTCTTCCCCCTCCCATCATTTCACATTTCTGCCCCTAATGATTCATGTCCATTTCTTGCCCCCCCCATCATTTCACATTGCTGCCCCTCATGATTCATATCCATTTCTTGCCCCCCCCCCATCATTTCACATTTCTGCCCCTCATGATTCATGTCCATTTCTTGCCCCCCCCATCATTTCACATTTCTGCCCCTCATGATTCATATCCATTTCTTGCCCCCATCATTTCACATTTCTGCCCCTCATGATTCATGTCCATTTCTTGCCCCCTCCTCCCACATTTCACATTGCTGCCCCTCATGATTCATATCCATTTCTTGCCCCCCCCCATCATTTCACATTTCTGCCCCTCATGATTCATGTCCATTTCTTGCCCCCATCATTTCACATTTCTGCCCCTCATGCTTCATATCCATTTCTTGACCCCCCATCATTTCACATTTCTGCCCCTCATGATTCATATCCATTTCTTGCCTCCCCCCATCATTTCACATTTCTGCCCCTCATGATTCATATCCATTTCTTGCCCCCCCATCATTTCACATTTCTGCCCCTCATGATTCATATCTATTTCTTCCCCCTCCCATCATTTCACATTTCTGCCCCTCATGATTCATATCCATTTCTTCCCCCTCCCATCATTTCACATTTCTGCCCCTCATGATTCATGTCCATTTCTTGCCCCCCCCCATCATTTCACATTGCTGCCCCTCATGATTCATATCCATTTCTCCCCCCCCCCATCATTTCACATTTCTGCCC